>NC_063367.1:11198187-11221829 GCF_021869965.1 Rhincodon typus | reverse complement strand
CTGATGAAGGGTCTAGGCCCGAAACATCAGCCTCTCTGCTCCTATGATGCTGCTTGGCCTGCTGTGTTCATCCAGCCCTGCACCTTGTTGTCTCGGATTCTCCAGCATCTGCAGTTCCTACTATCTCTCTCAAACTAGTTCTTTCCTTATTTACAAACTATGATGATGATGGGATAAGAATCACGTGAAACATTTTGTCGTAGGATTGGAATATTGATACACTAAAGTTTATTATCCAGTACATCACATTGAATCTACAGCTCCAGAAGCAGTTGTCAGTACAAATAGGCTGAATCACAAAGTGTAGAGCTTTATTCACTTTGGAATTTAATTTTATTTCCAACAATGGCACATTTTGACACACTAAACTCCAGAATAAAATTAGCCTGTAAAATATACTTGTAAATGCTGAAAGCACTGACTTTCAGGTCTGAGGAAAGTCAGGCTTGGGAACATAGGAATGGAAGTAGGCCATTTGGCCCCTCATGGTAGTTCTGCTATACATGAGATTGTGGCTGATGTTGGCCTAACTCCATATACTGCCTTAGGCCCATATCATAGTCATAGAGTCATACAGCGTAAAAACTGACCCTTCGGTCCAACCAGTCAATGCTGACCAAAATTCCAAACTAAACTAGTCCCATCTACCTGTGCTTGGCCAACATATCCCTCCAAAAATTTCTTATTCATGTACTTATCCAAATGTCTTCTAAATGTTGTAACTATACCCACATTCACCATTTCCACTGGAAGTTCATTCCATACATGAACCACTCTCTGTATAAAAAAAATGCCCCTCATATCTTTTTCAAATCATTGTCCTCTTACCTTAAAAATATGTCCCCTAGTCTTGAAATCCCCCACCCTAAGGAAAACATACCTGCCATTCACCTTATCTATACCCCTTATGATTTTAAAAACCTCTATAAGGTCACCCCTCAAGCTGTTATGCTCCAGTGAAATAGGTCCCAGCCTGTCCAGCCTGTCCCTGTACTCAAACCCTCTATTCCCAGAAACAACCTGGTAAATCTCTTCTGAACACCCCCAGCTTAATAATATATATTCCTTAATAATAATATCCCTCACTACCTTTGCTTAACAACAAGTTATCTTTCTCAAATTTAAAATAAACAAATTATATAGCATCTATTTGCAGAAGGAGTTTCCAGAGTTCCTTGCTTACATGCATGCCATGAGTAATGATCTAGTTTCCAGCAGGGTGACATCTAGTCTGTCGCGTTAGCTAGACTTTTTCCCTGCCTCCCCAGCTGGAAATCTTTGCCGTGTACATTGCCGTAAATGTGAACTGACAATAGCCCATCCCTACTTGCCCAAAGGGCAGTTAAGAGTCAACTACATTGCTGTGGGTCTGGAGTCACATGTAGGCCAGACCAGGTAAGGATGGCAGTTTCCTTCCCTAAAGGATATTAGTGAACCAGATGGGTTTTTCCTGACAATCGACAATGGATTCATGGTTATCATTAGATTCTTAATTCCAAATATTTATTGAATTCAAATTCCACCAGATGCCATGGTGGGATTCAAACCCAGCACCCAGAACATTATCTGGGTCTACGGATTAACCGTCCAGCAATATTACAACTAGGTCATCGCCTCCCTGTATTTTAGATAAAGATTTAGATAAAGAAAAATGGTAGATGTCTGAAGATGAGCATATACATCAGCATTAGCTGGCTTGGCCAAATGGTCAGTTTTTAAACTGGATATTCTTTGCAATCCAATATAATTATTAAGAATGAGCACCATTAAGCCAATATGACCATTCCAGCAAAATCCGGGCCAATCCTTTTCTTTTAGATTTCCCTTGCTGCACATCTTTGCAGAGGACTGTGCAATAAACTGATTAAAGCATCAGTGACAACTTGACATTGCATGAATGTCACTGGGCTCTCCTTCACGGTATGCTGCAAGTAGACAGAGGAACAGGTAAAACACAGTCTGCAAAACTCAGTCTGCATGCATTCTAACTGCACCTCAAGCCAACAAAAGGAAATATTTCCTGAATCATACTTTTAGGTAAATAAATGCCCAGTTCATCCATAAATCAACATGACTGTGGATTTGAAGTATTGAATTTGTTACATGGTATTTCCTGTGCAATTATTGACAGAAGTTGAAGAATAAAAGGGTAAGTATTGGCTACATTTTGCACATCTAATAATCCATAGAAGCCACACTCAAGTCTCACCAGGCCAGCTTAAGAATTTGAATTTTCCAGTTGCCCTGTTATGGGAATGATATTAAATTAGAGAGGGTTCAGAAAAGATTTACCAGGATGTAGCCAAGAATGGAGGGTTTGATTTACAAAAATAAGCTGGATAGACTGAGACTTTTCTCACCAGAGCGTAGCAGGTTCAGGGGCGACCTTACAGAGGTTTATAATATCATGGGGAACATAGATAAGGTGAATAGCAAGTGTCTGGGGGGATTTCAAGACTAAGGGGCATATCTTTATGATGACAGGGAAAAAGTTTTACAAAGACATGAAGGGCAACTTTTTAACACAGAAAGTGGTTCATGCGTGGAATGAACTGCCAGAGGAAGTGAAGGATATGGGTATGGTCACAACCTTTAAAAGGCATTTGGATAAGTACATGAATAGGAAAGGTTTGGAGGGATATGGGCCACACGCAGGCAGGTGGGGCTAGTTTAGTTTGGGAACACGGTCAGTGTGGACTAGTTGGACAAAGAGTCTATTTCCATGCTGTATGACTCTATAACAAGTAGTTTGGGGTAAAAAAAAGTCAATATCAGCACAACTGACCCTATTGAATTGTTGTAAAAATCCATCCACTTCACTTACATCCATAATAAGAAAGAACTCTGCAGTGCTTACCTAATCCAGATCTCTGTGATTCTACGCAAGGAATCCAGTTGATGAAGGACAGTATCAGCATCAAACTTTAATCAGTCTTACATTTGTTTATGGAGTGAGACATCACAAACATACGCCTCTGAACTCACCTACACCTAACTTCTAGAAATAGCTCGTTATATCCATTCTCGTGAAATATTATTTGAAGAAATTGGTATCAAATTATTGTGTGTGACCCCAGTTCCACTTCAATGCAGTTAAATCTTACCTACCCTCTGATGTCCCATTGCAAGATGACCAGTTGTATCAAGCTGCTTCACAGGGTAACGTTCCACAAAAATAGTCTATAAATAGCTAGAGAAACCGATGTTCTGAGAATGAATAAGTACTGATTGGCAGTATGCGTTGGCATTTGATGCAAATAACTGGGGCCTTATTTTCATATGCCAGGTCACTTTAGTTACCTATCGCTTCATTTATTAATTTGCAGACAGAACATTGAAGTCAATATTCATTTATTAAATATGTATAAATTCACTTCGGCCTTCGAAAACTGCAAACCAAATAACAAGGATGAAAGCAATGGAAGTGTAAAGAATATAGATTTTGTATCTCCTGACTCATAAGCATTAATCAATGGTTGAGATGTGCTCCAAGTTGAAATGCATAATTTGTTCAATTGGGCAGTTCATCCATGATGCACAGCATAATTCTATGCTCTTTCTTCGTTTGGAAAACCTTTTGTTTTTATTTTGCACAGGCTGCTGGAATCAGTGGTGAGCAGCATCTGTGTTGCTTTGACCTAAGATGGCAAACCTTTCAGTCTCTCAATAGTTTGTTTGCGTGAAATCAAGTAGATGGATTTTCCCCAGGTGCCATGGCTTGATTGGTGGGGGGGACGGGGGGCTAACATCACAGTGGGTAATGTTCCTGCCTCTGAGCCAGGATCTTTAGTTCAAACCTTAGCCTAGGATTCTTGAAGTTGATTCTTCACTGTAAATCCCTGCAATACAAGTCAATGCCCCTAAATGTTGTGGTACAGTGGTTGCATGAGCAAGGAGGCCTAGTTCAAGTCCCATCTACTCCAGAGATGTACTATAATATCTCTGAACAAGTTGATTAGAAATATCTATGTGCCCATAGCAGGCAGTAAGAGTGAGAAAGTCACATAATCAGACATGTTTTCAGGCTATAACCTCTGATGTCAGACTAGTGACCTGTTTCAACAAATACTAGCCAATGGAAACAGGTATAAAACACCTGCTTTTTCTGCCTTATATACCACTCGATGTGAGAATATCCTAATATTACTAAACTTCAAAAGTATTTCTTGAATGTTGAAGGCTTTAAGGCATTCATAAAAGGCATGATACAAATTCAGGCGCTCCCTTTCTCCTTATTACTTTCTAAGTAGCCCGGTTTTAAGTATAAATCTTAAGTGCTGTAACGCTCTTCCCATCAAATTTCATTGATTAAGCCTTCTTCCCATAAACAGTGGGTTCTCCAAAATGCAGTGGAGAATACAATATTTTGATCTGCTGGCAGTAAGTCTTGCTTATTGGCTGAATTCCATTAAGCACCATGCTTACTTTTTGTTACACATTGCCTGTCACCTTTGGCTAAACCCTTCTTGTCATGGAACAGAATATGTGCCAAAAAAGCCTCAGGAGACCTATTGGTTTTATATGAAACATTTGTTCCTATAAAAGAGACTATTCCCCTTGATTGTTTTTGTTTTCTTTTAATACTTGTCCTTGGATGTTGGGCATTGCTGGCAAAGCGATTTGTTGATCATCCCTAATTGCCCCTGAGAAGGAGGTGGTCTGCTACCTTATTGAATCGGTGCAGTCCATGTGGTTTAAGGACATCAATAGTGCTACTTGGGTGGGAGTTTTGACTAAGCATCAGTGATTGGTGACATAATTCTGAATCAAGATGGTTTTGTGGCTCGTATGGGGTCATGCAAGTGGTGATATGTGGATGGGCTTCTGAATTTTATGCTTTTCTGTGATAGAGGTTTGGAAATAGCTGTTACCTGAATGGTAAGGTAATAGTCTAGCAGCCTGTTAATCCAATGACCCTGCTAAAGCTCTGGGGACCTGGGTTCAAATCCTGCCACAGTAGATAGGGTCATACAGCACAGAAACAGACCTTTCCATCTAACCAGTCCATGTTGACCATAATTCCCAACTAAACTTAGCCCATATCCCTTCAAACATTTCCTCTTCACGTATGTATCTAAATGTCTTTTAAATGTAACTGTACCTGAATCCACCACTTACTCTGGAAGTTCATTCCACACACAGATCACTCTCTGTGTAAAAAAGTTGCCCCATGTCTTTTTTTAACTCTTTCTCCTCTCCTCTTAAAAATATGTCCCCTCGTCTTGAAATCCCCTGCCTTAAGGAAGAGACACCTGCCTTATCTATACGCCTTATGATTTTATAAATTTCTATCAGGTCACTCCTCAACCTCCTATGCTCCAGTGAAAAAAGCCCCAACCTATCCATCCTCTCCTGATAACTCAAACCCTCCATTTCCAGTGAAATTTGAATTCAATAAATATCTGGAATTAGCCTGTTGCTGCCTTTCAGGAGATAGGAAGTGGGATTTCAGGGATCCAGAAACCCCAGTGGTCAAAAATCTGGTCAAACAGTCCTATGGCCAATCCCACAACAAAACTACTGACAGCATATGAATTTCTGGTTGAAAAGAAATAAAGTTGGCCCGAAACATCAGCGTTCCTGCTCCTCTGATGCTGCTTGGCCTGCTGTGTTCATCCAGCTCTTGGATGAACCTTGTTGTCTCAGATTCTCCAGCATCTGCAGTTCCTACTATCTCTCCCTCTCATGAACCTGACAGCTTCGTCTTCTGATCCTCATTGGTTCTTCAATGGAATGTGGCATCGCAGATCTCTATCTTCTCACTAACAACTCAGTGACCTGACTGATTCTCTTTGCATTTAATCATTTTTCCTTTTCTTTCTCAAAACAACAGAAGTCCTAGTGCTGAACCCTGGGAAATTCTATAATCTACCTTCTTCCAATCTGAACAAATCGCCATTCATCCAAACTCTTGGTTTCTGATTTTCCCTGGGCAACTTTGTATCTATGACCTTGCTGCCACATTGTCCAACCAAGTTCAGTTTTACAGATAAGCCTAATAAGGGGCTGTCGCTCGCAAATCTTTTGAAAGTCCATATTCACATCACTGCTGACTAAAAGAAGACCTATAAACAGGCCTAGCACAGAGCGATTCTGAGAAATACTTTCAGTATCTGCCTTCTGTTGCATCTTTATGAGGATCTGCTGTAGACACAAACACACACACACACATACTGTATGTAGAAAATTAAAGCTCAGATTGAGAAAAATGCACGGGGATAACTTTGTGTTAAAAACTTCTATTCTTACAAGATCCATTTTCAGGGGAATAACGTGGTGTCACCACTTTCGTGAATGGAAACGTTCGAAAAACTATAACCAACATGAAAAGTCAACATTTCGCACTTTTATAAAATGTAAGAATGGATAGATGTGGAAGCGTGGAATATGGTGGCTTTGTGCAAGTGAATGAAGTGACAGTCGGTTAGCTTGGATGACTGGTTTACAATACAGATTAACACCAAAACCATGGGTTTGTTTCTGGCAATGGCTGAAGTTACCATGAATTACTCACCTTCTCAACTTATCCCCTTGCCTGAGATGTGGTGATCCTCAGGTTAAACTGCTACCAGTCATCTCTTTCTAATGAGGGAGCAGCTTTATGGTCTTGTAGGGCCATGAAGATTTTACATTTATCATAGCACTGTTGTGAAGAATTCAGTTACTATGATGGCTGTAGTCAATTGTGGGCAAGTGATGGCACTTCTGCAAATAATATTGCAGCTCTTTCATATTTACTTAAATTTTAATGAATGTGATTGCAGGATTTGCCTATAACAGTCCTAGTTCAACACTGAAGAATAGTTCACACTGTACACTCAACAGCATAACCATTTGCAAAATCATTGCTAGTTGTTTAAAATTTTAAATCCACTCATTTCAAAGGGCACTGATGTATATTCCAAATGCAGTTGAAAATGGTAATACAATTGTCTCTTTTAATGGGCTGCCTCATTGAGAGAGGATGACAATGGGAGATCCAGAAGACTTGCCCTATCCAGATGTGACCAAGTTTTAAGGTGAGAGGAGAAAGATTTGAAAAAAAAACATGAGGGGCATTTTTTTTTTACACAGAGAGCGGTTCATGTGTGGAATGAACTTCCAGAGAAAGTGGTGAATGCGGGTGCAATGTTTAAAAGACATTCGGATAAGTATATAAACAAGAAATGTTTGGAGGGATATGGGCCGAGCGTAGGCAGGTAGGACCAGTTTAGTTTGGGATTATGGTTGACATGGACTGGTTGGACCAAAGGGTCTGTTTCCGTGCCGAATGACTGTGACTATGATTCTATGATATTGCACACTAACTTACCTACTAGGAGAAGCATAAAGAAACATATATTGGAATTTTATTGATTTTGCATGCTTTTATTAATTCATTAATGGCATCTGGGTGTTGCTGTCTGAGTCACACTTATTTCTCATGCCTAGTTGCCATGGTGAATGTGATGGTTAGCTACCTCCTTAAACTGCTGCCATCCATTTGCTAAAGTTATTCCTTAATTTTAGAAGGGCAACAGAGAGAATCCTGGAAATTACAGGCAGATGAAACTTACATTAGTGGTAAGGAAATTATTGGAGAAGATTCCAAGGGACCAGATTTACTTGCATTTGGAAAGGAGTGGATTTATTAGGGATAGTCAGCATGGCTTTGTGTGGTTTTGTCTTATAAATATGATTGAGTTTTTTGAGGAAGTGACAAATATGATTGATGAGGGTAGGGCAGTAGGTGTTGTCTACATGGACTTTACTAAAACTTTAACAGGATCCCTTATGGTAGATTGGTCTGGAAGATTAAATCACATGGGATCCACTGTCAATTGCTAAGTTGGATGCAATATTGGGGCTTGGTCAGAGAAGATAGAGGTGACCAGCACTGTTCCATAAGGATTAGTGTGGGACCTCTGTTGTTTGTAATATATATAAATGATTTGGATGAAAATATAGCTGGTCTGATTAGAAAGTTCGCAGACAAACAAAGATCGGTTGAGTTGTGGATATTGAGGAAGGTTGCCAAAGGATACATAGATCAATTGGAAAGTTGGGCAGAGAAATGGAAGATGAAAGTTAAACCGGTCAAGTTTGAGGTAAAGCATTTTGGGAGGTCAAATGCAGGAAGAAAGAATCCAGTAAATTCTTGGGTCCTTATGAGCATTCATAAACAGAAGGATATTTGGGTCCAAGTCCATAGTTCCCTGAAAGTGGCAACACAAATGGAAAAGGCGGTAAAGAAGGTGCATGGCATGTTTGCTTTCATTGGTCAGGGAATTGAGGACAAAATTTGGCAAGTCATGTTGCAGTTGTATAAAACTTTAGTTGGGCTAAATTTGGAATATTGTGTACAGTTTTGTTTGCTGCACTATAGGAAGGATTTGGAGAGGGTGCAAGAGAGGTTTATCAGTATGTTGTCTAGATTGAAGTGTACTAGCTATGAGGAGGGGTTGGACAAACTTGGATTATTTTCACTGGAGCGTTAGAGGATGAGGGATTGACTTGATAGAAGTATATGAAATTATGAGAGGTATGGATTGAATGGATAGTTGGAGTCTTTTTCCCAGGGTAGAAGTGTCAAATACTAGGAGGCATAGGTTTTAGGTGAGAGCGGAAAAGTTTAAAGGAGATGTGCAAACCAGGTGTTTTTTACACGGAAGGTGGTAGATGCCTGGAACGTGCTTCCAGGAGAAGCGGTAGCAGTAGATATAATGGCAATATCTAAAAGGCATGAGACAGACACATGAACAGGCAGGGAATAGAACATAGAACATAGAACATTACAGTGCAGTACAGGCCCTTCGGTCCTTGATGTTGCACCGTCCTGTGAAACCAATCTGATGCCCATCTAATCCAAACTATTCCATTATCATCCATATGTTTATCAAATGACCATTTAAATGCCCTTAAAGTTGGCGAGTCTACTACTTTTGCAGGCAGGGCATTCCACGCCCTTACTACTCTCTGAGTAAAGAACCTACCTCTGACATCTGTCCTATATCTATCACCCCTCAATTTAAAGCTATAACGGGACACCATGTGCAGGCAGATTTTAAAATAGCACCTTGGTTGGTGAAGATATGGTGGGCCAAGGGGCTTGTTTCTGTCCCTCTGCTGTGCTGTTCTACATTCTAACATTGTTAGGAGGGGAATTCCAGGATTTTGCCCCAGCAACATTGAAGGAACAGCAATATATTTCCAAGTCAGGATGGTGAGTGACTTGGAGGGGAACTTGTATTTGACACTGTTCCCACGTTTCTCTTGTTTCTCTGTTGCATTCACTTTCTGAGCGAACATAAAGTGCATTCACACTCTGAGGGAATCACTTGTGTACTTCCCATTATGCTTATCAACTCCAACCTCAGAGGATGTTCCCTTTGTGCAAGTGAATATAAGCTATCGCTGGCCTCTTACGTATTGCCGATTTTAACCACTTCATCATTGACCATCACGTACTTTCCTGAAAGCTCTTAAAGACTTGGGCATGGGTCAAGTGAAAATTTCCAAACTGTGACTCCTCGCACCTTCATGACAACCTGAACAATTGAAAACAATTCCCACAAAAAATAATTCCACAGCATAAAATTCCATCTAAACAGACAGAAGGACAAAGTGGGCCTGGTGATTATTTTAGACAAACGCAGGGAATGCAGGATAAACACAGCAGGTCTGGAAGCATCTGTGGAGAGAAAAAAAAACAACAGTTAACATTTCAGGTCTGGTATGACTTCTTCAGAATGGTAATAATTTTATGGTTGATGCACGAACATTGCAATTATGCTTGTGAAGATGTCTTCTGCTTGGTAATTGCATTAAAACCATACGAAGGTATCGTTTATAATAAGCAAAAGAAAAATGTCAAATTTCCTTCAGGACAGCAGAATTAGACAAAACAGGGAACACTATTATTGAAGTTAGAGACATATAGAGAACTACAGCACAGAAAAAGTCCCGTCAACCCAACAAGGTTGTCAATGACAAGCACCTACTCTAACCTTACTTCACCCATAGTCTTGTATGTCTTGGCATCACAAGTGCACACATCCAAATATTTCTTAAATGATATGAGGGTTTATGCCCCTCCCAGCCTTACAGGAGGCAAATTCCAAATTCCAACCACCCTCTGGGGTTTTTTTTACTATCACTCACAGGATGAGGGTGGACAGCATTTATTGCCAATCCCTAATTGCCCAGAGGGCAGTTCAGAGTCAACCATATTGCTGTGGGTCTGGAGTCACATGTAGGCCACACCAGGTAAGGATGGCAGTTTCCTTCCCTAAAGTACATGAGTGAACCAGATGGATTTTTCCAACAATCAACAATGGATTCATGGTCATCATTAGACTCTCAACTCCAGATTTTCTTTATTGAACTCAAACCCACCATCTGCCTTGGCAGGGGTCAAACCTGGGTCCCCAGAATGTGACCTAGATCTCTGGCTTAACAATCCAATGATAAATACCACTAGGCCAGCATCTCTCTTTTGTAAAAAAAAAAGTTCCTCACATCCCCTCTAAGTCATTAATCCCTCCATCAAGGGTTGAATTATCTTTGTGTCTGCCCTACCTATGCCCCTCATAATTTTATACATGTCAATGATTTCCCCCTCAGTCTCTTCTGCTCCATGGAAAATCACCTCAGTCTATCCAGTCTCTCTTCGGAATTAAACCCCTCCAGTCCAGGCAACATCTGGTAAATCTCCTCTGCACCCTATCCAATGCAGTCACATCACCTCTATATGTGAATTCCAGAACTGCACACAATACTCTAGCTGTGGCCTAGCAAACATCTTGTACAGCTCCAGCATAACTTCCCTATGCTTAAACTCCATGCCTTGGCAAGCATCCCATATGCCTTCTTAACCACTTTATCTACCTGTCCCATTACCTTAAGGGATGTGTGCATAATGCAACAATGTTGCTCTGATCCTCAGAGCTTCCTGGTGTCCTACAAATTCATCATGTACTCCCTTGACTTGTTTGTCTCACCCAAGTGCATCATCTCACATTTAGAGGTGCACTTAGACTTATAAAATGAGAAGTCTAAACTACATTAAGCTGAACACTGGAAGGACCACTGCTGGGTGGAGATGCAGTGAGTTATAATGTTGTTCCTCAAATCAGATCTCATAAAGTTCCCTGAAAGAACTATATTTGTGAGCAAGGTCTTATGAGCTGCCAACTCAACGCCATAGAGAAGCAGAATGCTATTGAAAGAATCCAAACCACAAATTAATTTCCCAAAGAACAGCGTTTTATCTGGGCCTGTACAATGCACCGATCAATGCTCTAAAAAGAAGGATATTTTGAGCCAAAGCACTTATTATCAGCCATCAAGAGATGTTATTGGTCTCCAGAGTAATACAACAAAGACTGTTGATGACTGCTGAGGTTCTCACAGTTGTCACTGTAATCTTATACAGCTCACTCCCTTAAGTGTTCTGACACAGAAGAAACAACTCTCTAAACTGCAAGCTTTACAGAGTTCTACTTTTCACTTTGAATGTTTATTTTATCAATTGTGACTTTTCTTGAATATAATTCCCAAGGGCTTGGATTTTTGCCCTTGAAAGTAACAGCCTAAATTGGGCACAGACCGTGATATTTACAATTGTTTCACAATATCACTCCAAGACAGTGAACAGCATGCATGTATTTTCTATAATATATTTATTATCAGCCTGCATTTATTCAATTAAAAGCAGAAAACATTTCTGATACACTCCCTTTCCTGGAAGGTATGTAGTGTTTAAACATATTCCTATTTTCACTGATTAAATTTGGGCAGCTTTATGAGATTGGAATGCTACATTTCAATGCCACTAACTTATTATTACTTGCAACACCCACTGACACTATTTTCAATCAGATAGACAAGGCAATGTTTCATGAATGTTACTCATTTATTATCACCCTAGTCTTAGAGAGGCTGTTGCCAGTATTTAGTTTCTCCTCTGGTTTATTTCAAGCCTCCGTCAGTTCCCAGCTCCACGTTATCCGTCCCTCAAGACTTTTCTTCTCCCTGTTCTGTTTTTATAGTCAATTTCTCTTTCTTTTGTTGCTATGGACATATTTCCAGGTATTACTTTCCAATTATGTCCATAATTGTCTATCTTTCTCTCTCTTACTATAGTTAGAGTCATAGAGACATACAGCACGGAAATAGATCCTTGGGTCCAACTCGTCCATGCCGACCACATATCCTAAATAAACCTCGTCCCATTTGCCAGCATTTGGCCCATATCCCTCTAAACCCTTCCTATTCATGTATCCATCCAGATACCTTTTAAATGTTGTAATTGTACCAGCCTCCACCACATCCTCTGGCAGCTCATTCCATACACACACCACCCTCTGTGTGAAAAAGTTGCCCCTTAGGTCCTTTTTAAATCTTTCCCCTCTCACCTTAAACCTATGCCATCTAGTTTTGGACTCCCCTACCGCGGAAAAAAATACCTTGTCTATTTACCCTATCCATGCCCCTCACGACTTTCGAAACCTCTTTCAAGTCATCCGTCAGCCTCCAATGCTCCAGGGAAAATAGCCCCAGTCCATTCAGCCTCTCCCTATCGCTCAAACACTCCAACCCCAGCGACATCCTTGTAAATCTTTTCTGAACCCTTTCAAGTTTCTCTTAATGACCGTTGTGGCTCCTGAACTTCTACTTGCGATCTAACCTGCTCATTTGTCTGTCTGTCCATCAAGCTAATCCAGAATATTGTCCACTAAAGCTACATTTCAAATGCTGTTATCCTCCTCTCTTTCTTCAAAGTCCAGCTCTCGTATCTGCAGTATGCAACATCCTACTGTAGTTGCAACTGGGTGCTGTTATCAGTTGAACACCGATGCTTTTGAACTTCCAAATGTCAGCTGCTGCTTTTGCAGTTCCTCCCACTGGGATATTTGCTGTCATGATATGCCACATTTATCTGCCTTGCGCTATCCTCATATATCCAGTGTGGTTCATCTGCAAACGCTCTGTGCCATCCTCCATCCAACTTTGGCTAGATTGAGCCCTCTACCTACTGCTCTTCACGTTGTCCTGTAGAAGCGATCTCAGCTTCTACAGGACAACTTTTCAGCTCTGATCAAACATCTAAAATACTGAAATTTTCTTGTCTGGTTGTCATTTTGTAGAATTCTTTTTGCTCTTGCAATTTCAAGTAGCTGCTCCTTTGTCTTATGTATGGATGTAAGGTGGAATTGTTCCATCCCCTGAATGAGATCGGAAATTTGGGAAAATCAGGTGAGATGTCATTGGGGACCATATTGAAATTGACAGCAAACATTTTCCAGATATTGTTTAACAGCAAGATGTGATTCTTACAAGTGAGTAGTGTGAGTCCTACGAGCACGGATTAGCATTGATGAAAACTTAATCTTGCCTTATAAACGTGCAGTTTTCCATTCCCCACTGACACTGGATAGAAACTTGACTCCAAGAATTCCCAACACGAACACCATTGCCATTATCTGGAGACTCCAACTTGCTGCTGACTCCTCCAGGCTTCCAGTACCAATGGTCCAGGGGAAATTTCGTGGGTAGTGACCGCATGCACAACATGTCCACGGACATTGGCAATTGGCACATACCAGTCTCACTGCAACATCATAGCACATCTTCGATCCACGGTTCTGAACTTCAATGCTGCACTTTAGAGGGCACAGGCAACTTCCACTGTAATGTTGCTGCCAGGATACTTTGCAATGCAGGGATGGGCAGCCAATGTATGCATTAGACCAGGATACACCTCAGCATTCCTTGCTCACTGTCTTAGCAGTCATTCACTTTGTGCCTAATTTGATGTTCACAGCATCATTGTCATTTCGCATCTCACTTCTTCAGCCACTCCTTTAAAGATTATGGGTACTTCTATCTTGCTTTGCTGCTTAGTCCAGACACAAAGTCTGGCAATTGTCATGTTTATCAGCAGTCACCAGTTGAGGAGGTGGGCATGTTGCTATATGGCACTGTGCTACGTCAATCTCACTCCTACAGCATGTGTCAGCAGCCTACGAGGACAACACACTGTACGCACATCAATCAAATGATCATATATCAAAGTCTAAGAGGACTCAGTCAAGTCGTGAGGTGTTGCTATCAGTCAAAGGGTCCCAGTGCAATCAGTCAAGGCCAATGTTAATTGTCTGCTTGGGGCAGTCAGGGTCAAAGGGTCTGCATTCCAACATTCCAGGGAGTGGGCCATGATCATGGGTTGTACGGTGGCCCAGTGGTTAGCACTGCTGCCTCACAGTGCCAGGCACCCGGGTTCAATTCCACCCTGAGGCAACTATCACTTTGTGGAGTTTGCACATTCTCTTTGTGTCTGTGTGGGTTTCCGCCAGGTGCTCCGGTTTCCTCACACTGTCCAATGAGGTGCAGGTTAGGTGGATTGGCCATGCTAAATTACCCATAGAGCCCGGAGATGTGCAGGCTAGATGGGTCAGCCATTGGAAATGCAGGGGTTATAGGGTGGGGGTTGTGGGTCTGGGTAGGATGCTCTTTGGAGGGTTGGTGCTTCCACACTATAGGGATTCTATGATTTCGGGTGGGCGATGGTCAGTCCTGGACATCCGATGCAAACTGTAAGGTGATTTGTGGAATGTCAGTCAGTCATGGTCAGTCTTGGGCGTTAGTGGAATGCAAGTCAAGGAGAGCCAGCAGGGAACGTCGCTGCTTTAGGAAAATCAATGTTGGGGATTGGAGGTAGCAAACCTGGGATGCAGAAGGTTCAACGACAGTGAAGGCGGGTCAAGTTGACATATAATTGGAGGATTCTGGTAGTGTGTGGAATGGTGCAGGAGCGGGATGTTATTAGTGGTCACCAACACCATAGCCTTGGTGGGAGGGTTTGTGTGTATATAAACTCCAGGGACTAAATTAAACTCTATCCCCAACTCAGTTCGGGCTTAAAAGGAGTAATGACGAGAACAACATATGTCTTTAGAGGAGGTACTGGGGAACATGTGGGGGATCCGTCATGATGGGCTCCAAGGCTGTTCCAGCTAGAAAGCGACACAGACATTCAGGAGGGGATGATTTCATGACCAGGTTGAGCCTGGTACACATGGTGCCAGGGGCCACCTGGGTTGCTTTCCATATTCCTGTGACTTCCAAAGGTGACCTACATTTGGAAAGTTGCTGCGACTACACACAGAGTGGGGGAAATGAGTATTTTTTTCTTTCCTGTTCCCATGTGTCCCACCTTCACTTCAAAGGAATGGGAGGCCCTTCTTTGGAGCAATTACCACGCACTTGCAGAGTACAGGTTACAGTCATGTCCAATCTCATTGTGCATGTGAAATGCATACAACTGAGGGGTACAAACGCTGATCACAACACACTTTGGAAGAAGTAATTAGACAAGGGGATACTTAATGAATGGATGGAGTCTAGGAAGCTCAGAGGAATACAGGGACCTTGAGACTGCTTATCCACAGCTCCCGAAACATGGCTGGGCAGGTCAGTAGGGTAGCTAAGAAGGCATATGTGACATTTAGCCTTTATCAGTCATGGCATAGTTCATAAGAGCAGGCAGGTTGTGTTGGAGCTGTACAGAACTTTCATTAGGCCACAGCTGAAGTATTGTTTGCAGTTCTGGTCACTGCACTATAGGAAGGATGTGATTGCACTAGAAGCGGTGCCGAGGAGATTCATCAGGATACTGTCTATAATGGAGCAGTTTAGCTCTGAAGAAAGGCTGTATAAGGTAGGATTGTATTTTTTAAAGCAGAGAAGACTGAGAGGGGATCTGATTGAAATGGATAAGATTATGAGGGGCATGCACAGGGTCGATAGGAAGCAGCTGTTCCCCTTAGTCGAAAGGTCAAAAATAGGTGGCATGATTTTAAGGTGAACGACAGGAGGTTTAAAGGAAAAAGGTGTTGGGGATCTGAAAAGCACTTTCTCGGAGAATAGTTAAGACGGGAAACCTCACAACTTTTAAAAAGTACTCAGATGAGCACTTGACATTCAAGGCTATAGGTCAAGTGCTGGAAAGTGGGACTAGTATAGACATAGAGTGTTTTCATTTGTCAGTGCAAGGGCTGAAGGACATCTTCTGTACTGTATGATTCAATTCTAAATAAGTCATTGGTCGAAAGGGCTTGAAGATAGTAATGTGTTTTGATGGCGAAACACAGCTAAGCTGTGTGATTTTGTACTTAAACAGTAATAGGTGTAGGAATGTTCATTTGCATTTGCAAGAAAGTGTTAGCAATGCCGCCTCTGTGCCCTGACAAACAATGGCTTCTGATTGTGGTCCCCCCACATGTACAGTGAAGAGCAACTCTGTAACGCCATGAAGGGCAATTATGGACTGCCATGAAGGGCAACTCCAGACCGCCGATCATACACGGTTGAGGTTCAAAGATGGGATGCCATCCTGGAACATCAAAAGCACTTGAAAGTGTTGAGGGATGCACTAAAGCTTGGGTCAGCTGCTGCCAAGGCATAGTAGGGAAAGACCACTGTCTGACGTCTTTCTTCTAAAGTTAAATGGGGATCCATTCAGTTATTGCCCCCTCCAAGTGCCTCAGATACATGTAAATATAGGCTGGTTCAAGTAAGAGATGTCTGTCGTTTTTTGGATAGAGTCAAACTCCAATATTTGTTTGAGAAAGGGTCACTGGATCCAAATCGTTAACTCTGATTATCTCTTCACAGATGCTGCCAGGCCTGCTGAGCTTTTCCAGCAATTTCTGTTTCTGATTTACAGCATCCACAGTTCTTTCATTTGTTTTTTCCAATGTTTGTTTGTTTCCTTGATATGCTACTGCACTGAACTGAACTGCGTTTATGACTGTGTATTTTTATGAATAAAGTATATTTTTGGAATTAAAAAAGCAACTTCTGCCTATGGCAAGATGGGGGAATTGGGTGAGCATCAGAAGAGTGGGGCACTGTAGGTGTGTGACATCTAGTTACTGAGGTGAGTTGGGACAATAGCATGAGAAAACCCTCTCAGTCTCATAGAGGGAAACAATCAATGAAACTCAACGAAAATGACACTAAGCCAAATTCTGGTCAAATTTAGCCCACTGAATTTTTAGAATATGCCACGTTTCAAAACTCAGTTTTCTTCCATGGATCTTTACTTATTGTCCAGGTTTTTTGAGGCATACGTGAAAGTGGATTGAATGTAGCATCTTATCTCCCAAACATCACAGGTTTGAAAATTCATCCTGGTAATGGCACAGAATGGAGTTGAATCAGAATGACTGTGCATTGTACTCAGGTTCCAATAGTCAATTCACTTGTAGTTAATGGGATTAAGTATGAGCCATTGTACCTGCTCAATTTGTGATGCCACGAGAATTTCTAGCCCTGGGTGTAAAGTATTACATAAATTGTTATTGTTGAGTAAAATTACAGGCATATGCCCTTTTAATGTGACTAACTGAAACTGCCATTCACACGGGGTCAAGTCAATTAACAGACTGCAGATATTCTGGCTCAGAAGTCTTGTGTTCCTGAATCATTCCATTATCTTGGCAAGTTTTTAAAATAAACAAGACATAGAAACGTACATTCAACAGTGTATGTACTGCACAGAATGTGCATGCAATATCCAAAACGATTTTTAAAATGTAGGAGCAAATTGCTGCAGATGCTGGAATCTGTACTGAAAACAAAAAATGCTGAAAATCACAGAGGAGGGTTAGGCAGCATCTATGGAGAGGGAGCAAGCTAATGTTTTGAGTCTAGATGGCTCTTCATCAGAGTGTTACAGGTAGATTTCTCATATCATTGTTCAGTAAGTGAAAGATTATGCAGTTTTATAACAATAAAAGGATTATCAACAAATTGAAAAAGTGAAATTATAGATGTAGAAAATGCTATATGAAGTGTGATGCTGAAGGATGTGCATACCATATCCAATGCTTTCAGGATGTTGAGGGATAAATACATTCAGGGTGTGTTATATAAAGGTTTCAGTTTGTCGCTGCTTCGAGCAATGCAGATCAACTTGTCACCCAAGTATGCCTGGGTTTGTTGAATGCTTGCCTTTGAGTCAGAAGGTTCCTTGATTTAAGCCTAAATTTGGCTATTTACTCTGATATGTCATGCTCAGTCAGCAAGCAATCTTCTAGTCAGTTGCTCTCATGCTCACATTTCTGTTCAACTTCAGCTGTGCTGTTTTTATTGACTCACTGGCTGGGCCAGTATTTATGGCTTGTCCATAGTTGCCCTTGAGAAGGTGGTGGGGGACTGCCTGCTTGAACTGATGCAGTCTATTTGCTGTAGGGAGAACCACGATGCCATTAGGGAGGGAATTTCAGGAGATGCAGTGGAGCTCAGCACCAGGTGGAGTAACAACACCTCATTTTTCAAATAGACGCCTTGCAGCCTTCAGGACTCAACACTAAGTTCAACAAACAAAATAGAAATTGCTGGAAAAGCTCAGTTCTGAGGAAGTGTCACTAGACCTGAAACGTTAAGTCTGATTTCTCGCCACAGATGCTGCTAGACCTGCTGAGGTTTTCCAACTATTTCTATTTTTGTGTCTGATTTCTAGCATCTGCAATTCTTTCTGTTTTTATTAAATTCAACAGCTTCAGACCAGGATCCATGTCCTCTGTTTTGCTCCAAGCCCCGTGACTGCGTCTTGTTTACATTATTTATTTTTTCATCACAGCTGATCTTTATTTTGCATTTACACCAGACCTATGCTTCCTTCTTACTCCACAAACCCTTGTGTTTTGTTCTATAGAACCTTTGATCCCCATCTCCTCCTAGCCTCTAACCTTCCCTTTTGTTCCATTGTCCCTTCCTTTTGTGTTTCAACAGCCTTACACCAGCATCTTTCTTGCCCCTTTAGTACTGAAAAAGTTGCATCAGATCCTGAAGGTTAACCTTGTTTCTATCCACAGATGCTGCAAGCTCTGCTGGGTTTCTCCAGCACTTTTTGCAGAATGTACAAAAGGGAAATTTTACTAGCTACAGCTGCAGTCAAATACCCTGCCACATAACACATTGGGTCTGGCACTCCAAGGCACTACTGAGGAAGTGCAACACAATCAGATCACATAGAAACTAACTGCACAGAAACAGACACTTTGGTCCAACCAGTCCATGCCGAATGTAATCCAAACATAAACTAGCCCCTCCTGCCTGCTCCTGGCAACCTTTCCTATTCATGTATTTATTCAAATGTCTTTTAAACGTTGTAATTATACCCACATCCGCCACTTCCTCAGGAAGTTCATTCCATGCGTGAACCACTCTCTGTGTAAAAAAATTGCCCCTCATGTCTTTTCTAAATCTCTCTCCTCTCACCTTAAAAATATGCCCCCAAGTCTTGAAATCTCTGATAGGGAAAAGACACCTACCATTAACCCAATCCATACCTCTCATGATTTTATAAAGCTCTATAAGGCCACCTCACAACTTCCTACACTCCAGAGAAAAAATGTACCTGCCTATCCAGCCTCTCTTTATAACTTCCATACCAGGCAACATCCTGGTAAATCTCTTCTGAACTCTCTCTAGATTAATAATATCCTTCCTATAACAGGGCGACCAGAACTGCACACAGTACTCCAGAAGAGGCCTCACCAATGTCCTGCAAAACCTCAACATGATAATCAAACTCCTCTACTCATCTTTAGGTTGAGATGGCAAATCTAGCCTGCTTTCTCAAAAGATCTAAATGGATCTATTTGGGGGCTGTAGGAGCGTTCTTAAGCTCTTTGTCGCCTTGCTGAAGTATTTCCAGTTGGAAAAAAGAGCCCAGGCTCTCAGCGACAGGATAAGGACTCTTTTGTTTCACTCTAACCCAACCACCAGCCTTCTTTCAGAGCCTGTCTCCCAGCAGACGCTGGCCATGCAGGAACCAGGCGCTTTGAGTCTTAAAGACAAGGCGTCAGTCCCTCTAGTGGTCGATGTGAGAGCGAAATCGCTGAGATACCAAAGAAACGGCGACTAGATAGGAAAGGGTAATCACTGCAGGGTTCCCACTGATTCGATGCATTTGACTGCACTGATGAAAGAGGTTCTAAACGAAACAGTTACAATGAGAACCTCCAATGTGACAATGCCCTCCCGCTTATTGAAGTGAACTAGGATACGTGTTGGGATGGGGGTGAATCTATTGCAAAACATTAAAAAAAGTTGCAACTCTATAAACACCAAATCAATTGGGTAGCTGTGAAGTTTCCCGGGCGCAATTTGAAAACCCGTCGTGTTTTTAATTTTAAGGAAAAAAAATGATATTTAATTTTCTCTGTTCCTCTGTGTAAGCTGTTGCCTTTAACATTGCGTTGGCAGTCAAAGAGCAGTCCACGCGATATTGCTGCTCAGTCTTGGCTCAGGCAGGCACTAGGTGTAGTGGTACGATATAAATTATTGGAGTTTATTTTCCAAATGCAACGTAATTTGGCGACGGTGAAGCGTCCCTTTTTTTCTTCTCTCTCTCCTGGAGAGTCGTGCCTTCCGAACGGATTTAATCAGCTCGAGTTGCTGTGAGTAATCTGACGCAGACAGCAACGGGGGAGCCAGGCCGTTGAAACGGCGGCGGCGTTTTGTTTTTGGAGCAGCTTGAAGACAGGCTGCAATAAAGCAAATCCGCAATGACCACCTCTGTCTTTTCTGCTCCTGATCGGGAATTCCAAAGAGCTGGGTAAAAAAAAAATGGAGCGAGGTAAGCACGCTTAAGATGTTGTGAGAGAGAGACAAAACCCCGCTAGGAACAGATTACTGCAGATGCTGGATTCTGTACTGAAAACACTATGTATGCATTTTTAATATTGCATTCAAATATTTAACAATGATTGCACAACTCCTCCCCATTAGAAATGAGTGTCTCTGCTCATCCTTCTGGCTCAAATCAGCAGATGTTTGACAATTAATTTGACTTTTTTTCTCAAAAATAAAACATAAATTGAGAGATGGGGAGGGCTTGCTTTTAGAACGCTTAGCTCATTCTGGTCTGCTTGCATTCCGCTATTGGAAGTGAATTCACCACCTCCTTTCCCCAGCAGCAACCTCCAGTTTGCAGCTGGAAAGTTAGGATTGCATGTCCCCTGTACATTTCGGATACTTGTTTGATGAACGTATCTTTATTTTTTTAAAATATCTCCCTTCCTCTCTCCCCAGGGGTGATTGGGATTGGGGGGGTGGGAAGGTGGATGTGTACCAGTGTTACGAGGAGGATTAATATTAAAGGAAGGGTTTGTTCTTTCTGGACCTAGGGCAACCAAGAGACAGAGACGTCGAACCAGCCAGGATGTCAGATTCGAGCCTCAGCACCGATTGCGAGGAGCAAAGTTTTCCGGGGCTGTCCTTGCAGATGAAGAGCAAGCTTCAAGCTCGGGAAGGGGCACCTTGTAAATAAAGACACACACAGACAGAGGGGGGAAAAAAAAACATAAACAGAGAGAACTGCGGATGCTGGAGACCTGAAACAGAACAGAAAGCAGAGGAGAGGCGCTAGAGAAATTCAGCAAACATCTGCGGAGAGAGAGCAAACTGAACGTTCTCTTCGAGTGAATGTTTTGAGTGACTGTGCAGAGAAAGGAACAAAATCGGTGCAAACTTGTGTGATTTTCCCCCTTTCTCTCTCCTTAACAATCCAATCCCAACCCACAGTCCATTCACCACCGTCCAGGTTTGTGCCATGTAAATAAAAGACAAGAGAGAGATCCCTGGGCAAGGTTTTGCTCCTGGCGTTGGTGTGAAGATGGTGGATCCTCTTCCCCTGTGTCAGCCACGGCCAGTTCCGCGGAGAATCAACCAGGGAAGCGGCCAGGAGCATGGGTGGCGAGAACCGCCGTTTGCCAGCTCTCTGAATAATGTCAACCAGAGACAGTTCTCCCAGGCACTTCAGTGACAAGGTAGCGCAGACCCCGGCCAAGGAGCTGATCCGGAACCGCATGAAAATGGTCATCGACCAGCTCGAAGTTATCCTCCAGGAGCTGAAGGAAGTGGCGAAGGAGCTGAAGGAGGTAAGGCTGGTTTTGTTCCCTTGCTCTCTCTCTTTTGACCAACTCCCAGACCGTCCCCTGTTTGGAATTCAAGAAATTCGCCCCCCCCTTGCATTTATTTTAATGCTTTGCCTTCTCACAGAAGCTGTTCTTAATTTTAATGAAGCCCGTGCAATTTTAGCATTGGTTATGACTAACTCCCTGACCGTTCCCAGCTTTGCATACAAGAAAATCGTGCTCCCTTCCTTGCATTTATTTTAACCATTTTGCATTCTCACAGAGGCTGCTTTTAGTTTTAAAATATGCCACGCAATTTCAACATTTGTTGTGACTAACTCTTAGACAGTCCCCAATTTGGTATTCAAGAAAATCGTGATCTCTTTCTTGCATTAATTTTGATTCTTTGCATCCTCCGAGAGGCTGTTTGTAGTTCTAATACCATGCGATGCAATTTCAACATTTATCTTGACTAACTCCCAGACTGTCCCCTGTTTGGAATTCAAGAGAATCGTGCCCCACTTCTTCACATTTATTTTTAACTATTTGCATTCTCACAGAGGCTGCTTTTAGTTTTGGAAGATGCCAAGCAATTTTAACATTCATTGTGACTAACTCCCAGATCTTCCCCCGTTCGGTATTGAAGGAAGTCGTCCTCTCTTCCTTGAATTTATTTTAATCCTTTGCATTCTCACAGAGGCTGCTGTTATTTTTGTTTAGAAACGCATATGATACAGTTTTAACATTGCAAACGTGTACCAAAAGGATCTGAACGTAGACTAAGCTGAGATTTGCAAAGGAAGGAGAGAGAAAGCGATCACGGTTCCCCCCTCCCCCCACCCCGCCACGACAACCTTCGGCTTGCACTGTTTAAACTTTGCCCATCCCATCGCACTGCTGCCTACTGAAGAACAGAGGAGTGTAAAGTTGCAAGGCTTTTTGCAGAGATGTTCCGGATTGTGCATACCTCTTCGACGTTGCTTATGCAGATTCTGGGTAGAAAGAGCTGGACAGCAGATTCCTTGGCAGTCTGTGCACCTCTCCCTCCTCTTCCTCCACCCGTCTGACAACACCCTGCAAATATTGGCCAAACATTCTCAACAACAGCCTCGCAGAGAAACACATTCCTAGCTATGATCTGTCCTTCAAAGACACGTGCTCCTCACATAATAACTAATGACCCACATGTAATCTCAAACCACTTCGTTAATAGCTATTGCAATGTAACACAATTCTTGACCTGCTACCTCTTCATGATTGTATTTGCTAGTTCCGGATTTTATTTTGTTGCTTTTTTATATCTATCTGTCGCAGCGAGACTCTTGCCTTTGCTTTAATCAAGTGTTTGTTGTTATATGATCTATCTCAGTTAATCCAAGGACTCGAGAGCGGATTTCTGGTCACCCAGTCTCCGAGCTGTTTCTAACCATGCCTGGATGCATTTGCAAATGTCCCCCAGTCCTAAATTAATCCCGATTGACTGAAATTTGTCTGTTGAAGTCCTGTCAAAAAATATACCGTACAGCTTCTTGTGGTGAGCCAGTTGCCATTAGTGACTAAGATTGCTAGTGGGAGAGTGATGGAGAGGGAGAAATAGAGTGGGAGAAAAACAGAGAGAGATAAAGAGGGAGAAACAGGGAGAGAAACAGTGTGGCAGAGAAACAGATGGGGAAATAGAGAGAGAGAAACAGACAGGGAGAGATAGAGTGGGAAAATAGGGAGAAACAGAGG
>NC_063367.1:11085870-11198177 GCF_021869965.1 Rhincodon typus | reverse complement strand
TGGGAAAATAGGGAGAAACAGAGGGAGGGATATGGAGGGAGAAATAGGGAGAAACAAGGAGAGACAGAGAGGGAGAAATATACAGGGAGGAGGAAGGATGTGGTGGGAGAGACAGAGGGGAAGATGAAGAGGGAGAGAGACAGGTGGAGACACGAGAGAAACAGACAGGAAGAATCAGACAGGGCTTATTGTAATAGTAGGAATGTTTAATTTTTGGCATAGATTTGATTGCTGTCCAATCCATGCAAGTATTTTGTTCCCTCCAAAAACATTAGTGCTCCGAAGGTTTGATTTCTTGATTATTTTCAAAGCTGCTTGTCTCTCCCCACCGTAGGTAGTGAAACAGATCGACAAGCTGACCTCCGATTTTGATTTTGAGATGGAGCCAGATGACTGGACAATCGCCACAATGAGTAGCACCTCCAGCAGCGACACTGCAAGAAACCACGACAGATGTGGGCCCTTTTCCGACTACGGGCAACTCGGATTCCTGACTCCTGACATCCTGTCGGACAGTTGGGAGTTCTGCTCCTTCCTGGAGCTTCCAGGAGAGACGAGTAAAGTGGAGGCAGGAAGTGACGACAAGGAGCTCCCACACACCCCATCCGAGGTGGACTACAGGATGATGAACGGAGGATTGATCCCCAATGGGCCTGAGGGCTGTGCTCCTGATACCTCCAGCGAGGACACCATTAGCAGTGCCCCCAGTCACAAGGCCCTCCTGAGGACCTCTGGCACCAGGGAGCGGGTGCGTTTCAGCGATAAGGTTCTGTACCATGCGTTGTGCTGTGACGACGACGACGAGGAGAACGAGGAGCCAGAGGAGGAGACGACTGTGGCCCCTACAGCGAGTCCTGGTGCCGGTCCAAGCGAGAGCCACGAGAGGGCCGGCAGCGTTGCGCCCAAAGCATCGTCCTCGCTGTCCGCCTCCAAACCCCGACATCACTGCCCGCCGTCTGCCGTGCCCGCCAAAGGCAATCCTTCCGCCAGGAAAACAACCATGAGGAATAACAGCACACAAACCGTGTCCCACAAAAGCACTCAGACACTCCTGTCATATGGGTCCTCTAAGACACAACAGAACTCAAAGAGAGAGGGGCCAAAGTAGCCACCACATCCTCTGCCCCATCTCCCCCATCCCACCCCACCCTAGATGGGATACTGCTTGACTACCTATTGGCATCATGAGGCTCAGGGATTTTCAATAGAATATATTAAGAAAAAAAATTGTTTTACAGAAAAGGTAGATTCCAAAATTTTGCACCCATTGACTAATTGCATAAAAATGCACTTTAAGAATCTACTTTTTTTAGCTTTATTTTACCTGGTACCTTCAAGATTGTAGGAGGCTTTTATTTTTTGTCTTAAGTCGCAGAATTTAATCTTGCCTGAGTACTGTGCCTGTAAATAGAGCGTGCTTCCAAACAAGCCTTTCTATCTTTGTGCTCTGCTTTCCTGGCAATGTCCTACAGTTGATAATGGTTTTCACTCCATACTTTATTAATTTCTAGAGCAGTTAAATCTGTCCCAATTTAATTGGTTTGTTCTTTATTTTCTAAAAGAAATGAAGATTTCCAGCTGCTGATGTCTGTTCTGCATCCTTTCAGGCATTTTGCTGAACCATTATGCCATTTCAGATGACCCAACATCCACATTAAGTGAGACCAGATGGAACCACAATGAATGGGGGAAATAAAAACCATGTGCTGTCCATTAATTAATTCCATCAGTTGAATGAACTGAAAAATCTGAATTTTATGTTTTTTTTTAAAAATGTGCATAAAATGCTTCCATAATATTCAGCAGGCATTTGAACCCATTGAATGCTATGACAGTGTGTAATGTTATCATTTTAGGTATCAGATAAAGGACAGAGCAGTGGTTTAAATCAAGACAGAGCATTTTGTTCCGACAAGATTTTTCTTTTGAAAGACACTGTGAAGCAGTCTGCTTGGAAAAAAAAAGTTTACATGTTTGATTTGTATGTTATATGTATGGTTTGTTTGATGCAGAATA
The DNA here is from genome assembly GCF_021869965.1 of Rhincodon typus. NCBI lineage: Eukaryota > Metazoa > Chordata > Chondrichthyes > Orectolobiformes > Rhincodontidae > Rhincodon > Rhincodon typus. Next base: position 11,196,161 of record NC_063367.1, on the reverse strand, counting down.
TTGACTCATTTGATGCAATAAATTAGTGTCTACTTTATCTAAAATATCTTGAGTTTCAAGGTTAATTTAAAGAAAAAGTGCAGGCTGTATGTAATGTCTAACTCAGCTGACCATGAAAAAAATTGTCACACAGCAAATGATGATTAATATAAGAGCAGAAAGAATAAGATGCTTGAAAATAATAGTCTCCCAGCAACTGAAATATGCATTTTTTTTTGTAAGGTTAGCATTAGTAACAGGTATTTACACTAAAGCGGGTTAATGGTTCTTTGAAGATAGACTCGCAGTTTGACAGGATAGTGAAGAAAGCGTTTTGTACTCTTGCTTTTAATGGTCAGTGCATTAAGTTTAGGAATTGGGAGGCAGTGTTGTGGCTGTGTGGGACATTAGTTAGGCTGCTATTGAAATGCTGCGTTCAGTTCTTGTCTCCATTTATAGGAAAGATGTTTTGAAACTTGAGGGGGTTCGGAAAAGATTTGCAGGGACTTTAGCAGGGTTTGGAGGGTTCGAGCTGTAGGGAAAGGCTGAATAGGCTGGAGTGTCAGAGGCTGAGGGGTAGCCTTACAGAGGTTTACAAAATCATTAGGGGCATGGATAGGGTGAATAGTCAAGGTCTTTTCCCCGGGGTTCAGGAGTCCAAAACTAGAGGGCATAGGTTTAAGACGAGAGGAGAAAGATTTAAAAGGGATCTAAGGTGCAACTTTTTCATGCAGAGAGTTGTGTGTGTATGGAAGGAGCTGCCAGACGAGGTGGTGAAGGCTGGTACCATTACAACATTTAAAAGGCATCTGAAACGGATATATGAATAGGAAGCAGATAGTAGGAACTGCAGATGCTGGAGAATCTGAGATAGCAAGGTGTAGAGCTGGATGAACACAGCAGGCCAAGCAGCATCAGAGGCGCAGGAAAGCTGATGTTTCGGGCCTAGACCCTTCTTCAGAAATGAAGGGTCTTTCTGAAGAGGGGTCTAGGCCCAAAACGTCAGCATTCCTGCTCCTCTGATGCTGCTTGGCCTGCTGTGTTCATTAAGCTCTACACCTTGTTATCTATGAATAGGAAGGGTTTAGAGGGATATGGGCTAAATGCTGGCAAATGGGACTTGATTAATATAGCATGTCTGGTCGGCATGGACAAGTTGGACCGAAGGGTCTGTTCCCATGCTGTACATCTCTGTGACTGTAAGGCATAATCTTGCAGTAAAAAAACAAAGAACTGCAGATGCTGAAAATCTGAAACAGAAACAGAAATAACTGGAGAAACTCAGTAGATCCAGCAGCAGCTGAGGAGAGAGATCAGAGTCGATGTTTCTTCAGAACTAATTGTAGCTGGGAAAAGCTTATGTACCAACCCCCTAGCGACAACCAGTTCTGAAGAAGGGCCGCTGGGCCTGAAATGATGACTCTGCTTTCTGTCCATAGATACTGCCAGACCTGCTGAGTTTCTCTATTTTTATTCTTGAAGTAAGTCAGGCAACATCTTGTTTACGGACACAAACATGTACCTTGTAATGTACAGTATTGTGTTGTTGGGGAAATGATGACCTGTCCTGTCTCTTTAAGACCAGAATGTCCGATCAGCACAATTTGTATTGTATACATATATAGTTTTAGAAATCAGGAAGATTTTTTTGTGCTAAATGAGTAGAAAACAAAATGGCCTGTGTAAAGGTGCGTTTCAAAAATATACATTTTAAACATGCAAATGTCAATGTGGTTTAGCAACACTGAACTCACTGAAAGAAGATATATTTTGTCACTTTCCAAATAATCATCACCCTTTTCTCTCTTAGTATAAATTGTTGTGAAATTTGGCATTCTTGTGTTTGTACTGACAAGTGAAGACAAAAAGCTTCAGCAACATCTTTTAGGCATTAACAAACGAAGCAATAGAATTGCTGATGTCAGTTATGAGCAATTGGGAAGTTAATGGCTGGCTGTAAATTAATTATAGCATCAATGACAGGATTTGTGTAATACTAACATCTCATGTTGGAACAGAGTATCAAATTCACTTCGAGGTTTGCAACATTGAGTGTAAAGTTGGTGAATTTTCTTCTTGAGTAAGATTTTAACTGTCGCCAATGGGTGTAGGCTTGTTTTACCAAGCAATCTGAAATTTCGTAATGGTGTATTTGAATTAAATTGAGCCAAATATCTTAGATTATAAAATGCTGCCAATGATTAGATATCCAAGTGTTTCAGCTGTAAGATATACTGTTCCGTAAGAATCTGACAAAATGCCAAGTCATTCCTAAAGGTGGAATGTAATTCAATTTGAGTTCCATTCAGGTCTGCATTTACGTGACCTCTGTACACTTATTGATATCTCTCATCACTTGCTTGCTCTGTGTTTTATGATTTTTAAAACAGCTGCATCAGGGAATATTTTGTGGACAATTTACAGAAATCAGTTTTACTCTGCAGGAACTGAGGCAGCTGGCCCAGTTTATGTCAATGTGACGCCATTGAAGTGGGATTTCGATGTAAAAATTTTGCTGTGGGCTCCCTACAGCCAGCTGTCAGGAGCACAATGCAGAGACAAAGGAAGACTGAGAGATACCAGCAAGTACATAGACTTTATTTGTCAGTCCAGACCTGATATATTTCCCATTTTAACAGGTGGCAGGGTGATGTGATATACAGTTGTGTCCACTTTTCACACTCTGACTAACCATAGCGTGATAAAAGCAAAATCACACTTGATTGGCCTGCTAATAGCTTTCATGTTCCTTCACTAGAAGTATGGTCCATTTTGAAATAAGGAAATTGGAACTAATTAAAACACTGGGCTACTACCTTAGACATAACTGATAGTGAGATAGTAGTGTCAGCAGTAGAAGAACTATAACTTGACATGACTTAGAGATAGGATGGCACAGTGGCTCAGTGGTTAGCAATGCTGCCTGCCAGAGACGTGGGTTTGATTCCACCCTCAGGTGACTGTGTGGAGTCTGCACATCCTCTCTGTGTCTGTGTGGACTTCCTCCCACGGCCCAGAGATGTGCAGTTTAGGTGGATTGGCCCATAGTGCCCGGGGTTATGCAGGCTAGGTGGATTAGCCATGGGAAATGCAGGGTTATAGAGTGGGATGCTGTTTGGAGGGTTGGTGACCCAATGGGCTGAATGACCTTCTTCCACACTGTAGGGATTCTGTGCTTTACCTGTACTTAGAGAATCATGGCCATTCAGCCCATTGAGCTTAGAGCTGCAATTCCAAGGTGTGGTCCTACTCTCACTCTTCTCCCACTTTTTTCCTTCACACATTCTTAGAATTACCTCCTGAAGGTTATGTCTGAATTTGTACCCGGCATACTATCAGGGTATGAATTCCAAATCCTGACCATTTGGTCTGCAAAGCAGTTCCTCATGTCACCTATGATTCTTTCGCAAATCATCTTAAACCCCTACCCTGAATTGACCATTCAGCCATTTGAAGTATCTTCTCTTTATTTGCACTATGCGAATCTTTTTTATGATTTTGAATATTGTTATCTTAAGTTGCTTTTAACTTTATCTAAGGCCATCTCCTCCAATCTCTTCACAAAACGGTGGTTCCTCATTTCTGGAACCCTTCTGTTAAATTCCTTTTGTGTCCTGTGCAAAGCCTTCAACTCTTTGCTAAAATGTGCCCAGAATTGACTGAACATTCAATCTACAGTCAAATAGGTGTCTTATATCGAATTTCCTGGCTTTTATACTCTAGTTGTGTTCTTATATATTCCAGAATTCAATTTCCTTTATTAATTGCTTTGATTGTGGGTAGCACAGTGGCTTAGTGGTTAGCACTGCTACCTCACAGCACCAGGGACCCAGGTTCAGTCCCACCCTTGGGTGACTGTGTGGAGTTTGCATATTCACCCCCATGTCTGTGTGGGTCCCCTCTAGCTCTGCTTTCTTCCCACAGTCAAAGATGTGCAGGTTAGGTGGGCTAGCCATGGAAAATGCAGGCTTCCAGGGATAGGAGGGGGTTGCTCTGGTTGGGATGTAGGGATTCGATGAATACCAGTTTAACCCCATTCAGAGGTTTGTGCACAAACTCCCAAAGGTTTCTCTGTTCTTGCAAGCCCTTAACATTGTACCATTCGGCTCCCTTCATTCTTCCAAACAGAATGCCTCCCAGGTTTCTCAGCTAATTTTGAACCATTATTGCAGTGGATGCTTATTGCAACAGCCTGCCAATGTCCTCTTGAAGTGTCTTGTCATTTCTTACTGCTGCTTGCACTCACAGGTTTTGTAATTGCAAATTTAAGCATTGTGCCCTGCAACTCTACATCCATGTTATTACTGTGCATCGAAAACGTCAGCAGTTCTAATACTGAACTTCTTCAGCAATAGTGATTCACAGTGACTCCACTGAATTGGTTAAAGATGTGGTTAAAAATACTATTGATTAATTTTCTTACTGATTCCCAATTGGTACCTGGATATAACTCACATTACCTTGGCTTCTGTAAAATACTGGAGAACAAGCTACCTGCAGGTATGTCATTATTAAAATATTGCAGTTAGTTATCAGTATATGCTTTGTTGAACTGTATTGGGAATACAGTACTGGATTCAAACTTTCCTGGATTAGGGTTTAATAAGTACTTTGGAAGTCTTCTTAGCCCCTATCAGAGAGCTTGAGATAACAGATTTTTAAGCAGTAATGGAATCATGGGTTTTGTGGAAAAGGCAGTAATGTGGAGTAGAGGATGATCACATCAACCACAATCTCATTGAATGGCAGAGTAGGATGGGCTGAATGGCATACTTCTGCTCCTATGTCTTATGGTCTTATAGTGGTCTTAATATGTTTATATAGATAGTTTAGAGCGTGGACATGGGGCTCACGGTTACAATGTAGGTCAATCCAGCAATCTTAGTGTGGTGTTTGTTGCCAGACAATTTACCCAAAGCTTCTTGGAAAAATAATGGTGCACGAACGTTGCACACTCTATTTAATGTGCAAATTGTCCAACAAGTTCAGGAGGTTAGAAGAAATGCTGCAAGTTATAAATTGCCAGAACCTGTCACCCGATTTATGCCATCGAACCATGCATTTCACTAATGGCATCCTGCCCTCGACATCCTCATTATTTTTTAGGATTTTTGCTAAATTTCCATATTAATTGACCACGAAGCTTGCTGCAGAAAGTTAGCACTCATAACAGAACAGTTTAAATACCCTTTTGACAAAGCAATAATTGTTAGAGAAATGCTAATCAATCACTGATGCCCAATTTGAGCAATTGAGTCTCATTCTTGCATGCAGTAAAATCTTCTAGATTTAAAACACGTAAAGAAATGTAATTTTTTTTCCCTTCCTGCCTTCCTTGTCTTAACCCTTTTCTTTGCCTCTTTCTATTTCCTCACTATACACAATTTACCCTCCTTCTCCAGCTCTTCCTTTCTCAATCCTTCAATCCCCTTGACTGTGCAGAAATATGATGTTTGGATCCTGCCTTTCATTGAGGTGCCTGTTGCCCTGATGCACTGTTAACAGCTCAGTTTCTCTGTAAGCTATGTGGCAAAAGATTTTCAAGCTGGAAGTTGAGGCCAGTTTAACTCCTGGCAAGATTTGGGTCAGTATAATTTGTTCTGTCTCTTACTTCATCATCCAGATTTCTGATGTGTGGAAGACGTTTGATATCACTGGTTATTCAGAAAGCTCTGCTCTTATCTATGATACAGATTAACTTGTTAAATTGCAAACCAATCAACTATCCATATGAGTAGAGACAGCAAGGACTGCAGATGGTGGAGTCAGAGTCAGTACAGTGTGGAGCTGGAGGAACACAGCAGGTCAGGGAACATCAGAGGAGCAGGAGAGTCAACGTTTTGGGTTGGGAAATTAGATTCAGAAATGAGAATTCAAAACCATTGCTGATGACACATTTATCTTTTTTTCTAATTCTCCTTTATGTTTAAAATTAATACAGCAGACATCACTGTGATAAACTCACCGTGCCTATTATTAAACATTAAGTAATTACCTTATGTTTTCTAATGTGTTTAACATAGTGAAAGACCCATTCAACTGAATAAACATATGTTTGTGCAGGTGAGTAATTTCTAATTATAATATCCACTCCTAAATTAAGCCCTTTTGAAACAACTTAATGCCCTAATATTAATACTTTTAAGAATTCTAGCAACAATTATTTTTAATCTAATGGTTTGGAAAGTCGATGAGTTGACAAATGTATAAACAGAAATTGGTGATTTGGCAGTGCTAGAACATGTTTCCTTATTGGATATGGGCATCATTGACTGGACCAACATTTATGGCCCATCTCTATTCACCCTTCAGAAGGTGGTGTTGAGCTGCCTTCTTAAACCGCAGTAATCCATACAAGTTGGGATGCCATGTTACAGATGTACAGGACAGTAGTTAGGCCAGTTTTGGAATACTGCATTCAATTATGGTCTCTCTGATATAGGAAAGATGTGAAACTTGAAAGGCTTCAGAAAAGATTTACAAGGATATTGCCGAGGTTGGAGGATCTAAGCTGTAGGGAGAGGCTGAATAAGTTGGGGCTATTTTCCCTGGAGCATTGGAGGCTAAGGGTGACCTTATAGAGGTTTATAAAAAGATGAGGGCCAAAGATAGGATGAATAGTCAAGATCTTTTTCCCAGGGTAGGGGAGTCCAAAATTAGAGGGCATAGGTTTAAGGTGAGAGGGGAAGGATTTAAAAGGGACCTAAGGGTCAACTTTTTCATGCAGAGGGCAGTGTGTGTATGGAATGAGCTGCCAGAGGAAGTGGCAGAGGCTGGTATAATTACAACATTTAAAAGGCAACTGGATGGGTATATGAATAGGAAGAGTTTAGAGGGATATGGACCAAATACTAGCAAGTGGGACTAGATTAATTTAGGATCTTTGGTAGGCATGGACGAGTTGGACCGAAGAGTCTGTTTCTGTGCTGTACATCTCTATGACTCTTAAGTCAACTAGGTGCATCAACAGTGCTATTGGAAGCAAGTTCCAGGATCTTGACCCAGAAGCTGTGAAGGAGTGGTGAGATAGTTCCAAGTCACAATGGTGAGTGACTTGAAGAGAAACATGCATGTGTGGTGGTATCTGCTTCCTGTGTGCTTTCAAGTGAAAGGCATTGTATATTCGGAAGGTGCTGTCGAAGCAGGCACCATTAAAAACAATTCCTAACCCTATAATATCAATGCGATTATGTATTATCCTGCTGGTGTATTGACCATATCATGCTGGACATTGCCAGTGGATGTTATAATGTGATAAATGTGACCCAAAAGGAAATTATACATCGTTGTGCTTTAATTGCTTGTAAGCTTAGCACTATAGAAAGATACTTCAGGTTTAGAAGTCTGAAAACTGCATATGTACACTCAATATCTTTGTCAGAGATTCTCCTTAATTATTTTAGGTGAGGAACTAACACATACGTTTTAAGCAGCTTTACACCCTCATTACTAAAGTAACACTGTGGAATATCCAAATATTGCTCACCTTCAGGACATTCCAGAACATGTGGCAGCTAATAATGTATATTTGGAGTGTAGTCAGTTTTCCAACAATATGAAGTGATCTGTATTTGAATGGAAAGTGCTCACAGATATAAAAAGATTCTAAAATCTTCTGTGTTGATTTTTTTAGATAAATATTGATCGGAAACTGTACAGAGCTCTCCTGGTCTTCTTCAAATAATATCATGGGATATTTTTATGTTTAACTGGGAGGGTAGATGGTCCTTTTAGATAACACCTCATCCAAACGTCAATACTTGCGACGGCATTAGCCCAGAGCAGAACTTGAATTCACAGATTTCTAACTCAGATAGAGGAGTATTACCTTTCGAAGAACATAGGGCTTAGGTAAAAGTCGACCATTCAGCCCAGCAAGCCCATTTTGCCATTCAGTAAGATCATGGCTGATATGATCATCCGCTGTCCTGTGCCCCGCCCCCATCTTCCCTTAATCCTTGACTCCATGGTCCATCAAAAATGTATCCCATTCAGCCTTGTATGAATTCAGTGACCCAATTGGAACTGTCTTCTGGCAAAGAGAATTACACAGAGTGACATCCCTCTGAGAGAGAAATTCTCCATCCTAAATCAAGATCTCTTCTTAAACTGTGCCCCTTGTTAGAATTTCCCCTACGAGGGGAAACATCATCAGAGAATCAATCCTGTCATGCTTTGTCGGAATCTAAGGCCCAACCCGTTCACCCTTTCTTCAAAAGCTTTGTCCTATGTATGCATCGAGTGAACCATCTTTGAACTGCCTCTTATGCATTTATAGCCTTTTTCAAATGAGGAGACCAGAAAGGAGCTTTGATTGACGACAGAAATGACCTGTTATGTTTGATTTACCCTGCTGTTGAAGGTTTGATTATTCTGCCATGACATATTACTGTAGACTCTCACAATCTGCTAATATTATCAGTTATCAATAATGTCATACTTTAAGTCTCTGCCGTATAATATAAAGCAATTGTAAGCCTGTAATTCATTCTTAAAGGTCAAGGAAAGCTTTGTTCAATACTGGCTTTGCTAGTCTCTCCAGAGTATATATATGTTCAAAGAATTATAAAGCATTCTGTTCTGCAGAGAGGCTTGTTGGCTTGCCATAATATGAAATATTTACCTTTGATCATTTAGGTTGAGGGGTTACTAAGTGAATGGTTATTAGTCTGGAATTAAAATGGCACTTTGATGGAATTTTCCATGGTTGAATGATAACGAGAAATGATCTGGCGATCAAATATATTATTAATCAATTTGAATCCATAGCAAACTGGTTGTTAGAAACTGATAGAGGCATGAAAGTGCCTTAATGCAAGCCTTACCCTTCTGGCTATCAGTTCTTGTTAACTTTCCTGTTACTCATTGAGACAGCCTAGTACCATGGGTTAGAAATTCGTAGCTCTAAACGAACGTTATCACATCAGCTGCCTGTTATACAAAAGCCAATATTGGGTTATGTAGAAGTTAATGAAACTGAATGTCTCCCTGGCTGGATGAGAGGTGACCAATGTGTTTGGACTCAAGTAATGCTGTTGCCAAGACTAATGGCTGCCCCCGTGTGTTCGGTTCTGTTATATTAACCCCGAGGTATTTAGAATTATTGCAGCGTACTGCTGACTTGCTCACAGTGTTCATATCTCAGTGCATCTTGTTGTACAGTTTAGCTAAAAACTGTCAGTAGCTGTTCAGTAACCCCTGTCAGTAACCCCTGCCAGACTGAAATACCAGCTAAGGTCTTTCTGCTGAAAATTAAAATTGAAGACCCTGAAACGACCGGTTAGCAAATGGGCACTGAACAAAAATAGTTGGAAATTCCTCTCTGCTGTTGCAACAGAGTAATTATCCAGTTGTTTTAAACAACTTACCAAAGTAACATTGAAAGAAATTCACCCAAATGCCTTAAGCTTTTTTTTTGGAGGGGGGCCCTCTGTGGCTCACTGGTAGTGTCCCTACCCCTGGAATGGAGGCCCACCTGTTCCAGAGATGTATAATAACATAGCTGAGCATGTTGAATAGTAAAGTAGAGTAATCTTTATATTTTAGCACCACATTGCAGAATTGTAACTGTGCAAAAGGAAGCCCATCATGTCTGCTTTGGCTGTCTGAATGAGCATTATAACTCAGTACCACTCTCCCATGTCGTTTTCCAATAACCTGAATCTTGTTTCTTTTTAAATGATCATCCAATTCCCTCTTGAATGCCTCGACTGAACCTGCCTCAACCACAATTCCAGAGCCTGACTACTTGCCATTTAAAAGTCGTTCCTCAACTCGTGTTTGCTTCTTTTGCAGATTACCCGATATCTGTGCCCTCTCATTCTCGATCCACTGGTGAGCAGGAACAGCTTCTCCCTATCTCCACGGTCCAGCCCTCTCATTATTTTGAAAACTTATATCAACTCCCTTAGCCTTCTCTCTAAGGAAAGCAGATCCAACTTTTTTTATTATTTATTCATTTTGTGGGATGTGGGCGTCGCTGGCTGGGCCAGCATTTATTGCCCATTCCTAGTTGCCCTTGAGAAGGTGGCGGTGAGCTGCCTTCTTGAACCGCTGCAGTCCACCTGCCCTTAGGGAGGGAATTCCAGGATTTGGACCCAGTGACAGTGAAGGAACTGTGAAGTATTTGCAAGTCAGGATGGTGAGTGACTTGGAGGGGAACTTGGAGGTGGTGGTATTTCCATATATCTGTTACCCTTGTTCTTCTAGATGGAAGTGGTTGTGCGTTTGGAAGGTGCTGTCTGAGGATCTTTGGTGAATTTCTGCAGGGCATCTTGTAAATGGTACACACTGCTGCTACTGAGCGTTAGTGGTGGAGAGAGTTGATGCTTATGGATGTGGTGCCGATCAAGCGGGCTGCTTTGTCCTGGATGGTGTCAAGCCCCTTGAGTGTTGTTGGGGCTGTACTCATCCAGGCAAGTGGGGAGTATTCCATCACACTCCTGACTTGTGTCTTGCCGATGGTGAACAGGCTTTAGGGAGTCAGGGGGTGAGTTACTCGCCACAGTATTCCTAGCCTCTGACACGCCCTTGTAGCCACTGCATTTATGTGGTGAGTCCAGTTGAGTTTCTCATCAATGTTAACTCCCAGGATGTTGATAGTGGGGGATTCAGTGACGGTAACACTATTGAATGTCAAGGGGCAGTGGTTAGATTGTCTCTTATTGGTGATGGTCATAACTTGACATTCGTGTGCTGCAAATGTTATCTGCCACTTCTCAGCCCAAGCCTGGATATTGCCCAGATCTTGTTGTATTTGGACACAGACTGCTTCAGTAGATGAGGAGTCGCGAATGATGCTGAACATTAAGCAATCATCGGTGAACATCCCCACCGCTGACCATATGATGGAGGGAAGGTCATTGATGAAGCAGCTGAAGATAGTTGGGCCTAGGACACTCCCCTGAGGAACTCCTGCACAGATGTCCTGGAGCTGAAGTGACTGACCTCCAACAACCACGACCATCTTCCTATATGTCAGGTATGACTCCAACCACCAGAGAATTTGCCCCCTGATACCCATTGATTCCAGTTTTGCTAGATCTGATTTGTCCCCATAATTTTAGTTTCTCATCCTTGGATCCTTCAATGTATAGCCTGGTTTATCTCTTGTTGAAGCGAGTAAATTAGGACCTCACCAGTCCATGGTCTGTATTGGGACCTCAGTGACAGCTTTAGCTCAGTTGGTAGTACTCTTGCCTGTGCATTGCAACCTTCCAGGTTCTTGCTCCACCTCAAGGACTGAGCGCAAAACTCAAGGCTGAGACTGCAACGCAGTACTAACACAGTGATGTATTGTTGGAAGTACTGCCTGCCAAATGAGATTCCCTTCCACTTGTTTAAGTGGATCTAAAAGATCCATGGCTCCATTGCAATTAAAAGTGAGGGAACCCTGGCCGATAGGTATTCATACAATCTGCATCACAAAAATAGATCATCTTGTCCATATCACATTGTTGTTGGCAGGAGCTTGCTGTGGAAAAATTGGATGTTGGGTTACATCCATTATCTGTTCTCCAAATGACGTCTACTGGCTGTAAAGTGTTTTGAGATAGCTGGCGGCCGTGAAAGGTGCTATATAAATGCAAAGTCCTTTTCTTTCAGTTAACAGGAGAGCAGACTTGCCAGTCGTGGGGGCTTATGGCAAGGCAAGGCTGGGAACCTGGAGAGGCTGCTGATTTCAAAGGTGCAGAAAAATCTGCAGAGCCTCCCAATCACATACGTGGATTGACTGCATTTTTCTTTGGGTGGGAATGTGGACTGACTGGCACTGGGCCCAGGCCAGACTTCTGACAGTGTGTCACAGTAGACAGGGAAAGGTAGTGTGGATTGGCATACCAAAGACTCAAAGAGCTCCTGCTCCCCCTGGACCAAAGCAGTTCGAAAGAAGAACGTGCTGACCTCACGGAGCTGTCTACCTTGCTCACATTGGTCAGTTAGCACCTCGTACCCGGTCTGCCTGGCAGTGGTACCCAGGGTGGCTTATTTCTATCAATTAAACAGGCAGTTAAGATGCTCCTCCAGGGCTGCCATCCATTTTAAGATGGTAGCCCATCACTAAGGTCTGCTGACTCAAAAAGAGAAATACCATCTCAGTGGACCAGCTCATCAGCCGCCACAGTAGTGGTGGTCATAACTGAGGCAGTAATACCCAGGTTGGAGTCGCCTGATCGGCTGGCCACCTTCACAGTCAGGCATCTTAGGTTCAGGGACAGCAGGGTCAGGCAGGCAGTGTTTCGTTATTAGTCCATGGGATGTGACTATCGCTGGCTGGGCCCCACATTTATTGCCTGTCCCTAGTTGCCCCCTTGAGAAGGTGATGGTGAACTGCCTTCTTGTACCACTGTAGCCCATGTACTGTAGGTCAATCGACAATGCCCTGAGGGATGGAATTCCAGGATTTTGACCCAAACATTGAAGGAACGGCGATATATTTCCAAATCAGGATGGTGAGTGGCTTGGAGGGCAACTTGTAGGTGATGGTGTTCCTATGCGTCTGCTCCCCTTGCCCTTCTAGATGGAAGTGGTCATGGGTCTGGATCTTTGGTGAATTTCTGCAGTGCATTTTGTAAATAGTGTACACTGCTGCTACTGAGCGTCAGTGTTGGAGGGAGTGAATGCTTGTAGATGTGGTGCCAAACAAGCGGGCTGCTTTGTCAAGCTTCTTGGGTGTTGTTGGGGCTGCACTCATCTGGGCAAGTGGGGAGTATTCCATCACACTCGTGACTTGTGCCTTGTAGATGGTGGACAGGCTTCAGTGAGTCAAGATGTGAGTTACTGACTACAGCATTCCCAGTCTTTGACCTGCTTTTGTAGCCACTGTGTTTATGCGGTGAGCCTAGTTGAGTTGTGAGAGTCATTATGGTCTCTCCATAAGACAAACCCTCCCCATTCTTGCTCTCCTGTTTTGATAACGAGGAAAAGACTGCATTTATATAGCACTTCTCATGACCACCAGGCTTCTCAAAGCGCTTTATAGCCAATGACCGTCGTTTGAAAGACAGTCGCAGTTTTAATGGGTAAAACGTCAGAACCAATTTGCTCACAGTAAGCTCCTGCAAACAGCAATGTGATAATGACAGAAAAAAGCAGCACCAGTTAACCATGCAAAAACCAAAAGAACTGCAGATGCTTCAAATCAGGAACAAAAACAGAAGTAAAGTTGTTGACTTGCTCGCCGAGCTGGCTTGTTCTCGTTCAGACGTTTCGTCACCATGCTAGGTGACATCATCAGTGGAGCCTCCGATGAAGCAGTGTTATTCTACTCCACTTGGAATTTATCCTGTCCAGTCCGTTATGGTGAGTACTGTCATTTCCAGTGACCCTTCCTCTGAGGAACCACCAGACCCAAAACGTTAATTCTGACTTTTTCTTCACAGACGCTGCCAGACCTGCTGGGCTTCCAGCACTTTCTGGTTTTGTACCAGTTAACATGAGTTTGAGATGTATTGGCACTGAAATAACATGTTTGCATAAAATCAGAGTACAGTAGCTTATTTTGTATCCTCTTCTTTTGGCAATTGCAGATGCAGTACGCACATGTGAAGGAGGATTTGAATCCTCGTCTCCTCAATCTTAAGGGAAGCCAAAATCTAAAGACGTAGATGAACCTACAGGCAACAGGAGAATGAAGAGGATTAAAATATCCTTGGATGATGAGTATTTTCTTGCCTATTCAGATTCTTCTCACAAGCAGAGAGAGAGTCACAGTGAGGCAATGGTGCTGAAGCCCAGTCCTGAGATCCCTGGTGGCCGTGCAGCATTTTACCTGTTATCTGTGCAGTAGCTGCTCACGACTGGGATTTTCTGCTTGTGTGCTTGCAAGCTGCTGATTCAGGAAACAAGCATGGGTCAGCGAGCCGAAAAGCTGAAGAGAAGTGGACAAATGGCAACTTATATACACAGGGGATCCCCAGTTTATGAATGTTATGAACACTCGAACTGACGAACACTATCCCATACAGGGATGTAATGTTAAAAATCTGACATATGAGCATTTCCTGTACTTACGAATGACTGCTTTATATTGTCCCACATTGTGTTCCGTGTTGCGTACAAGTCGACTCAGGAATGGAGCCTGGCCTCAGTCTGGGGATTGCCAGTAATATAGATTTTGATATGGCAACAAACTCTTTGTTAAGCGGTAGCTTCTAAATGATATAACAAGGTGTAGAGCTGGATGAACACAGCAGGCCAAGCAGCATCAGAGGAGCAGGAAAGCTGACGTTTCGGGCCTAGACCCTTCTTCTGAAATGGGGGAGGGGAAGGGGATTCTAAAATAAATAGGGAGAGAGGGGGAGGTGGATAGAAGATGGATAAAGGAGAAGATAGGTGGAGAGGAGACAGACAGGTCGAAGAGGCGGGGTTGGAACCAGTAAAGATGAGTGTTGGTGGGGAGTTAGGGAGGGGATAGGTCAGTCTAGGGAGGACGGACAGGTCAAGGAGGCAGAATGAGGCTGGTAGGTAGGAGATGGGGGTGGGGAGGCCCAGGATGGACATGTCGTCCAAGGAGTGGGAGGGGGAGTTGAAATGGTTCGCGACTGGGAGGTGCAGACGTTTGTCGGGAACCGAGCATAAGTGTTCCACAAAGCACTCCCCACGCCTCCTGCAGTGCCACAACAATGCCACCCGAAGGTTGCAGGAGCAGCGTCTTATGTTTTGCTTGGGAACCCTGTAGCCCAATGGTATCAATGTGGACTTCACAAGCTTCAAAATCTCCCCTCCCGTGACTGCATCCCAAAACCAGCCCAGCTCGTCCCTGCCTCCCTAACCTGTCCTTCCTCCCACCTATCCCCTCCTCCCACCTCAAGCCCCACCCCCATCTCCTACCTACCAGCCTCATCCCGCCTCCTTGACCTGTCCGACCTCCCTGGACTGACCTATCTCCTCCCTACGTCCCCACCTACACTCACCTTTACTGGCTCCATCCCCGCCTCCTTGACCTGTCTGTCTTCTCTCCACCTATCTTCCCCTTTGTCCATCTTCTATCCGCCTCCCCCCTCTCCCTATTTATTTCAGAGCCCCCTTCCCCTCCCCCATTTCTGAAGAAGGGTCTAGACCCTTAACGCCAGCCTTCCTACTCCTCTGATGCTGCTTGGCTTGCTGTGTTCATCCAGCTCTACACCTTGTTATCTCAGACTCTCCAGCATCGGCAGTTCCTACTATCTCTGTTTCTAAATGTTGCCTTGTTGAATGCACATTAATGACAGCTCTCACCAATCTCTCTCCTGATCTCTGCACTGCCCCCATTTGTTACTTTGTCTGAACTTATATGGATAATTAGACATTTTCTTCAACTAAACAATGAGAAGACTAAAGTTGCATCTCTGCATGACCAAGAACATCCATATCCACCTGTGTCACAGTACCTGCATCAACAGAGTCTTGTAGCACAATGGGTAGTGTCACTAACTCTGGACTCAGAAACTCCAGATTCAAGTCCCACCTCAGGATTTGATGGTTACTGGAAGGTATGCCATAATGTGAGCACACAGGTTGATTGGTAGTCTGTGAATTATTCTCATACCTGCATGGCGAGGAGGAGAATCTGGTGGTCAGCATAAAACACAGCAGTGCCCCAGCTGCAAGGCAAAGTCTCTGCACGTTAAAATACTCCACACAGAGATTCTTGCTATGAGCAGGTGTCATCTTTGTGCTGAGGAGCTGTCACAGATAGTAAGAACTGTCGATGCTGGAGTCTGAGATAACGCAGTGTGGAGCTGGAGGAACACAGCAGGCCAGGCAGCATCAGAGGAGCAGGAAAGTTTACTATTCGGGTCAGGACCCTTCTTCAGAAACCTCAACTTTCCTGCTCCACTCATGCTGCTTGGCCTGCTGTGTTCCTCAAGGTCCACACTGTGTTATCTCAACTCCAGCATCTGCAGTTCTTACGATCTCTCTGAATTGAACCCTTTTAATGTGATCAGTGGTCAGCCTCCCGTAAAATCCACTTCCTGGAAAATGAACTCATTCCAAAATGGGGCAGCTACTGCTGCCTTTAGTACCAGGGATCCAGGCTTGATTCCACCCCCTGGTGACTGTGTGGAGGTCACACGCTCTCTCCATTTCTGCGTTGGTTTCCTCCAGGCACTCCGGTTTCATCCCACAGTCCACAGGTGTGCAGGTTAGGTAGATTGGCCATGCTAAATTGCCCAGAGTGTACAGGGGTGTGCAGGCTAGGTGGGTTAGCCAGGGTAGATGTGAGGTTATAGAAAAGGGTGTGGGTTTGGACGGGATACTCTATGGAGGGTCGGTGCAGATCCGATGGGATAAATGGCCTCCTCCCGCACAGTAGGGATCCTATGAAAACCAAATAGTTTGAGGAGTGGAATTAGTTTGAGGAGTGGAATGGTCAACCTGCATTCCTACTCATTGAAGTTTTATGTTCTCCTGTAACTCTGCGATCGCTATAACCTAACGAGTCGACCTGCATTCACTGACCGAAGAATGTCTCCGAGTCTGTAGAAGTAATGGTTTTCAAATTCTTGTCCTTTTCTTAAAAATCCCTCTACGGGTGTGCGCTCCTCCCCAAGTCTGTCACCACCTCTAGCCTCCAAACCGATGCTTTCGCTCAAATGTGTGGCTGTGCAGAAGCCTGGAAAGTACAGCGCAGGATTATTCTCCTGTCGTGGAAGGAGCTGCCGGCCTAGTGGTAATAACCCGCGCCCAGGAACTTGGAGGTGGGGGCTAGCACCATGGTGGCTGGTGGAATTTAAACTCAGCTCATGTACTGCAGTGGCTCAAGAAAGCAGCTCAGCACTGTCCTCCTCTAATAGGGATAGGCAAATAAATGATGGATGGCCAAGGCAGTTGATACTTACGTCCCATGAATTAATAACATTGGAAGCTAATCTCAGTGAATTGATTGTTGAAAAACTCCAACTGGTTTGCTAATGCATTTCGTAGAGGGAAATGTAGCCAGACCCATAGAAATGTGGCTGACTCTTAATTGCCCTCTGAAATGGGGCAGCATGGTGGTTCAGTGGTTAGCACTGCCTCGCAGTGCCAGGGACCTGGGTTCAATTCCAGCCTCAGGTGACTGTCTGTGTGGAGTTTGCACATTCTCCCTGTGTCTGCGTGGTTTTCCTCCCACAGTCCAAAGATGTACAGGGTAGGTGGATTAGCAATGCTAAATTGACCATAGTGCCCAGGGATGTTTAGATTAGGTGGGTTAGACATGGGGAAATCAGGAATAGGGGAATGTGTCTGGGTGGGATGCTCTTCAGAGGGGTAGTATGGATTTGTTGGGCTGAATGGCCTGTTTCCACACTGTAGGGATTCTGTGAAATGGCCAAGCAACAGCTCAATTGTACTAGACCAGTGCAGAAATGTTGAAAGGCAATGAAGTCAGATGGAATAATTGGTATGAACATGGGCAACAGCAATGGTACGCTTAACCCTGCTAAGTTCCCCTCATTAATGTGTGGCGGTGTGTGCCAAAATTGGCAGAGCTGTCCCAATGAGAAGCTTGTTATTCTTACAGATCATTCCTTATCCCACCATCATCAGGCCTTAGATGTGTCCTGTCTTATCGTGGAGACAGACCCAGCAGAGTTGGTGACTCAGTGGGATTCAATTAGGGAGAGAGATTGCCCCAGGTGTTACAAAATTAACCCTGAATTTGGTTTAGTCCACCCAACGAGTAAAACATTGAGCTTGCAGCATTGTGGCTCAGCGGTTAGCGCTGCTGCCTCACAGCACCAGGGACCCAGGTTCGATTCCATTCGCCGGCGACAGCCCGTGTGGAGTTTGCATGTTCTCCCCGTGTCTGTGTGGGTTCCTTCCGGGTGCTCTGGTTTCCTCTCTCAGTTCAAAGATGGGCAGGTGAGGGTGGATTGACCATGATAAATTGTCCAGGGGTGTGCAGGCTAGGTGGGTTAGCCATGGGCTATGGGGATAGGGTAGGATGATGGATCTGGTGTGGGATGCTCTTTGGAGGGTCAGTGTGGTCCAAATGGCTTGCTTCCACACTGTAGGGATTCTGTGATAGATTTAGAACAGATCCTGCGCATCAATTCTAAAAATCTGCATCCACAAGACAGTATGGGCCATCAGCAGCGGCAGAATTGTATTCAACCTTAATTTATCACCTCATGACCTGACATATCCCCCATTATATCATAGTCATTAGACCAGGGAATCAACTGTAGTTCAGTCAGGGGCACGTTCAGGTGCCTGGTGGGAAGAATGCTTTGGAAGCAAAGAACTGTTATTCTGAAAGTGCTTATCAATGAATAAGTGCCCAATTTAATCACTAGGATGGATAATTTGTCTGACTGCAACCACTATCTAAAAGAAACTCATACCAGTATTCATCAACAAGTAAAAAAAATGTACTTGTTATAACAAGCTTATCCTTTAACAAGTGGCAAAATGCATTATTAAGTATCAATATGCAAATTTTAAAACGAGAATCCCTTGAAATCCAAGCACGCATTCACAAATAGCATAGACAAGTGTTTTACAGGAATACTGAGTTTTGAAATAATAGGCAAAAGGGAACAAATTGAGTGGGTCAAAGGTCCAAACTGCAAGAGGTGGAATGAGATGACCTTCTGTCAGTTATTTTCATGGTGATCATATCACACTGTTATTGACCAATCCCATTTGGACCTAGGTTCCCTCTCAAGTTAGTGATCCTTTTTTTCAAGTGTCTTTTTGCTGTTTTCTTCCACTTGCAGAAGGAGAAAGAGATTGATTGAGCTTTCTTGCAGGGCTTTTGAAAGTGTTGAGTACAACTGCCCTCTCAGCTCTACAATTTAAAGTGAATCCAAAAACTGTTTCTGGGCAGATTTTGTTTTTAATCCAAAGGCACCATGCCAGCTGGTCTCAGAAAAATATCAAATCCAACTTCGCTACAAAAGTTATGTGCCCTTGTTTAATCATTAAGTGAACATGACACAGTTCCAACTTAATTTGGAGTTTAAAAAAAATCGAATAAACCATTTTCCAGTTTATGTTTCCAGTTAGAATATATGTAACCCTTACACCAGGCATACCTAAAATGAAGTGTCCATCTGGAGAAGCTGTAACACAGGTTACTTGCTGACGAAGAGCAGAAGCACCGCCACAATCAACAGATCAGATCTAAACTCTGCTATCCTGCTGTCTTCACTTATGAATAGTGGTGGGCAACTCAACAGCTCAGGAGGAGGTGACTCCACTGATGTCCTCAATGATGAGGGAGGTCACAGCGCCAGGGACCCAGGTTCGATTCCACCCTCAGGCGACTATCTGTGTGGAGTTTGCACATTCTCCCTGTGTCCACGTGGGTTTCCTCCGGGTGCTCCGGTTTCCTCCCACAGTCCAAAGATGTGCGGGTTAGGTGGATTGGCCGTGCTAAATTGCCCATAGTGTTCAGGGATGTTTAGGTTAGCTGGGTTAGACATAGGAAATGTAGGGGAACTGGATCCGGGTGGGATGCTGTTCGGAGGGGCAGTGCGGACTTGTTGGGCCAAATGGCCTGTTTCCACGCTGTAGGGATTCTATGATGTATGATCCATCTCAGCGACCTCCTGAGGTTTCCAGCATCACACATTCCAATCCTCAATGAATTTGCTTCACTCCACTTAGGATGTAGGCAATGCGATCTAGGGTAATATTTATTGCCCAGCCCTAATTGCCTTGGAGAGGTGGTGTGCCACCTTCTTCCAATGGAGCAGTTCTTGGGATGTTGTATACCAACCATGTTGTCATCATGGATATTCCAGGATTTTGACCCAGCAACAGTGAAGGAACAGTGACATAATTCCAAATCAGGGTGGTGTGTGATTTGGAGGAAACTTGCAAGTGGTTGCGTTTCTATGCATCTACTGCCCTTTTCCTTGCAGCTAGTAGAGATCACACATTTAGAATGTGCTGTCAAAGGAATCTTGGTACACACTGCTGAGACTGTGCACCAGTGATGGAGGGAGTGGAGTATTGATAAACCAGGCTGCTCTGTCCTGCAGTGTATCCAAGATTGTACCGTTGCTTTATCCTAGCTGACCCAGGGAACAGGAACTGAGCCGGAACAACCATACAAATTCTGTGGCTGCAAGAACAAGTCAGAGGCTGGAAGTCCTGAGGTAAATAATTTGCATTAGGAATTCCAAAAGCCTGCCCACCGTTCACAAGGCAGGAAGCAGAAGAGTCATGGAATGTTGTTCACTTGCCTGGATCAAAGCAGTTCTACATTGGCGATACTCTCGACTCTTTCCCTTCCTCCTCCAGGCATACACAGTGGAGGCAGTACTGTGCACAGGATGGTCTGCAGCAACTCACCTTTGAGAGCATCTTCCAAACCTGCAACTTCCACCAACTGGTAGGACAAGGGAAGCAGGCACATGTGAAGACCACTGCCACCCCCTGCAAGTTCCCCTATGAGCTGCCAGCCATCCCGACTTGGGAAGAGATAGCAAGAACTGTCGATGCTGGAGTCAGAGATAACACAGTGTGGAGCTGGAGGAACACAGCAGGCCAGGCAGCATCAGAGGAGCAGGAAGATTGATGTTTCGGGTCGGGACCCTTCTTCAGAAAATACTAAGTGCCATTCTTTCACTGTCGCTGGGTCCAAACCCTGGAAATCCCTCACCTCCGCCAAAAGCATGGGTAAGTGCACCAACAGAATATAGAATGCAGTTAGGGATGGGGAAGAAATGCTGGGATTGCCATCAACACCACATTTGCTGAAAGAATAAAAGAAAACTCATGCATAGCTGCATAAAAAAAAGTTAAATGATCCACACAGTGAAAAACTGGCCACACACAACGTTGTAAAGGTGACATTGTCCACACAACACTCTGAGATCTCTGCACTCCTCTGACCCCTTAAGTATCTAAACTGCTCTTTCCACCACGATGTCTAGCTGTAATTAACCGCTTAAATTCACTCGCTAAATTTCTCTGCCTGTCTGGCACTTTCTCCTTTTAAGCTGGTCATAACTATTACTTCCTTATCCAAGATTTGAAGGCTCCTAATTTACATGTGTCAGTGTCAAACTCTGCTTGAGAATGTTGCTGTGAAGATTGAGGCTTTGAAGATGCTATATCAATGAAAGCTGTTATTGTTGGTATATGAAGATATGGACATTACATATACGAAATGCTGTTAATAATTGCACAGAGCAAGTGGGAAAACTGCTAAAGTAGACTTTTAATTATAATGGATGAGGAGAAAGTGAGACTCCAATATTTAAGAATTCAGCCTGTATGTACATCTTACAGTAAATTAGCAGCGTAGGCATGATTGATGGAAAATAGCAGTAAAAATACAAACTCTTGAGAGCTGAGGCTCTTATTTCAGGAACTTAATGCAACAGCTACGGTGTCATAAAATGTGATACTTTTTTATGTATGACTGATCGTCTTAAGAGAAACAACTCTCAGTTATTTAAGCCTAATAATATTTATTTGATCTATGATTTGTTTGTACAAATAATATAAATACAAAAGGAACAAATTCATCACCCAGAGAGCAACTGCTTTGAGGCAGGCAAGCTGTGTCAAGCTCAATTCTTTGTCCAAAGCTCCCTTCATTTTGTCTTCTGTGAATTGTATGAGGAGCAATACATAACAACGTCATCGAGTAAGGCCTGAGCACCCCAGAAAAAATGTTCACAGCAATGATGAATCTGAATCCAGCATCAGGTGTCAACTTTCTGTCAGCTGCCAAACAAAACTTCCTTCCTTCCTTCTGGAGATGTGGAAATTTTCGACATAGTCAACAAAACTAGGAACAGGAGTAGGCCTTTCGTTCCTGCTCTGCCATTCAACACGATGATGGCTGATCCTTTATCGCAATGCCATATATCCACTTTCTCAATATGCCTTGATACCTTTAATATCTAAAAAAAAGCCTCCTTCTAGAATATACTCAGCAACCAGGTCTGCAGAGCCTTCTGTAGTAACGAATGTCACAGGTTGCCCACACTGAGTGAAGAAATGTTTCCTCATCTCACTCCTAAATAGCCTATCGTGGATCCAGAGACTGTAACCCCCTGGTTCCAGACTCCTCAACTGACAGAAACATCCTCCCTGTATCTAGCCTGTCCAGCCCTGTTCAAATTTCATATGTTTCAATAAGATTGTCTCTCATTCTTCTAAACTCAAGTAAATACAAGCCCAGTTATAGAGTCATAGAGTTGTACAGCACAGAAACAGACCCTTCGGTACAACTCGTCCACGCTGACCAGATATCCGAATTAATCTACTTCCATTTGCCAGCATTTGGCCCATATCCTTCAAAACCCTTCCTACTCATGTACCCATCCAGATACCTTTTAAACATTGTAATTGTACCAGCATCCCACCACTTCCTCTGGCAACTCATCCCACCACCCTCTGTGTGAAAATTTGCCCCTTAGGTCTCTTTTACGTTCTTCCCTTCTCACATTAAACTTATGCCCTCTAGGTTTGGACTCCACAATCCTGGCTTTTCACCCTGTCCATGGTCCTCATAATTTTATAAACCCAATTAAACTCGCCACTCAACCTCCTATGCTCCAGTGAAAAAAAGTCCCAGCCTCTCCATATAACTAAAACCCTCCTTTTCCAGCAACATCCTGGTAAATCTCTTCTGAACCCTCTCCCCCTTAATAATAACCTTCCTATATCAGGGAGGCCAGAACTGGATGGAATGACAGACACGTGTGGGGGAGTGGTGCTGGACAAGTTTAGTGATTTTAGTGATTCTAGATTTTGAATTGAATTTCTTAAAATTGTTTGAAGATAAACAATTGGCTTGATTCTTTGAGCAAGCAGTTACCTACAGCATTGCAAACTGATGTCACAAGCAGAGTGGGGTGGTGAATTGCATGGCAGATAACAGGCTCAATTTAACCCCTTATGTGAAAGACAGTTCATCTGATATTGCGGCATTCGCTTTATATGTAGATACTGAAATGTCAGCCTAGATTCCCTGCTCAAATCTCTTGATTGGGACGTTATACTGTAAATTATTTCTGCAAAATGTGACAGCAACTGATTAAATCAACAAGACATCGCTCTCAAAACCCAATAACAACTCTGCGAGGAAAATCATAGTCACCATAAACTTTCATACAGTTCTTTTGGAGAAAGCAACATTCAAGTACATACAGACTAGAGCAATCATCCAGTAAAAGAGGCTTCATATCAAACTTGCATTATCATGATTAATATCGATCATGGATTCTGTAGCTGGAGGATATACTCAATGAATTATAGGTTTGAGAGTCCAGGCGATATTTTATCACTTGAGAATCAGGCCTGAATCATAGCTGGTCAAGCTCTTACCCATAAGTGGAGAGGTGTCTTAACTATCAGCCACATGTTTTTATTCATTCATGCTGGCATCATTTATTGCCCATCCCAGAGGGCAGTTAACAGTCAACCACATTGCTGTGGGTCAGGAGTCACATGTAGGTCAGACTAGGTCAGGATGACAGTTTCCTTCCCTAAAGGACATTAGTGAACCAGTTGGGTTTTTTCCTGATAATCGACAATGAGTCCATTGTCATCATTAGACTCGTAATTCCAGATTTTTATTGAATTCAAATTTCACCATCTGCTGGGGCAAGATTCAAACCCAGTCCCCAGTACGTTACCTGTGTCTCTAGATTAACAGTCCAGCAATAATACCACATGCCGTTGCTTCTCCAAGTGAAATTTATGACATTAAGGTCATCTCTTTCCAATCTCCTCTGTACTATGCGTTCACACCATTATCTCATGGGTGCAATCTTTTCTCCATGGATTGAAGTTTCAGCTAATTCATTGACAAATGTGACATGTACGCTCATTGATGGCCCACCGTCTCTGCTCAGATCTACAGAAAGGGGCAAATTATTTCTTTAAATTACCAAGGGACTGTCGAGAGATTGGCAGAAAATGTACAAAAACAAATTAGGGAGAGATGGGAGGAGGGAGAAAAGGAAACAGGGAGGTCAAGAGGAAGGAAAGGAGGAAGGGAGAGAAGGACACAGACAATCTCTGCTGCATGGCAACACCGTGACCAATCAGTATCTATTAACCTTGTCATAACATTAAGATTGAAGGTTAATTGCTCTTGCTGGATATCAATATGGACTAGCCAATCAATACCCAGTTGTGAAGATATACAAAATATTGTCCCTCTTTTCAAGTTGGTTTCTTGTGACCCAGTTCTGATGAGTGCAAGATGAAAAAATTTAACTTCTCATCTCCTTTTGACACTCTTCAAAATAGTGGCTTGTAATCTCTTACATTCCACCAGTGAGGCAGACAGGATGTTGGGTGAACATATCATTTAAACTGTATTTGCACCACTTACGTTCCCCAGTGAGAGTTCAGTTGTATTTTTACCTGGATAAATGGTGAACCTCTGAGCCCTAAAGTGTGTGTGGAGTTTACGTTGAGGTCAGTGCAGATAATGTTTGGTACCCATGGACTGCAAATAAATTAGGAGCCCTGGGCTCAGAATTTTTAAAAGTCTTCTGTGCTTCCAAGACACACTATCAAGTGAGAGTCTACACTACAAGCTCATTCCCTGATAATATGCCATCCTTCATTTACAAACAGACTATCAGTGAAATCCATGTATGCTGCCTGTCTATGGTTCACATTGGCCCATTTTTATCAAAACTCATGTACGTACTTTCTTTGAATCCCTACAGTGTGGAAGCAAGCCATTCGGCCCATCAAGCTCACAACGACCCTCTGAAAAGCATCCCATCCAGACCCACATCCTATCCGTGTACTTCCCATGGCCAATCCATTTAACCTGAACATTGTTGGACTGAGGGAGGAAATCAGAGCAAGAGGACAAAACCCACACAGTCCCAGAGCAGAACGTGCCGTGAGTCAGCAGTGCTAACCACTGACCCACCATGCCATCTTCAATTCTTGCCTTCAAATATTTCAAGGGGAGCACTTGCAAAGAGAGAGAGAGACAGGTTAAACATAGCGATGCTGTTTCTCTGCAGTGTTGAAGGCTTCATTTTCTTGGCCTACCTCTGTTTCTTTGTCTTTAGATCTTATGGTCTTTGGACAAAGTCGGAAGAAACATTTTTGATTGACGTCACAGTTAAGTGCACTTGTGTCATTATTTTATACATCAGGATTTATTTTAACAGAAGAGCCACCTTCTCCTAATCAGCACATAATGGGTGGGCCAACTGGTCATTTTACACAACGTCCTATTTTACTTTCTGTGACTTCAGTGGATTGGGAATTGTGAGAAACCAATCTGTCCGAACCTGTTAGGTTCACCTGGGGGATATTAGATTAAAATTGTGATTATGAGAGGGAAGAAGCAAATGAGGTTTGTGACTTATTAAGGTCTACTTGTGCCTTCACATGCCTATGAAAAATCGAGAGGACAGGATTAGTTGGTCCTTATGGAAAGCAGCCAGATAATTCTTACACTGTAATTAATGAAATATTAACTAGTGCAGTGCTTTACACAGATTGTTCAATTATATCTATTGAATTGTGATGAGTATTTTATAATGGGAGGCTCTGTTAGCTAACCATCTGAATTGTCTTGCTTAATTTGTTTGCTGTAGTTGTGCCTATAAGTTTTCAGAGCTCTTTAGACCATTTCTGACTCAGATTGACAAGACTTGTTTCATTCTTCTTTTCCTTTTGAACAGAAACTATGTCCATAACCTGTCTGCCACCTTGAGAGTTTTGAAATACTTCACAAAGTGATTCAATGCTTTTTGAAGTGCAGTCACTGTCACAACACAGAAAAATGCAGCTGCTAGTTTGCACACAGGAAGCTCTGACAAGCAGTAACTTGATAATGATCAGATAATTGTTTTTTTCAGTGATGTTGGTTGAAAGTCCAGGGCACTGAGAATAACTCCCCACTCTTCCTATGGTTCCAGGAGGTATTTTGTGTTCACAGCCAGTGTCTTAGTTTGTCATTTCAGTCAAAAGATTGTTGCATTTGGGTAAAAGGGCAGGACTTATACATTAAAAGGACCCTGGGTAGTGTTTTGAAACAGAAAGACTTAGGGGTTCAATTACATCGTCCTTTGAAGTTTGCATCACATGTAGACAAGTTGGTTAAAGAAGATGTTTAGCACGCTTGCCTTCATTGCTCAGATCGTTGACTATGAGAGTTAAGACTTCATGTTGAGGTTGTACAGGACATTGGTGAGACCTCTTTTGGAATACTGTGTCCAGTTTTGGTTGCCCTGTTATAGGAAGGATACTATCAAGCTAGAGAGGGTTCAGAAAAGATTTACCAGATGTTGCCGGGAATGGGATGTTTGAGTTATAGGGAGAGGGATAGGCTGGAAATTTTTTTTCACTGGAGCATAGAAGGCTGAGAGGTGACTTCATAGAGGTTTCTAAAATCATGAGGGGCATAGATAAGGTGAATGGCAGCTGCGTTTTCCCTAGGGTGGGGGATTTCAAGACTAGGGAGCATATCTTTAAGGTGAGAAGAGAGAAATTTAAAGAACACATGAGAGGCAATTTTTTTTTTACACAGAAAGCGGTTTGTGTGTGGAATGAATTTCTAGAGGAAGTGGCAGATGCGGATACAGTTACAATGTTTGGATAAAAGCATGAATAAGAAATGTTTGGAGGCGTATGGGCCGAGCACAGGCAGGTG
This sequence comes from Rhincodon typus, assembly GCF_021869965.1. Lineage (NCBI taxonomy): Eukaryota > Metazoa > Chordata > Chondrichthyes > Orectolobiformes > Rhincodontidae > Rhincodon > Rhincodon typus. Next base: position 11,169,622 of record NC_063367.1, on the reverse strand, counting down.
GGACTGGTTCAATTTGGGATTATGGTAGGTGTGGACTGGTTAGACCAGTCTATTATGGCAATGTAGGTTCCCCACAATATGGCACAGGGAATGTCAGCTTAGAGTATGGAGACAAGCAAAGATAGAAATTGCTGGAGAAACTCAGCAAGTCTGGCAGCGTCTGTGGAAGTACCTCACTTTTCCAGATGCTATCAATTTGGAAGAAGGGTCACTAGACTCGAAACGTTAGCTGTGTTTTGTCTCCACAGATACTTTCCATGTGTAAACAACACTCGGGAGTGGGATATTAATCCATGACTGCTCGTTACTAATTTAGCAACAATTAAGGATGTTGGAAAAGTGTCTCATTTCACTTTCCTCTACCGTCACTCCCACCCAAAATGAGTCTAAAAATTGACTGCCAAAGGAAAACTTACAATTTTGCTAGTCATAGATAATTTTGACTTCAGTAGAAATAAAACTCATGAGAGAGAGATAGAATGGGCAGCTAGATTGTTATTGTTAGTTCTACTCTGTCATAAACATCAAAATTATTCCCAGAGTTACAATAAGCAGGATTGCTGTACTCCCTTGGAATGCTGTCATACTAATGTTAACTGGCAAAATGATTGCAATGTTGGCATTTCCTGCAGACACGCAGGTTCATGCGTCCTTTATTAATCTCATAATTTACCCACATAATAGTACAACAAATCTATTGATTTGAATGCAAACTTTTGGGTAGACTCAGAGGAAAAATTAAGAGATTGGTACCAAAGATGACAGAGCAAGTCTGGGGTTGTTTTCTTTGAACTGCAGAAAAGCTCAAAGCGATCCAAATGCAGAGATCGAAATTATGAGGGAAGTTTTAGTGGGGTGGATGGGGAGAAACCATTCCCACAGCCTGGAGAGTGCAGATTTAAAATAATTAGCAACAACACCAGAGAAGAGTTGAGGGTGTTTTCTTCCGTTACATTAATGAGTTAAGATCTGAAGTGTGTTGCCTGAAAAGCTGTGAATGGAAATTGAAACCAACTTTCCAAAGGAAGTGGGCTATGTTGTTAAACTTGAAAGGGTTCAGAAAAGATGAGAACAGTGTTGCTGGGATTGGAGAGTTTGAGCTACAGGGAGAGGCTGAATAGGCTGGGGCTATTTTTCCTCGAGTGTCAGAGGCTGAGAGGGTGACCTTATAGAGGTTTATAAAATCATGAGGGGAATGGACAGGGTGAATAGTCAAGGTCTCTTCCCCAAGGTAGGGGAGTCCAAAACTAGAGGGCATAGGTTTAAGGTGAAAGGGGGAAGATTTAAAAGGGACCTGAGGGGCAAATTTTTACCACAGAGGGTGGTGTGTGTATGGAATGAACTGCCAAAGGAGTTGGTGGAGGCTGGTACAATTACAACATTTAAAAGGCATCTGGATGGGTATATGAATAGGAGGGATATGGGCCAAATGGTGGCAAATGGGACTAGGTCAGATTGGGATGTCTGGTTGGCACAGACAAGATGGACTGAAAAGTCTGTTTCCGTGCTGTATGACTCTATGACTGTATATAGTAGAAGAGAGAAAAAAAAGTGATGGAGTGAGGAGGAAGAATGACAAAAGACTGAGACTAATTGGATTACATTTTCAACGAGTTAGCGCAGGCACAACAGACTGAATAACCTCTTTTTCTGTAGGACTTTATTGTTCCCTTTTCTTTCACAAGATGTTATCATCACTGGGCCAGCATTTACTGCACATCCCTAATTACCCTAGGGCAGGCATGGTTAAGTGTCACCCGCACTGCCATGGGTCTGGAGTCACCTGTAGTCCAGACCAGGTAAGGACAGCAGCTTCCTTCCCGAAAGGACATTAATGAAATACATGGATTTTTCAAAATCAACAAAGGTTTCATTGTCATCGTTAGACTCTGAGTTCCAGATTTCTTTTCAGATTTAAATTACACCATCTGCCATGGCAGGTTTTAAACCCCAGGTCCCCAGAACATTATAGAAACATAGAAGCATAGAAAATAGGAGCAGGAGTAGGCCGTTCAGCCCTTCGAGCCTGTAGCACCATTCAATATGATCATGGCTGATCATGCAATCTCAGTATTCCATTCCCACCCTCTCCACATACCCCTTGATCCCTCTAGCCACAAGGGCCATGTCTAGCTCCCTCCAATGGACTGGCCCCAACAACTTCCTGTGGGACAGAATTCCATAGGTTCACAACTCTCTGAGTGAAGAAATCCTTCCTCATCTCAGTCCTGAATGGCTTACCCCTTATTATTAGACTGTGACCGTATTTCTACATTTTCCCAACATCTGGAACATCCTTCCTGCATATAGCCTGTCCAGTCCCATTGGGATGTTATATGTTTCTACGAGATGCCCCCTCATTCTTCTAAATTCCAGTGAGTATAAGCCTAGTTGATCCAGTCTTTCTTCATATGTCATTCCTGCCATCCCTGGAGTCAGTCTGGTGAACCTTCACTGGGCTCCCTCAACAGCAAGAATTATGTGGGTCTCTGGATTAATTGTCTAGCAGTAATAGCAGTGGACCATCGCCTCCTCTAAACTTGTTCAGAATATAGTGGTGATATCAGTCTGGCCCACCTTCAAAGTGCACAACAAGCAAGGAATACATTGCTGTGGCTAATAAATCATTTTTCCTTGAGGAATGAAGCTTGCACATAAATACATATAAACAGATTTGATGCTTTTGTGACTTGAGTATAATTTTTATGATAAATGACTAGCAAGTGCCTGCTACAATGTTTGGTTCCAGCTACTAACACCCGAGTTAATGCATTGAATTTTGCGTCATGAAGCAGAATAGATGACATCCGTGTGGGTCCAGCAATAGGGTGGCTATCTTAGGAAGGTGTAAATGAAATTGGTTAAAATATGAATTAAAGATAAGAGTAGGAGTAGGTTTATTCAAGCTCTTTAACATAAGGCTCGAAAATAAACACATGAATCCAATAGGGAGATGATAACAGAGTAGTATTATTGCTGAACTATTATTCTGGACACCCAGGTAATGTTCTGAGGACCCTGGGTGCAAATCCTGCCATGGCAGATGGTGAAATTTGAATTCAATAAAGATCTAGAATTAGGAGTGTAATGGTGATCATGAAACTGTTGTCATGAAAAACCAAACCCCTGCAGGGAAGGAAACTGCCATCCTTACCTGGTCTGGCCTACATTGAGACGCCAGACTCACAGCAATGTGGTTGACAATTAATTCCCCTCTGTGCAATTAGTGGTGGGTCATAAATGCTGGCCTGGTTATTGACACTCACATCCTATGAATTATAGAATCCCTACAGTGCAGAAGCAGTCCATTCAGCCCATCAGGTCTGCACTGACCCAGTCCCACCAAGACCCAACCTGTACCTTTTCCCTGTAGCCTACATTTCCGATGGTTAGCCTGCACATCCCTGGACATGATGGGACAACTTAGCATGGCCAATCCACTTAAACTGCACACCTTCGTTCTGTGGGAGGAAACCAGAGCTCCCAGAGGAAATCCACGCAGACAGTCGCACAAGGATGGAATCAAACCCAGGTCACTGGACCCGAAATGTTAACTCTGATTTGTCTCCATAGATGCTGCCAGACCTGCTAAGCTTTTCCAACAACTTCTGTTTCTGTTTCTATATCGAAATAACTAATCGAAAATTGCTTTGTTTCTCTTGTCTTCGTCTTTTGAGTAGAAATAAACTTTTGTTGAAAAAATGCCCTGTAGCTATGTTTATGTTTTGGCAGCTGACCACCACATTAACCAATACTTTATAAAAAGTTTGAACTAACTGCCATTTTGGGCTCTGACTTGTCTAGCTGGGATCACAACGTTGGGCATCAAGATTTGAGACATCATATCCTGCGCAGAGGACAGAGGTCCCTGCAAATGTACAGCTCAGACACGGTCTCCCAGCTGGAGTTCAGCATTCCCAGGCACAAATCAGAATATTGCTTCGGTGCTATTTTGACTCTAAAGCCGAATAAACACTTGAAGCAATATGAAAAGTAACAGTAAAATTATGCAGATGTGACATTTTTTGAGGGACAAAGGCACTAAGAGAAGTAATTAACCAATTTGTGACATATGATTTTTGTTTTAACGCCCAAAAAACAGCAGAGATGGTTTGAGTGAATGTGTAGCCTGATGAGAAGGACATCCAAATTGTAGCAGCTTTCTGCATGATAAAGCCTTGTTGCTGGGTTTGAAAACTCAACCATCTGAATCAGACCTGAGGGTGATACAGAGAGATTGAAGCTGTCAGCTCATCACATCCTGTAGACTGGTGATAGCTGCATAATTAGCTGGAATGATATGCCCACTGATTTGGGGTCTGATGCTTCAGATTCATGGAGCCCTTTCTATAATGAGAGGAGCACTTTTAAATTCTGCAATAAATCTGCCCCACTTCCTTTTCTGTGTGTTGCATCAATATTTGCGTCTGGAAGCCATTAATTCTTCCAGATGAGAAATCAGTTTAGCAATAATGGGAGTTCCTAATTTTCCCTGGAGATGTAACGTCGACTGCACTAAGAATTCTTGATCATCTAATGCATTATAAATTGGGAGAGTATTCCATTTCTGTCCCAGCCATCCCATTACTTCCCTGGCCCTGTAAATATTCATAAAGGCTTACATCATCTGGCAGCAGCCTGAGAGCTTGCGAGTGTGGCAACGGCTTTGCTCAACATTATCCTGGCACCAAGATTCTGGCTGCACGATCAATTTAATCAGTGAAGACAGAAGTATCTGTTCCTCCGCCAGCTTTTGAAGCTGTATCACAAGTTCCTCTTTGAAGTTGTGCATGGATGATGAGATGACAGCCCAAGAGCCCCGACAGGACGCCCAGCTTTGCAAAGTCCCAGAGATTTGCAGATAAATCAATAAAACACAACGAGTGTGTTTGTTTCCATTGTTAACACGGATAACCATATTTCAGATGTTGCATTGACACAAAGCCTTGTGCTTACACCAAAGACATCGCATCTTGCTCTGCCATTTCCCTAATGGGAAGCATGTCGGTGCATTAAGCAGTGAGACTGAGGGCTTTGAAGACATCCTGCCACAGTTATTTTTAAATCTCATCATGACATTCTATTGCCAGCTTACTTCAAAAGCCTTCCTCTCTACTTGAGGAAGCGAGCCAGTTCTGTTGAAATTGGAATAAATGGCTGCCCTGAACCATCTGCCCCTGTACCCATGACGTGATATCAGCACGCCGCAAAATTTTTAACTAGCTGCAAGATCCGGGGAAAACACGGCCGCGATCGTAATCAACCTGTAAATCCTTTGGAAATCTGGAAAATGTCAAGTGGCCTGGTCTGCATACAGGTGCGGCCTGTGTCAAATTTGCAACTAGAGACTATCTCACAGTCACCAGAGGATCTGATTTGCAAAGAAATTCACTGACTGGTTATAATCATTGCTGTGTTTGCCCTGATCTTACGACCAGTTGAAAATTTAAGTTAAGGACATGTTACAGCCTGGTTACTTGGTTGGAGTGAATTTCAAGACAAATGAGCACAGCCCTATTTGCTATGTTCAGTCAGGTGCAACTCTCTCACCTTTCACACTCATGGACTGTAGCAATTCCCCCTGAGTGGTGACATTGCCAATAAATGTAACTTGTTTAGAGATAGTTTTAATCAACTTGCTCTGATATTTCGTAACACACTTTTGGAGCAGGCGAGGCTTGATCCGGGCCTTCATGCCCAGAGTTAGGGATATTATTACTGCACCACAAGAGCCCCACACAGACTCTGGTTATATGGTGGCATCATTTTCTCCCAAAGGATGTTTACAGCTAATTAAACATTTTTGACATGTACTTAACAGTTGCAATAGGATTCTTGCTTTCCGATGGAGAGAATGGACTTGGTTCAATGTCTGATGAAAATAAATAGGGCTTGATCAACAGTACATCACATTCTACCAGAGTTATAGCCTTGGGTTTGCATTCAGTTCTCTGGAGTGGGACTTGAACCCAAAATCATTTGACCTAAAAGCTGTGGCAGATCCCTATTAACCTCACCAGTTTAACAAATGGAATTTAATCAGGGTTTAGAGTTCCAAATAAAGATGTTCTGCATGGGCCTTGCACATTATGGGATCCCATGTAGTAGGAACCTTGACTTAGAAATCCAATAAACAAGGCTCTGCACCAACATTGGCATGCAGAAACTGGCCTACGAGTATATCCAACTTAGCGTAGTGACTGTAACAAGGTCAGCCAGCTGATCATCATAGAATATGAGTTCCCTTTTTGGGGCCATTAATCTGGTCCAATCAGGGACCCCTGACTGCCATAAAAGGATGCGTGTCAGGAATAAAAACAGAAGTTGCTGGAAAAAACTCAGCAGGTCTGGCAGCACCTATGCAAAGAAATCAAGAGTTAACATTTCAAAGCCGGTGATCCAACAGTTCTGAAGAAGGGTTACTACACCCGAAACGTTAACTCTGATTTCTTTCCACAGATGCTGCCAGACCTGCTGAGTTTTTCCAGCAATCTCTGCTTTCGCTTCTGACTTACAGAATCCTCAGTTCTTTTGGTTTTTTTGAATGTCGTGAATATTGAGCCCTTGAATGTCCGACTCAGGGAGAGGCAATGCTATTGTCAAAAGCTATGCGTTTCTAAATAAGGGGTGATTAGTGATGGGATGTCGGTTTCTGAAGAGTTCTTTCACTTAGAACTGCAGAAACCTAGATTGGATTGACATTATTGAGCTTAAGTCTTCAAACTAAACCTATCACGCATCAGAATAACTGGGAATGGCCATTTGAGTTTTAATCCGGGAGGCAAGATGGTAGTGTTCGTGTCATTAAACTAGTAATGCAGATGCCCAGGCTAATGTTCTGGGGGAGGATGGAATCATGGGTTCAAATCCCACCATGATAGACGGTGAATCATAGAATCCCTACAGTGCAGAAAGAGGCTATGTGGCCCATTGGATCTGTGCTGGCCCTCCGAACAGCATCCCACACAGACCCAGCACCACCACCACCCACCCCTCCCCCTAACTCAATCCCTGTAACCCTGCATTTCCCATGGCTAACTCTACTAGCCTGCACATTCTTAAACCTACGGGGCAATTTAGCATGGCCAATCCACCCTATATACTGCACAACTTTGGACTGTGGCAGGAAAACCACACAGACACAGAGGCTGCAGTGTTAACTACTGAGCCGTCCAATTTGAAATAAATGAATATCAGAGGCTAGAAAGTCTGTTATGACAATGAAAGAAATGTTGATTGTCAGGGAGAAAAACATCATGGTTCATTAAGGTTCTTTAGAGAAATTAATCTGTCATCCTCACCTGGTATGGCCTGCATCTGACTCCAGATCCACAGCATGGGGTTGTCTCATTATTGTCCTCTGGATTGTTAAGAATGGCAATAAATACTGACTCTACCAGAAATGCCCACATTGTATAAACAAGCAAATTAAAAACATTCTAGCTCTATTGTCACTAACAAAAGACACATATGTTGCTCAAGTGAGGATTCAGATGGTTAAGTCTCTGAATCATGGGGACCAAGATGTTCCTACCTACTGCCCATGTTGATTTCTCCAATCTCAGCCATAGCATTCCAATTTATTCACCTTTATGCACTTGAACATGGCAAAAATTTTCCAGGCCATTTAGATAGAAATGAATGAGTGGGATTAACTGAACAGGAGCCCCCACATGCATGATGGACCAAATGGCCTGCTGCTCCTGTAAGCTATTGTGTGATATCTGCACTCCCTAAAAGATCTTAAACAAAGTATAACTCGTACAGCCTTTAAAACATCAAATACCTCCTCTGCAATACGTTTATAAATATTCTTTAGTCTTTAATTTATCCATATTTTAATCCGTAGAGGATTTCTTGGGACAAGGGACTATTCCCTTCTGCAAAGACTAGGACGAGAATACAAAAGATGATGAAGAGGACATTCACAGGGGCTAACACTCTCATTGATATATTATTTACAGAAGCTGATCAGCTGTCAGCGGACTAAGGCTTTTCCCAGGTTGACCTGCTAGGTATAATCAGTTTGTTGATGGAACCTGTAACGTAATAGTGACTTTTGAGCTCCTGGCCAAGCAAAATAAAAAACTTCTCCATCGAGCCTCCTCTGTCCACAGCTCCTCTTCCCACTGGCTCTGCAGTGCATGATCTACAGAAGCCACCAGTTAAAATTGAACATGACTCTCAACGATGTCATCACAACTTGACATTTATGTGGAAAGAAAATTCCCGTTGGCTTCAGTGGTTTTACTCCCTGTCCAGTCAGTTCAAACTCAACTCTGTTACCTTCCCAAAAAAAAACGAAACAACTGCACATGCTGTAAATCAGAAACAAAAACAAAGTTGCTGGAAAAGCTCAGCCGGTCTGGCAGCATCTATGGAGGAAAAAACAGTTACCGTTTCAGGTCCAGTGACCCTTCCTCAGAGTGTTCTGAGGAAGGGTCACCGGATCCGAAACGTTAACTGTGCTTTTCCCTTCACAGATGCTGCCAGACTGGCTGAGCTTTTCCAGCAACTTTGTTTTTGTTTCTGTGTATGTTACCTTCCTGACTGGGTGAGTTTGGTTATTGCTAGCCCGAAGTGTTAAGATTGCCCCATCACAATGTTTAGTTTTGCCCTGTGACTTCCACATTAAAGACATATCTACAACAGCAGTGTATGGAATATATTCAAGGCTGAATTGAACAGGTTTTTGATTGACAAGGAAGTCAGGAGTTTTGGAAGGCAATCAAAAAAGTTCGATTGTAAAGTCACAATTGGAGCAGCTTCTCAAATGGAGGAGCAGCATTAATGGACTAAAAGCCCTTCTCCTGCTCCTATTTAATAAGCTAGTCTTAATTTTGATGAAATTTTTTTAAAAAATCAACAATGCTGAAAAGCATTATGAAGTGTATTCTTACTTTCAGTTTCAGTTGTATCAGATTTGCTGGGGCAGTACTTAAACTTTCATTGATGAGGCATGTAAATTAGAAGCAAAACTTGGGCCCGTAAACATGCTCCACTATTCAATAAGATCATTGCTTTGTCTCGACTGTACATCCCCACCTAGCCCCAACAACCGTTGGTTACCAATCTCTAATTGCCTGGAAAGTAATTGCAAGTCAAACACGCTGTTGGAGGTGTGGAGTCACGTGTAGGCCAGCAATAGGGATTTCCTTCCATAAATGGGATTAATGAACCAGACAGGTTTTTACAACAGCTAAATTTTAATTCCAAAAATTTTCATTGAATTCATACTTCACCATCTACCATGGTGGGATTTGAACCTTGTCCCCGAGACAGCAATCTGGGTTTTAAGATTATGTGTCTAGTGACTTTATCAGTGTGCCTCCTCCTGGGTGGCATCGTGGATCAGTCATTAGCACTGCTGCCCAACAGCACCAGGGATCTGTATTCGATTCCACTCTTGGGCAACTGTGCAGAGTTTGCATGTTCCCCCTATGTCTGTGCGGGTTTCCTCCCACAGTCCAAAGATGTGCAGGTTAGATGGAGTGGCCATGCTAATTTTCCCCTAGTGTCCAGGGATTTGCAGGCTAGGTGGGTTCACCATGGGATATGTAGGACATGGGGTTGGGCCTGAGTGGGATGCTCTTTGGAGGATTAGTGTGGACTCGATAGGCAGAATGGCCTGCTTCCAGACTGTAGGGACTCTATGATTCCACAAAGTAGCCCATATATTGGAAAAAGATTGGGGTGGCTGAATTGCCTACCCCTGGTCTGGTTCGTTGTCACTCGTTAAAAAAAAAACTACATTTCTTAAATATCCTGAACTCTCTAACTACATCTCTCTGCATCATAATCACTCCCATTTGCTTTACAAATCATAGCAGTTGCATGTCCAATAATTACATCTGGCAGACATCTAACACCTTAAAAGAAGGTGTTAAATTAAGCGTCAACAAAAAGATTGGCTAATGTTGATTAGAGTCATCCATTAAAAGTAGGGTTCAATTGATGTCTTAGTTAATGTGTGAAAACCTTTATGTTATTTGCAATTACACCAAAAGTGGGGTCACTGCCATATAATCAGTCCACCATAGGTTCCAAATGGACAGGGATGATACTGCAATGAAGCAGCTGCAACAGGCAAATTTCTGTTTATAATATTCCAATGAAGATGATCAACTAAAACAGTAGGAAAACAAAAATGAGAAAATGGTGTACCAAGCCCTCAACCTACATTCATATTTTATATTGAGTGCACATCTAAGAAATGGATAAATAACCTCACAGGTTTCTGTGCATCCTGGAAAAAAAAACCCACTCATAATGCATTGACTTGTGGCTCAGAAGATTGGGGGTTCAAATCCCGCTCCAGCACACCAGGCTTCGAGGAATGAGGGAGTGCTGCACTATAACAAAATCCCTGATTAGTCACAGAGTTGAATTCATAGAAGCCCTACGGTGTGTAAACAGGCCATTCAGCCCAACAAATCCACACAAACTCTCTGAAGAGCATCCCACTCAGACCCATTGCCCTACCCCTGCATTTCCCCATTGTCAAATCTAACTTATTTACATATCCCTGAACATTATGGGACAATTTAACATGGCCAATCCACTTAACTTGCACATCTTTGGACTGTGGGAGGAAACTGGAGCACCTGGAGCAAACCCACACAGACACGGGGAGAATGTGCAAACTCCACACAGACAGTTGCCTGAGGCTGGAATTGAACCCGTGTCCCTGGTGCTGTGGGGCAACAGTGCGAGCCACTGAGCCACTTTGCTGCCCTGATCCTTGACATTCAGGTGGGTCCAAAAGATCCTAGGGTCCTTCTCAAAGAAGGGCAAGTGCGTTTTTCCCAATTCCCTGGTCAATGTTAATCCATCACAAAAACCAGCCCTCCTTCCATTGACTCCGTCTGTATTTCCCACTGCTTCCAGAAAACAGCCAACATAAGCAAAGACCCCTTCCACCCCAGTTATACTCTCTTCCACCCTCTTCTGTCGTGCAGAAGATACAAAAGTTCGAAAACATGTAACAACAGGTTTAAGAACAACTTCTTCCCTGCTGTTATCAGACTTATGAATGGACCTGTTATTTATTAGAGTTGATCTTTCTCTGCACCTTCTGGAACTGTAACACTATATTCTGCATTCTGTTCTCTTACCCTGATGTACTTATGTAAGGTATATTTTATCTGGTTAGCATGCAAAACAATACTTTTCACTGTATCTCAGTCTATGTAACAATAATAAATCAAATCACATCAAAATCAAATCAACCAACATCTCAATCAAATGCTAACATGGTGTTTGTAGGAGTTTGCTGTGTGTAAATTGATTGCAATGTTTCTTATATTGCAATACTGACCATGGTCCCCAAGTACCTCATTAAGTCATAGAATCCCACAGAGATCTAGAACACAGAAAAAGACACTTTGGCTCATCGAGTCTATGCTGGTCAAAAACGACCATCCAACTATTCAAATCCAATTTTACAGCACTTGGCCTATAGCCTTGTATGCTTTGGCATCGCAACTGCATACCTAATTACTTCTTAAATGTTATGAGAGTTTCTGCCCCTACCACCCCGACAGGCAGTGATTTCCAGATTCCCAACACCCTCTAGGTGAAAATTGGTTCAAATCTAATACTGACACTCATTGAAATGCATGAATATAGCTGATTGGAAGGGCAGAGTGGCCTACTTCTGTTCCTTCATATTATGGTCTAAATATTTTGTTTGATATTTACATTGGATTGAGCAAATATGAAGTGAAAACATCATTGGAAGATTGCGTGACAAATATGAGGAGAGCCTAATTCATCAAACAAATGCTCTCAGTGAGAGACAGTGCCATAGGAATTGTTAAAGAATGACCAAGTCCCAACTCCATTATTTCCCAGCAATTTCAATTAATGGACAGATAATCATAGGGCGTGGGCCCAAGGTTTATCATAGAATCGCTACAAGTGTGGAAACAGGCCCTTCGGCTCAACAAGTCCACACCGAACCTCAGAGCATCCCACCCAGACCCATCCCCGTATAACCCACCTAATCTACACCTCCCTGAACACTATGGGCAATTTAGCATAGTCGATCCACTTAACCTGCGTGTCTTTGGGCTGTGGGAGGAAACTGGAGCACCCGGAGGAAACCCACACAGACACGGGGAGAATGTGCAAACTCCACACAGACAGTTGCCCAAAGGTGGAATTGAACCTGGGCCCCAGCACTGTGAGGCAGCAGTGCTAACCGCTGAGCCACCGTGCCACCCAAAAAATCAGAATTACCAAATAGGCTGTTGAGGGTAGAGTGTAAGTGTAACATTAGATTCACCTGATTTCCAAATCTGTAGGAACTATTTAGTGTGGTGATGCTGGAAATAATTTTGGAATGGTGAAATGAAAAGTCACCTCTGAAGTATTGAAGTATTGTGTTTTGGATGTCAATCTACTTGATGAGTGTTTTCCAGTCATTTTCTTACTTTAATTTATTTTAAATTAATCCAGTTTGATTTCACTAAATCAATGAACTAACAATTGGATTTTGGCACGCTCCATACCAACATGATCTGACTAGTGTCAGTCGCGATTCCTTTACTCCAGTTCAGTTTAATTTATTCAAAATGTTATTTAAGAATAGGATGATCTAACATTAATCAGATATCAGAAAATTTTAAGGGAGTGGGCAGCTATTCTTCTTCGATCACAACGGGGCTCAGCAGTGTAGCAGTGTGAGGGAAACCATTCTTTGGGAACATTTGTACTGATCTATTGTTTGAACTGACAATTTAAGCAGCTGGAAAGGTCTAAGGACATTTACAACAATCTGAATTCATCTTTCTGTTATCAGTCCTTCTTTCAAAACAAAAGGTCTGATGATAAGGTATGAGCCTTATATTTAGACAGATGCAATGAGAGAATGGGGAAAACTTAGAGAGAAGATCCAAATATACACATCATGTGAAGGGTTACTCCCCATAATATTCTTTTTAACATGCTCACCATCAGGCTGACTTTTGATTTGATTCATTATTTTCACGTGGACCTGTACAGTGAAAAGTTTTGCTTTACATGTAGTACAGGTAGATCATACCATACAAAGATCATAAGGTCATAGAACAGAGGGAGGAATACAAAACTATAGCTGCAAAGAAGGTGCACAAAAAGCAAGATCAACATTAGATTTGAAATTTGAGAGGTCCATTCAGAAGTCTAATAAGAGCAGGGAAGAAGATGTTCTTGAATCTGTTGGTACTTGAGTTTAAGATTTTATATCTTCTGCCTGACGGAAGAGGTTGGAAGAGATTATAACCGGGGTGGAAGGGGTATTCGATGATGTTGGCTGCCTTCCCAAGGCAGCAAGATGTGTTGATGGAATCAATGGATTGAAGGTTGGCTTGCATGATGGCCTGGGCTGTGTTCACAACTTTCTGAAGTTTCTTACGGTCCTGGGCAGAGCAGTTTTGTCCCGGGTTTTTAATAAGTTCAAGTTTCACCATCTGCCATGTTTGAATTTGAATCCATAACACGACAGTGGTGAGGCCACTTTTAGAATGCTGTGTACAATTCTGATCACCCTTCTACAGAAAGGATGGTGTTAAACTTGAGAGGGTGCAGAAAAGATTTACAAGGATGTTGGCAGGACTGGAAGGTTGTTATAGGGAAAGGCTGAGGAGCGTCAGAGGCTGAGGGGTGACCTTATAAAGGTTTATAAAATCATAAGGGGCAGAGGTAGGGTGAATCACCAAGGTCTTTTTCTTCGGCTGAGGAGAAATTCAAGACTAGAGGGTATAGGTTTAAACTGAGAGGGGAAAGGCTTAAAAAGGGACCTGAGGCATGACTTTTTCATGCAGCGTGTATGAAACAAGCTGCCAGAGGAAGTGGTGGAGGCTGGTACAATTACAACATTTAAAAGGCATCTGGATGGTACATGAATAGGAAGGGTTTGGAGGGATATGGGCCAAATGCTGGAAATGTGACTAGGTCAGATTGGAATATTTAGGTAGCATGGACGAGTTGGACCAAAGGGTCTGTTTCCATGTCGTATGACTCTATGATTCTATAACATTAACCTTTGATGAATCTAGAGGAGTTCATGAAATTAATATTAAGACATCTTCTACCTCATTAGTAACGTCCATAAGACCTGAAGATGAACTCCACCTGTATCTGGACACTTGTCAGCTTCATCAATTTCCTTGGTACTACTTACCTCACAATTGTAATTTCACTAAGCTCCTCTCTCTCTTCAACATCCTGATTTATAGCTATTGCTGGAATATTTCTTGTATCCACTACAATGAAGACAAAAGTAAAATATTTGATCATGTCACCTGCCATTTCCTCGTTTCCTCGTTATCTATTATTAGCTCCCTACACTCAGCCTTTAGAGGATTAGCCCTCACTATACTTACTCTCTTCCCTTTTAAATATCTGGAGAAATGTTCTCGCTTTTTGTTTTAATTCCTAGCTTGCTTCCTCTCACTCTCTAATTTCTTCATTCAAATTAACCGTTTAGTCATTCTTTATAATCTTAACAAACAGCTGATTTGCTAGTCTTCTATTGGATAGTTATATACTTGTTTGACAAGATTGATGTTTTCCCTAACTTCTTCAGTTAACTACAAATGATGTGGTTGCCATTTAGAATTTTCTTATTAGTAGGAATAGGACTTATTCTGCTGATTTTGATATTTTCCTTTAATTGTCTGCCACTGTGTCTCAATTGATCTATCTCCTGGACTGGATTGTCACTTCACTTCAACTAGCTCATCTTTCATGCCTGTAGAGTTGCCAGTATTTAAGTTTATAAGACTAGTCTTAGACCCAATCTTCTCCCTTCCAAGCTGGATGTAAAATTCAAGCACATTGTGGGTGCTGCTACTTATTCTGTGCTTATTAATTAATCCTGTCACATAACACAATACCAAATATTGAAGTTCGTTTCAGGGCTGCTGTAAAAAACTTACTCAAAAATATGTGATAAATTTCTCATCCAGACCTTTTACCACCAATTTGATCATTCCAGTTTATATGTAGATCAATGTCACTCAAAGTTAAATAGGGTTGTATTGGATATCGGACACAGAAACCCAACCAGACACATTCTACTTCTATTTTGTACAGAATCCCTACACTTGGAAGCAGGCCATTCAGCCCATCAAGCCCACATTGACCCTCCAAAGAGCATCCCACCCAGAGCGACCCTGCTACCCTATCCCCGTAACCCTACATTTCCCATGGCTAATCCACTTAGCCTGCACATCCCTTGACACTATGGGCAATTTTGCACGGCCAGTCCACCTAACTTGCACATCTTTGGACTGTGGGAGGAAACAAGAGCACCTGGAGGAAACCCACACAGATACAGGGAGAACATACAAACTCAACACAGACACGTGCCCAAGGTTGGAATCGAACTGTGAGGCAGCAGTGCTATTGCAGTCCACTTGTGCTGCCTCAAGTATTTTCCCGTTTAAATCTACCACCTATGTTTCTACATATCTCTTATCCTTCACACACTTGCCAAATTTCCCTTTAGATTCATTTACACTGTTAACTTGAACAACTTAGATTCGTAGAGTCATAGAGCTGTACACCACAGAAACAGACCCTTCGGTCCAACTCATCCATGCCAACCAGATATCTTAAATTAATCTAGTCCCATTTGCCAGAATTTGGCCCATATCCCTCTAAATCCTTCCTATTCATGTACCCATCCAGATGCCTTTTAAACGCTGGCATCGAACCAGTGTCCACCACTTCCTCTGGCAGCTCATTCCATGCACGCACCACCTTTTGCATGAAAAGGTTGCCCCTTAGGGCCCTTTTAAATCTTTCCCCTCTTACCTTAAACCTATGCCCTCTGGTTTTGGACTCCCTTATGCTGGGAAGGGGGGGATGCGGGGTGAAATCCTTGTCTATTTACCCTATCCATGCCCCTCATGATTTTATAGACCTCTACAAGGTCACCCCTCAGCCTCCAACGTTCCAAGGAAAATAATTCCAGTCTATTCAACCTCACCCTATATCTCAAACCCTCCAACCCTGGCAACATCCTTGTAAATCTTTTCTGGACCCTTTCAAGTTTCACCCCATCCTTCCTATAACAGGGAGACCAGAATTGCACACAGTATTCCAACAGTGGCCATGGTCACGAATACCACATTCTGAACATAATAGATGAAAATGTTTCTTCTGAATTCCCTATTGAATTTCTTGGTGAGCTTCTTATATTGACAGCCTCTAATTATGTTTTTCACCACAAGAGGAAGTATTCTTTCTGTATCCCCTCAAACAAAACTTTTCAGAATTATAAGGTCACTCCTCATCCTTTTTTGTACGAAGGTGTCAATTCTTTACTGAAATGTATGCCAAATATTTCTGATAACATCTTTATAAATGCAGGTGACTTCTCTGAAAAACGTTGTCTTGCAGTTTTGGAGGTTACGTTTCTCACTAGTCCTTGTACTAAGGTGAATTTAATCCATTTTCTTTTCCACAGTCTGTTTTAATGTAGTCATTGAATTGCTCATATCAATATTTTAAATGAACAAATTTCACAGAATTATGGATTTGTATGATTTTTCAAAATGCACTGAAATGTTTGAGACAAGCGTCAGATAGCAATTTTATCCCCTTAGCCAAAAATATGCCAAAAGTGTTTGGCAAACTACTGAGCAATGATGTCCCAATTCTAAGCTAATTCTGAAACCCTGTTTACCATTGGGGTGATCTACTAGATAAGAGCAAAAATGTTCCATACCCAAGTGCTGAAGATAAGATACCTCCATAGTATTTGACAAATCACACGCAAGTGAATGGAAGGTTTACACGATATAGAGTTTTTCATGGCCTTGGTGTTTTTCAATCAATGAAGTACTTTTGAAATATAGTCACATTTAAAATGTAGGAAATTGGCGGCCATTTTGCCTACAGCAAGCTGCCACAAACAGGAATGAGGTAACACCAGTTAAAGTAATAATTTTAGTCAAGCCAAGACAACACAGTGGTTAGCACTGCTGCCTCACAGCACCAGGGACCTGCGTTCAATTCTCGGGCAAATGTCTGTGCGGAGTTTGCACACTCTTCCTGTGTCTCCTGTGTTTTCTCTGGGTGCTGTGGTTTCTTCCCACAGTCCAAAGATGTACAAGTTAAGTGGATTGGCCATGCTAAATTACCCATTGTGTCTGGGGATAGGTAGGTTAGGTGAATTAGCCATGGGAAATGCAGGGTTATGGGGATGGGTCTGGGTGGGTTGCTGTTCAGAGAGTCTGTATGGATTTTTTGGGCCAAATGGCTTGTTTCCATACTGTATGGATTCTAAGTTTCTGAGAGCTAAAATCTCAGTCAGGACACGTGGAGAATGTTCACATTGTTCCTTGATTAGTTCCTTGAGATCTGCTGTCCTTGCTAAGGGAGCAGATCTCTGGCAATGCAACATTCCCTTAGAACTTCTTTGGACTGTTGGTGTGGATTTTCTGCCAATGTTTCAGGATTGAGACTTCAGTCTTCGAAGAGAGAGTAACGACGAGTCAATTATCCCCCATTCTTAGAACAAGAGACTAACGAGTAGGATCTTAGCAGTCTTTTCACATTCATGCATGTTTAGGGGACCTAAGTATTCCCACCATTTAGCCAAAACATTGAGTTCCATTAGCATGAAAAATAATTTCAAAGGAGTCTTATTTCAATGCAAGTGAATATTATTAAAAAGAGAGACGTTGATCATACTCTTACTCATCAGACCAAATGCAAGGATGCCAAACATCAAACAATTACAATAGTTTATGTTACAAAGAAAACAGGAGAAATTATTCCATTGATTGTCCTTGTCTGGCGAGACCTAACTCTGGAGAAAGCAAAAGACTTCTCAGTGATTCAAGAAAGTTGCAAAGCTTGAACATGTTCTGTTTGTTTGCATAGAGTAGTTCCTTGCTTTTGATGCTGCTAAGTCTCCATGAGCTATGTTATGAGTTTCACTGATTATTTGAAATCGGTTGCCAGTACAGCTATTTGCGCAAGTCTGGAATACATAGAATTTATATGTGCAATGCATATTTCAGTACATCCAAAGAGAGTGTGAGGCTGTTCGCTTATTTGCTGTCATCATACAAGCATAGCCGAATGAAGAACCCTCACAGTATTTGTAATGGGTGCCTTAAACATATGGTACCAAGGCACAGAATGTGCAAAGTCACCTCTTCTGGTTTTGTATACTGACAGGTGTCTGCTGGCTTCTTTCAAACATGCTGTAAATGGGTGCACATTACTGAATTTCTTGGCAGTTATCTGAGCTCCAGACAATAAAGCTGCCAGCTCTATAATGGGAAGATGTGAAACATTCTTGAAGCATTCTATAGGCAATGAGCAGATTAGGCCAAGCAAGTAATATCCACAAATCATAAAATTTAAACTCCTTAACCTTTCATTTTAAGTCCATCGATAATCACATCATTCATCAGTTTAACATAATTTATCAGTTGCTGATTTTCTTTTTGAATTATTGATTTATTTTAAAATCTTCAATGTTGGGAAGTGCACTACCTGGCAGGATATGCATCTGGGTCCTAAAAATGAATGCCTAAATTGCACTGAGGTCAATATTCTAGGGCAGACATCATTAAAAAGGGGGGCTCTCCCATTTGAGATAAGTTGAGGAGTTTTTTTTAGCCTCTCTCAGAAGGCCATTAGTCTGTGGAATCATATTTCTCAGAAAGAAATGGAGGCTGGAACATTGAATATTGTCAAAGCTGAGTGAGATTGAGTCATACCGCATGGAAACAAACCCTTCGGCACAACCAATCCATGCTAACCATAATCCCAAACTAAACTAGACCCCCCTATATGTGCTTGGCCCATATCCCTCCGAACCGTTCCTATTCATGTACTTATCCAAATGTCTCTTAAAAGTTGTAACTATACCCACATCCATCACTTTCCCTGGCAGTTCATTCCACACCGAGCCACTCTCTGTGGAAAAAAGGTGCCCCTCATGTCTTTTTTCAAACTTTCTCCTCTTACCTTAAAAATATGCCCCCTAGTTTTGAACTCCCCCACCCTCTGAAAAAGACCCTTGCTATTCACCTTTCCTATGTCCCTCATGATTTTATAAGCGTCTATAAGGTCACCTGCCAACGTCCAGTTAAAAAAAGTTCCAGTCTATCCAACTTCTCCTTATAACTCAAACTCTCCATTCCCGGCAATATCCTGGTAAATCTTTTCCAAATCCTCAGTATTCCAGCAGAGGCGATGGCCCAGTGGTATTATTGCAGGATTGTTAATCTAGAGACCTAGGTAATATTCTGAGGACCCAAGTTTGAATCCCGTCAAGGCAGATGGTGGAATTTGAATTAAATAGAAAGAAATATAGAATTAAGAATCTACTGATAACCGTAAATCCATTGCCAATTTCCGGAAAATCCCATCTGGTTCACTAGTGCACTTTAGGGGAGGAAGCTGCTTTCCTTACCTGGTCTGGTCTACATGTGACTCTCAACTGCAATTGGGCAATTAGGGATGGGTAAAAAATGCTGGTCTAGCAGAGATGTCCACATCTCATGAATGAATAAAAAAAGTCCTGTAAAATCTCGTCTCAATTCTTATACTCAAATGTCTGAGCAATGAAGGGTTACTATTTGACAAGGATTATTGAGTGGGCAGATGAGAAAGTGGAATTAAAGACACAGTTTGACCAGCTATGGCCTTCATGAATGGTGGAGGAGATTTGAGGTGCTGAATACCCTACCGTGGTCAGGATTGTTGTGCTCTTTTGTGCCTTCAGTGGGTTGAGTTGCTGCAGGTCTCTTCCTATCCCCAAGGTTGAGGAGCCCAGGACTGTCACTCTTGATTCCCGTATCCAGTTATGAAAGTTGGGTTGAGCTTTAATGCCCAAATTGGACATAAAAGCTACTGAAAACCTTCCAACACAAAGTGCTTCAGCTCAAATCTGAAGACCAGCAAGGTACAAGGGACATTCATATACTTACTGAAGAGTAATGGTTTTGTGTAAATCAGCTGAGAAAATGAGAAAGGATGGGTAAAAATATGAACACGATTAGCGATTCTCATGGCCTGCAGTATAATGGTGGCTTGTTGACCTTAGCAGGCCTGGTGCCCCCCCCACCCCCCGCCCCACTATGCCCCTCAACAAGATCAGAGTTGATCTGATTGTAAGCTCAAATCCACATTCCTTCCTACCCCTGATAATGTGAGTTTAGTGACAAGATGGAAATTGGTCATTACAAAATATGAAGCAGTAAGAAGAAAAGCCATTGGAAAATAACCATTGATTGATGGAGTAAATGATAGAATATGATTTCTATGAGGGATTGATTGGAAGGTTAAGGGAAAAGTGTCAGAAATGATCTCAAGAGACATGTATTTTTATACTGTATTTTATTAAAATCTGCACTGCATTCTCTGAAGGACTGGTGGAAATAGATTCATTAGCAATTTTCACAAGAGTGTGGGATAGATCCATGAAGAAGATTTACAGGACATTAAAAGGAGATGAAAGGAAAAATTTCAACTCCTGGTCGAAAAGCAGAATGCTGCAATTCTGAATTAAAAATATAAAACATTTGCTTTCCAAGTGGAGAGGGACGCAGAGTTAAATTTTCAGTTTGATGATTGTTTGTCATTCTTTGCCTCCACATTCACTGTCTGACCTGATGCGTTTCCAGAAAATTTGACTTTTACCTTATACCTTTTAGTTGCAAAGTAGGGTTGCAGTAGCTGCTTTGTACTCCTTGGAGCAAAGGAGATTGAGAGAAGATTTGAGGGACGTGTGTACAAGATCATGAAAAGTTTAGATAAAAGTAGCCAAAGAAAAGTTGCTTCCATCAGCTGATGGTACAATGTCAATGGGACACAAATATAATGCTGGGGGCAAGAGATGCCGGGAGAGATGTGAAGTAGAGTTGAAATGCAAAGGATGGTAATGACCCATGAGGGGAGGGATAGAAACAGAAACAACAAATGATCACAGAAGGCATTTGGATGGGCACTGAAAAGAAATAGAATTGAAACACTACAGAAAAACTATGATTGGGATAATGGGGATGATTGAATTTCTCCAGAGAGAGCCATCATGGGCTTGATGGGCTAAACGATCTTCCGTGACTTAATGACTCTACTGACTCCGTCTTTGATAGGAACTGGATTGCTCTATCAAAGAACCAGGCAAACAGAAACTAATTGGCTTCTACATTGCAGTCCAACAATCCATTGACTGTGGGGACAGTCAACAGTTAATACTGGATGTGGCATAAGGCTGGATAAATCCATGTGCAAGATTGGAAAATTGTATTATTGAGTCCAGGGTCTGTTCTTAACATAATCTCTATCCTTCATATCTGTGAGATACTTTAGCAACACACTTTGGACATGTCATGGACATTCTACCTCTATCTGGAACTCAACTTCCAGCAGATCCTCTATTCTGTCCCTTGATCTGCACACAAAAAAAATCAGTCAGTGCTTTAAAGTACCTTCTCTGTAGCCATAACATTGTATCCCTTGTTCTGTTCTATTACCCTAATGTGCTTTATATGGTATGATCTTTTTTCTTTCTTTATTCATTAACAGGATGAGGGTGTTGCTGGCCAGGCAGCATTTATTGCCCATCCCTAATTGCCCAGAGGGCAGTTCAGAGTCAACCACATTGCTATGGGTCTGGAGTCACATGTAGGCCAGACCAGGTAAGGATGGCAGTTTCCTTCCCTAAAGGACATTAGTGAGCCAGATGGGTTTTTCCTGACAATTGACAATGGATTCATGTTCATCTTTATTTCATATATTTTATTGAATTCAAATTCCACCATCTGCCATGGCAGGATTCTAACCCCTGTCCCCAGAATGTTATCTGGATCTCTGGATTAACAGTCCAGCAATAATACCACTAGGGCATCGCCTCCCCGCCGCACGCACTACAAAACTTTTCACTGTATGTTGGTACATGTGACAATAATAAATGAAATCAAAACAAAGTTTACCAATTTCACAATGTGTTTGTAGTCCGTCATGTCTCTACTTAAATCAGGATACATAAGATTAGACGATTACATTGTCATCAGTTCTACATGAAATTAATTTGAAACTTGAAAAATAATTTAGAAATAAATAGTTTGACTTCACTCAAACACCCTGGCTTATTTCAAGTTGGCATGAGTTCAATTCCTTTCTTATCTGTATTTGTATTTATTTCCTCTGTATCATTTTTTACCTCCTACTTCTCTCCCAGAAACAGTGATCTCCCACTGGGTTTCAATTGCTGATATTCTCTGGTGCCTCATCCAGAAAATATAATAGTCAGCAGGGAATTCAGCTATTGGAATCTCAAGAGAGACAATCCTCATGCTATTCTCATCTGATCTCCAAAACTCTGTAGTGCCGCACGTTGGAAAGGCTTAGATAATGATAATGAAAAGGAAGCCACGAGGGACTCTGAAGCTGATTGTGGAGGCCTCACTATTAACTCAAATCAACAGTCAACCAAACTAGGCCTGTCAAGTATCAACACAGTGTGGAGCTGGAGGAACACAGCAGGTCAGGCAGCATCATAGGAACAGGAAAGTCGATGTTTCAGGTCAGGAGGCTTCATCAGGATAATGCTTGGGGGACCCGGGTTTGAATCCCACCACAGTAAATGGTGGAATTTGAAATCAATAAATATCTTGAATTAAGAGTCTAATATTGACCATGAATCTCTTGTTGGAAAAATCCATCTGGTTCACTAATATCATTTAGGGAAGGAAACTGCCCTCCTTGTCTGGCCTACATGTGACTCCAGGCCCTCAGCAATGTGACTGACTCTTAACTGTCATCTGGGTAATTAAGAATGGGCAATAAATGGTGTCTGGCCAGCAATGCCCTCGCCTTGTGAATGAGTAAAGAAAAAAATGCATTTCATATAGTAATAAGGTCATATTGCACTAATGCAGAAGCTGGAGGATATTTTCCTAACCAACTTATCCAGAGGTGTTTTTACACACTTCTGGAGGGATAGGAATTTGAACCTGGGTCTACTGGCTCAGAGGTAGGGGCACTGTCACTGATGCCTTCTGAGGCTCATTTCGTATACACACTCCTCTGAGTTCCTAGGTCATTTGTTCAGGTCCCAATGCAGGATTTAAACAGAACAGTCCTGGCGGTTAGCACAGTGCAATGTTGGGAATGGTAGGGATGTGGTTTCTTAGGTGAGTTGCTGAACCAGGGCCTTCGCTGCAGTCTCAAGTGAATATTAAAGATTCTTGGGCACTATGATGAGGAATGAGCAGCAGCCTTCTACTAGACACTTGTGGATGTCGCAGAAACCAGATTATTCGGTCATTAACTCACTGGTGTTTGTGCAACTGTGGTGAATGCAAATTGGCTGCCTCATTCCCTACAGTTCAAAAAGAACTTCACTGTCTGTGAAACGGTTTGGAATGTCCCAAGGTCACAAAAGTTACTGTAGAAATGTACGTCTTGTTTTGTTTTACTCCCCCAAATAAAAATAAAGACAGAGTTCCCCTTGTCCTCACATACCACCCCACCAACCTCCATATCCAACGTATCATTCTCTGCCACTTCTGCCACCTACAATCCGACACCATGATCAAAGATATCTTTCCCACCCCACTCATATCACCACTCATTTCACGACTCCCTTGTCCGCTCCACACTCCCCACCACCCCCGGGTGCCTTTCCCTGCAACCGCAGGAAGTGCTACAGCTCCCCCATCAGCTCCATCCAAGGCCCAAAGCAAACTTTCCATATCCAACAGGGGTTCACTTGTACGTCCTCCAACCTGGTCTCCTGTATCCGTTGGTCCCGATATGGCCTCCTCAATGAGACCAAACGCAGACTCAGGGGACTACTTTGTGAAGCATCTGTGCTCTGTACTCAATAACCAACAACACCTTCTGGTTACTAACCATTTTAACTCTCCCTCCCACTCCCTGGGTGACATGTCCATCCTGGGCCTCCTCCAGTGTCACAATGACGCCACCCGCAAACTGGAGGAGCAGCACTTCATATTCTGCCTCAGGAGCCGACAGCCCAATGGCCTGAACATAGAATTCACCAGTTTCAAAATCTCCCCACCCCCGGCCTCATCCCATGTCCAAACCTCCCTCCCATCCCCGCCTCTTGACCTGACATAACCTTCCATCTTCTTCCCCACCTATCCGCCCCCTCCCGTCCCACTGACCAATCCCCACCACTCCCTACTTGCATCCACCTATCACCACCCATCTACCTTTCCCCAGCCCCACCCCCTCCTCTCTCTATTTATTTCCCAGCTCCCCACCCCGTCCTCATTTCTGAAGAAGGGTCCCAACCTGAAACGTGAGCTTTCCTGCTCCTCTGATGCTGCCCGCCTTGCTGTGTTCCTCCAAGTCCATACTGTGTTGTCTCTGACTCCAGCATCTGCAGTTCTTGCTATCTCTGTATTGCTTATTTATTCACTGGGTGACCTCACTGTTAGATGTAGCAAGGTTGGCTTATGTAAAGGAATAAGAATAGACACATATTTAGTCAACAGTACAGTGCTAACACATACTGGCTCCCAGTTAGCCTTCTGAGGATTTAGATATTTTTCTGTTTAGTGGTAACACAAGGCAAATAGGTGCACCAATAGACATTTGTTCGTATAAATAATGGATCAGTACATCCTGTAATTGTGAATTATTAATAGTTAATTACTCTCATTAAATTATTAATGTTAACAATGCTGTCACATATTTGGCATTTTATAATGATATATAATATTCTAATGTCATTGAAGAGTTTTTTTTCCTGAAAACATAAGTCTTCCAACATTTAAGTTCCTTAATAAAAAAACAAAATAATGCTTGGAAAACTACCTGACTGGTTTCTCTGAACCAGACCAGACAGCCTCAAAATATTTTAAGAAGGTAGTCTAGACCCCAACTTTTTCTTATTTTATGTAAGTGTAAAGTATCTGTTCTAGATGCAATGCAAATGGTCAAACCACTCAATGTTAAGCAAAACACTATCTATTTAAACTCTGTAGTTAAAATACAACCAAAGAAAAAGGAATTTATAATAAGTTAACTATTGGAAAACTTAACCAAATAATAGACACAGTAACTATCACTAATTAACTGTTGCAACATAGTAACATCCCATAAACACACTGCTTGGCAAAAAAGGAAAATTCAGACACAGATTCTCACATGCAGTTCTCCAATCCAGGAGGGAAATCATCAAGAGAAAATTCAGAGAGAGTAGCAGCTAGGAAACATTCACTGCAACTTCCAACTCTGTTGAGACCCCAATAGCTTCTGATGTTACTGAAAAACCAAAACCCAGAAATCCTAATCTGAGAAAGCAGGCCACAGCCAATCAGGCTGTTTAAAAAAAGTCCCAAGCTCTTTACTCAAGTGGTCTTAACACGCCAGCTCAGTACCTTTCATTCAATCTCTCTCTTAAAAGAAACCAGGTTAAAATAACCTATTAAAGCTGCAGCATCGCACATCTAATTGTCAGGGTGAAAGATAAATGGATTCAGTTCCTCCTCTGAACACTCAGACTCATTACGAATGCATTTGCATTTCATATGTGAGTTTTCTTTGCTGTATTTTTTTGGTTTTGAGATGTGGATGTTATCACAAGGTTAGCATTTACTGCTTATCTATAGTTGCCTTTGAGGAGGTAGTGAATGGTCTTTATCTTGAACTACTGCTGGCGATAAAGTCATGCCCTCTCAGCGTTATAGCGAGTTCCAGGGTCTTGACACACTGAAGATGAAGGAACAGAGATGTCCAAGATAACCTGGTTTTTGATTTAGAACAGAGCTTGTAAGTGATGCTGCCCCTCCACACTTGCGAAATGACGAGTGTCGTAGATTTGGGAGATGTTAGATAGAAGTCAAAGTTGGCAAATAACTCAGGTTTCAAGACCTGAGCTGTTGTTAAAGCCAAAAATGAGACTCACTCCTGCAATTAATCCCCCTCTCTATCACTTTCTTTTTCTAATTCTCTCTTTTTCTTTCTCCCTTTCTGTTTGGGAACACTACCACTGCAAGTTTCCCTCAGTATCAGGCACCATCTCGACATCGAACTATGTTCCCTTTCCTTCACTGTAACGAGATCAAAACCCTGGAACTTCCTTCACAACAGCAATGTGGATATACCCAGACTATATACACTGCAGTAGCACAATACAATTTTTCATGTTCTGAGCAGTTGTATTATGCCAGACACTCATGACGTTGTCAGAATATTGCAGCATGTAGGCTGAGGGTATAAAGGTCTCAGGTTCTACCTTAACTGGGGCCACTTTTAAAAAAGTTTAATTCATGAGATGTGGGCATTGCTGGCTAAGCCAGAATCAACCATCCCTAATTTCCCAGAGGGCAGTTTAGAGTCTAACACATTGTCTGTGGGTTTGGAATCATTTGTAGACAGACCAGGAAAGCACAGCAGATTTCCTTCCCTATAGGATATTTGTGAATGAGGTTGGTTTTTACAACAATTGACAGCATTTACCTGGTCACTATTAGGCTAGAGTTCTATTTCAGATTTTTATTGACTTTGAATGGTGGGATTTGAAAACACATCCCCAGAATAAAGAACTGTGGATACTGGTAGCTCTGGAACGAAAACAGAAATTGCTGGCGAAACTCAGCAGGTCTGGCAGGAACTGTGGAAAGAAAGCAAAGTTAATGTTTCGAGTTCAGTGACCCTTCCTCAGAACTGACGGTCACCAGACTCCAAATGTTAGCTCTGTTTCTCTCTCCACAGATGCTGCCAGACCTGCTGAGTTTCTCCAGCTATTTCTGTGTTTGTTTTAGCCCGGGTTCCGTATTATTAGTCCAATGTCAATAACCCACTGCCTGCCCCTAATAGTTGGCGCATGATACATTGATGAAAGTGAGCCATCAGACCATAAGATGTAGGAGCAGAAATTGGCCATTAACTTCATTGAGTCTGCTCTGTCATTTAATGGGGTCGTAGCTGACCTGATAATCCTCAACACCATTTTCCATCCTTTTCCCCATAGCCCTTGATTCCCTTACTGATAAAACATCTATTTCAGCCTTGAAAATAATTAATGACTCAACCTTGACATCTCTTTGCGGTAAATAATTCTGCAGATTCACTACCCTTTGAGAGAAAAAATATCCTCCTCATCTCTGTTTTCACTGAATAGCTTAATATTACCTCACAGATTGAAGTGCCTGTGATCGTAATGTATTTATATATCAGCAGCAGTAATAAATGCCTTTTGAATCTTTCAATACCATGTTACCCAAATTAAGTTCTTATTTAATGGGACCTTCTGTTTTATTCACTTGTGTGACATGGGGATCACTGTCTGGCCGTCTTTAGTTTCCCTTGAGAAGATGGTGATGAGTTCCCTTCTTGAGCCTTTGCAGGTTATGGTGCTGTATGTGGATCTACAATGTCCTTAAGGAGGGATTTCCAGGATTTTGACCCAGCAATGGCGAAGAACAACAATAAGTTTCCCAAATCAGGATGGTAAGTGACTGAAAATCATAGAAACCCTATAGTGTGAAAACAGGCCATCAAGTCTGCACTGACCCTTAGAATACCATCCCATCCAGACACATTCCCCTATCCTATCTCTGTAACACTGTACTTCCCACGGCTAATCCACCTAGCCTGCACATCCCTGGGCACTATGTAGCAATTTAGCATGGCCAATCCACCTAACCTGTACATCTTTGGACTGTGGGAAGAAACCAGAGCAACTCCACACAGACATGGGGAGAATGTAGAATCCCCAGGCAGACAGTCACCCAAGGATGGAATCAAACCCAGGTCCCTAGATCTGTGAGGCAACAGTGCTGACCACTGAGCCACCATGCCACCCTCTAAGAGGGGGACTTGCAGATGCAGTGGTGTTCTCCTGTCTCTGCTGCCCGTGTCGTTCTTGATGGAAATGGTTGTGCTTTTGGAGGGGGCTGTTTAAGGATCTTTGGTGAGTTTCTGTAACTAATACCAGCATTGTAGCATCAAGTAGAAAAATCCTGTTGGAAGCTAAGCCCACACCACTGTGGCAATTCTGAAATGATAGTCAACATTTCACCAAAATTAACAGGCTTATCTCTCAATGTCAAATGAACTGTCGTGCTAATGGTGGATTTTTTAAACTGACAGAATTGGTCCCAATGGAGCAAGTTACACATAATGGGATGGAGAATATTAATATTACAGTGTCACTGACTACCACACTAGCAGTCTGTTTTTTTTTCTGCTTGGCATTTTGTAGTTAGCCTAAATAGCTGCCCCATTAACATGTGATTTTAAAATCCATGTAGATCCGTCTTTGTATTATTTTCTATCTTTTGGAACCTGAACAGAAACAATAGCCTTCTACTGACCTCTCAGCATAAATGTTTAATGGAACATGATATGATGGCCTTAAAGAGCCTCCTCTGCTTGCACAAAGTCATGCCAACAAAGACACTGCCACTTTTGTATTCCCCTTTGAAAATCAGGAAGTGTAAGATGTGTACTACCTGCCTGTGATTATTTGTCTCTATTGGTATGGACTGTGATATGCCATGAATAATAATCTATAATAATCCCTTCACCTTGCAAATTGGGAAGTCTGAGTCATTCTGAAAGACATCAAAAGAAATTTGCAAAAGTGCAATTGCAGCCTGGCTGATACAGTGTGTTATACAAAGTTCTTTGCTTCTGGTTCTAGGATTCAAATCCTGAGCCAAATCTCCTTTTATCTTGGGGCTTTGAGGGACTAATGTCAGATCATTCTGCAAACCATCCATCTGTCGCTGTGGCAGAAAATATTCTCATTGAGAACGGCTTGAAAAGATAATGACCCAGAAATCGCAGCCTAAGCCTGAACTGCTAAGTTTAAGGCTCATCAACATTGGGCCTCCTTGCTACCAGCCCAGCAAACTGTAAACTTCTGCTGTCATAGTCATAGCCATAGAAACAGACCCTTCAGCCCAACTCATCCATACCAAATAGGTTTTGCAAACTTAACTAATCCCATTTGACCCTCTAAAGCTTGTACGAGCAAGTTGCTGCGGATGCTGGAATGGAAACGGCGAAAGAACAGTTCAATGTCATAGTGATCCTGATGGGACCATCTGTTCTTTCTAGTTTGGCAGGTAGACTCACCATTGTTCTGCCATTCTCACCTTCCCAACACTTAGTCTGCACTATCAGCACCCTTTCTGCCCTAGAACTCCACGTTCCCCAACCCCCCACCACCATCGCATAACTGTTGCCCCCTCCCCACTTCACGTCAGCTCTGATGAAGAGTCATCTAGACTCGAACTGTTAGCTTCCTCTCTCTCTCTATGGATGTTGCCTGACCTGTTGTGAGTTCAAGCATTTTTTTTGTTTTCAGTCCTTCTATTTCTGTACCTGTCCAAATTTATTTTAAATGTTCAATCATCATAGAATCCCTACAGTGTGGAAACAGGCCCTTCGGCCCAACAAGTCCACACCAAACCTCAGAGCATCCCACCCAGACCCATCCCCCTATAACCCACCTAATCTACACCTCCCTGAACACTACAGGCAATTTAGCATGGCCAATCCACCTAGCCTGCACATCGTTGGACTGTGGGAGGAAACAGGAGCACCCAGAGGAAACCCACACAGACACGGGGAGAATGTGCAAACTCCACACAGACAGTCACCCGAAGGCAGAATCGAACCTGGGTCCCTAGCACAGTGAGGCAGCAGTGCTAACCACTGTGCCACCATACTACCGTATTTTTGTAATTGTACTCACCTCTACCACCTCCTCTGGTAGCTCATTCCAGGTATGCACCACCCTCTGTGTGAAAACAACTACCCCTCATGTCCCTGTTAAATCTTTCCCCTCTCACCTTAAACCTGTACCCTCCAGCTTTGGACTCCCCTATCCTGGGGAAAAGAGCTTGGTTATTCACCCTATCCATGCCCCTCATGGTTTTATAAACTTCTATAAGGTCACCCCTCAGCCTCTGACGTTCCAGGGAAAAAATAATTCCCAGCCTATCCAGCCTCTCCTTACGAATCAACCTTCCAGTCTTGGTAACATCCTTGTAAATCTTTTCTACACCGTGGTTGTCCCAAGGCAACTCAATGCTTCGACACTCAAGCAGTTGCTGCGAAATAGTGTTCACAGGGAGAAGGATGTGGCAAGAGGCGTGTGGGTCAGCAAGGGCATAGTTGGAACGTGAGAATGAGGCCAGCAATGGAGACCTGCATTACAGAGGGTCACAGGGAGGAAGGGGATTACCCATCAGAAATCGAAAGGTTGTAGAAAACTCCCATGTGACAGGACTTCCACAGGAGACCAGAAGATAGGCTCCAAGATCATTGCCAACAACAACTTGCATTTTTAAAGTGCCTTTAGCATATTAAAATGACCCAAGGTGCTCTGAGGGAACTTTACAAAATAACTTAAGACACAGAGCCTAAAGGGAGACTTTAATATAGGGTATCAAAAGCTCAGACAAAGAGCAAGATTTCAAGTAAAACTGAAAGAACTGCAGATGCTGGAAATCAGAAGCAAAAACAGAAATTGCTGAAAAAAGCTCAGCAGGTCTGGCAGCATCTGTGGGGAGATATCAGAGTTAATGTTTCGGGTCCAGTGACCCCTTTTCTGATTTCTCTCCATAGATGATGCCAGACCTGTTGAACATTTTCCAGTTATTTCTGTTTTTGTTTTGGAAGATTTTGAAGATGGTTTGGGGGCAGTATGGTGGCACAGTGGTTAGCACTGCTGCCTCATAGCTCCAAGGTCCTGGGTTCAATTCCAGCCTCAGGCAACTGTCTGTGTGGAGTTTGCACGTTCTCCCCATGTCTGCATGGGTTTGCTCCAGTTTCCTCCCACAGTCCAAAGATGTGCAGGTTAGGTGGATTGGCCATGCTAAATTGCCTGTAGTGTTCAGGGAGGTGTAGATTAGGTGGGTTATAGGGGGATGGGTCTGGGTGGGTGCTCTGAGGTTGAGTGTGGACTTGTTGAGCCAAAGGGCCTGTTTCCACACTTGTAGGGATTCTATGATTTTTAATAGAAGGAAAGAGTGAAGAGATGTGGAATTTTAAGGAGGGACTTCTTGTGCTAATGTTATTGATGACTGAGGACATGGCCACTAATGCTGGGATAAAAGAAAGGTGGGGAAAAGAGTCAACAGTTATTTTCATCTCTCTTCATTCTTACTTTAGCCAATGAACATGCAGTTCAATATAGAGTTAAGGAGAAATTTACTTCAAAAAGTCAGTCAAAAATACGTAAAGTTAGTTATTAATCATAGAACATAGGACATTGAGGAATGGGCCCTTTGCCCCACAATATTGTGCCAAGCATGACGCCAAATTAACTAATCCCTTCTGCCCGCCTTTGATCCATTCCTTGCATATTCACGTGCTTATCTAAAAGTCCCTTAAATGCCCCTATTGGATCTGCTTCCACCACCACCCTTGGCAGCGCATTCCAGACTCCTACTACTCTCTGTGTAAAAGATTTTGCTCCTCACATCTCCTTTGAACTTGCCCCCTTCACCTTCCATGCATGCCCCCTACTTTTAGACATTTCAACATCGTGAGAAAGATTCTGACCATCAACCCTATCTGTGCGTCTCATAATTTTAATGGTGTACTCCATTGGTCAGTGACTTTATTCTGTTCTAAACTACCAATAGTATGATCCTGGCAGATTAAGACTTGGGTTCCTTTAAGTTTGGAGCAAGTCCTATTGTGTTTTTTGTCTATATCTCACTATTTCTCATTGATGTAATAGAGGCCTAGAGATGATTCCAAAAACCTATTTCACCTCAGTAAAAGAAATAAATAAGTAATAGGCACTTTCTGAATCGATGATGGGATTGACCTATTCTGAAATTATAGTCAGAAAGGAAAGCGGCAAAATTCAGATACACGACGATCGAGAGGCTGAAATAACTGACAGAAACAATAAAATCTTACATTTGTAACTGTCAAATGATATAAATGGCATCCCAGCCACAAAGTGCTTTTGCACCTACAATCATTCAGTGATTTGAAAAATATTAAGCAGATCAAAGTCAATATTAAAGGATGTGATGAGAAACTATCTCGGCTGGACCTGAAAAAATATTTTCAGAGGAGTAAATAATGTCAGACAAGTGACATTTGCGTGAGTTGAATACTGATTTTTAGTTTGAGGTTACGTCAACAGGTTTCTAAACCCCAGATGTACGCTCTGTGTTTTGCAATGCAACCAGACTTGGTGCATAATTTCAAAATTTGCACATGATAGGTCACTTGAAATCTTTACGAAGTATGACAGGGAGTGCAGAATCAAAAGGACATGACAGTTTGGTGAAATGGGCGGACGAGTGGAAGGTGATATTTGATACAGAAAAGAGTGAAGTGATTAATTTTCTACCATCACATTTACCTGCTTTTTTCCTCACATTCTCAGCCTTCAATCACCTATTCCTTGGACAGCATGACTCAATACACCATTACATTCCTCCTTAACTCTATGCAGAAAGAGGCCATTCAGCTTATTGAGTCTGCACTGACCCTCTGAAGAGAATCCCACCCAGACCCTATAACCCCTCATGGGGTTTTTACCTGTGGCTAACCCACAGGTCCTTGGACACGACATGGCAATTTAGCATGTCCAGTCCTCCTAACCTGCACACCTTTGGTCTGTGGGAGGAAACTGGAGCATGCAAACTCCACCCAAGGCTGGACTCGAACTCAGGTCCCTGACAGTGTGAGTCAGCAGTGCTAACCACCAAGCTACTGGTTTTTCAGAAAATATGGAAGATAATGGGTATATCATGGGTATACTTTTCAAGAGGACACAGGAGCAGAGGGACCTGGGTGTATATAAGCATAAATCATTGAAGGTACCAGGACAGGATGAGAAAGTGTTTAATAAGGTACACAACATCCTGGGCTGTCTTACTGTGGACAAAGAGTATAAAAGCAACATAGACATCTATTTGGAACAGCTCCAGTATTGTATCCAATTGAGATTGCCCAACTTTAAGAATGATATGAAGGCACTGGAGATAGTGAAATTAAAATTCACAACAATGGTTCCAGGGCTGAGCAACTTCAGCTACAAGGATAGATTGGCAAAATTGGGATTATCCTCCGTGGAGAAGAAAAACTTGAGAGGATATTTGGTAGAGATCTTCATAATCTTGAAAGATATGTTTAGAGCAAGGAGATAGGGAAGAAATGTTCCCATTGGTGGAAGGATTGAGAACCAGAGGGTACAAGGTCAAGGTGATTGGCAAAAGAGGAAAAGGTGACATGAGAAGTGAGTGGTTAAGGTCTGGAATATGCTGTCTGAGAGTGTGGTGGAAGCAGGTTCAATCGAGGCATTGAAGAATGAATTGGTTTGCTATCTGAAAAGGAAGAATGTTCAGGGTGATGGCGAGAAGGTAGGAAAGAAGTAATCGGTAAATTGTTCCTGCACTCGGTCAGCACAGACACAGGATGGGCCAAATGGCCTCCTTTTGTGCTGCAACATATCTGAGATTCTGTGAAATGAGAAAAGGAAACTAAAGAATGAAAGGCTCTGGGATCATCTTTGTTTTGATGGACCTGTTGACTCAATGTACAGTACATTGAGTCATGCTGACCAATCAATATTAAAGGCTGGAATAGAAGGGTGACTGAAGCATAAGAGAATGTTTGAGAATGTGGGGGAGAAGCAACATAAATGTGATGGTGGCTCTTTGTGTGTGTGGTGGATAAACACCAAAATGGTCAGATAGTTATTAGGAAACATTGTACAGGCTGGGGCTCTTTTCTCTAAAGTGGAAACAAGGCTGAGTGGTAATTTGAGAGAGACTTAAAGGATTTGATGGGGTAGATGTGGAGAAATTGTTTCTCCTTGTCGGAGATAGCCTTAAACTGAGGCCACAAATATAAGACTGTCACTTAAAAAATTCTGAAATGAATTCAGGAGAAGCCAACTTACATGAAAAGTAATAGGGGTGTATATTTTGCCACCACAGGGAGTGGTTGAAGCAAATAATGTTGATACCGTAGAATTCCTAGAATGTGGAAGTAGGCCATTTCAGCCCATACCAACCCTCTGAGGATCATCCCACCCAGACCCACCGCTCTACCCTATAATCCTGCATTTCCCATGGCCAATCCACCTAGCCTGCACATCACTGGACTCTATGGGCAATTTAGCATAGCCAATCCACCTAACCTGCAAATCTTTTCACTGTGGAAGGAAACTGGAACACCTGGAGGAAACCCACACAGACACAGCAAATATATACAAACTCCGCACTGACAGTCACCCGTGGGTGGAATTGAATCCAGATCCCTAGAGCTGTGAGGCAGCAGTGTTAACCACTGAGAACCATACTCAGGGTAAGATAAACAAATGAGGAGGAAAGGAACAGAAAGATGTGCTAATATTGTAAATGAAGAGGTGTGGGTGAAGGACTCAGGAAACACTAACAGTGATATGAACCAGGTTTCTGTGCTGTAAACCTGTTGCATTTCGATATAGGTGGATTGATGTTGTAGCATCATGTGAAGAGATGAGTGATATGGAAGAAGCACTTGGAAGAGTAAAAGGTACCAGAAAGTACACTGGGAGCGTAATAATGGAAGAGTGTGAACAAAGGGTTAAGCAAATTGTCCCAAGGTATGCTTACGTTAAATTGCTACTGATATCTCTTCACCTTGTTGTAACAGTAACCTTTAGCTTTTCCTGTTACTTGAGGACATATATACATAACAACTACTGAACTATTGAATTAAGCCTGGCTTGAACAGAATGGGCAGACCTGAAAATCAGGCAACATGAAAGCCATTCCAGTGTTAACACTTTGAGTTCAGTGACCCGTCTTCAAAAACATTCATTTTGCTTCCTCTGCACAGATGCTGCCAGACCTGCTGAATTTCTCCAGCAATTTCTGTGTGAGCTGAAATGGTAATTGCTGGTTTCTCTCCAAAGGTGCCGCTTGCCCTGTTGAGTATTACCTGCATTTTCTGTGTTTAATCTAATCAGGGATTTTGGATCATCTCTCTTCATTATTTATGCCTCTTAGGTTTCCAACATACTTTGATATGGAAATCAATAGGGCGAATAATACATTATTCAACCTATCAATGTGGACTTCACAAGCTTCAAAATCTCCCCTCCCCCGACCACATCCCAAAAACCAGCCCAGCTTGTCCCCGCCTCCCTAACCTGTCCTTCTGTTTTCTGAAGAAGGGTCTAGGTCCGAAATGTCAGCCTTCCTGCTCCTCTGATGCTGCTTGGCCTGCTGTGTTCATCCAGCTCTACACCTTGTTATCTCTTCCTCCCACCTATCCCCTCCTCCCACCTCAAGCCCCACCCCCATCTCCTACCTACTAACCTCATCCCGCCCCCTTGACCTGTCCGTCCTCCCTGGACTGACCTATCTCCTCCCTACCTCCCCACCTACACTCACCTTTACTGGCTCCACCCCCGCCTCTTCGACCTGTCTGTCTCCTCTCCACCTATCTTCTCCTCTATCCATCTTCTATCCGCCTCCCCCTCTCTCCCTATTTATTTCAGAATCCCCTTCCCCTCCCCCATTTCTGAAGAAGGGTCTAGACCCGAAACGTCAGCCTTCCTGCTCCTCTGATGCTGCTTGGCCTGTTGTGTTCATCCAGCTCTACACCTTGTTATCTCTGGATAAAGAATAATGCATTTGTATAGACTGCATGCTAATAGCAAGAATGAGTAGTCAATTCAGTTCATGGTTCCCATAGCTTTTATATGGGGGAGCCTTGGGATGTTGCCATTTCCAAAACAGAAAATGGGTAATTTGGAGAAGGATCAAGTTTTGGGAATGTAAATTATCACTGGTGTCTGAGTCTTTAAGCTTAAACATGACAAACACTCCGTACAGAGGAAGGGAACCAAAAATAATGATCTCAGCATTTCAGAGCTGATGTGGTGTAGTGATTCATCTAATTATCACGTCTTGTATACTAAAGCCATTATATTGTCTCAATTATTTATATATATACACAGTTGTCAATCTTCTTTGAAATGAAACAAATGCAAACTAATGCAGAATGAAACACTCAGAGAGATGAGCTTCACGCTGGATTTGAAACAGTGAGTATGCATAATTGATTAACTGTCGTTGTTTATTATCTAGTTTGGCCTATGTAATGTTTAAAAACTGACAGTAAGGATACGTGAACACCAACTAGCCACCAAGAGACACGACCAATTCTCACTGGTCTCAATACACATGGACAAAGAAGGACACGAATTTGACTGGGTCAACACATCCATAATAAGACGAGCCAAACGGAGACATGCCAGGGAAATTCTGGAGGCCTGGCATTCCAACCGGAACTCCGTCAACAAACACATTGAGCTGGATCCGATATACAAACCACTGAGAAATGGAACTGGAAATGATACCAATCACCCCAGGAAACCGAGGCATATAAACAGAAGTGGGACAGAACACCAACGCTTCACCGGAGGCGCACTGATGTTGTTACCTAGCAGAATGATGAAAAGTCTGTAACCAAACCCACTGGCTCAGCAAGCAAGTCTACAAACTCATTTCCACAACCCAAGCCAGAAATCTTCCAGTATTTTGTTTTGATTGGAGTTTCTTTCAGATACTTATCCCCATAGATGTATAATGCTCAGCTCTTGAAAGATTAAAATGACCAACATTGCATTTTGTTTCACTTTACTGAAATCTAATCAAACTTATTACAGCCCAAACTCAGATGCAACCTTTAAGCAAGGATTGTGACTGAGGGTGATGCTACAACGGAACTTGGCCGATATCCTGTATTTCAGGCCAGACAACTTCTCAATGCAACATGGTTATTTGGTATTTCTTCTCTTCCTATCCTATTTTAGAATGATAGGGCACTAGCCCTCTTCTTATATAGTCACCTGTTAGGTCCAAATTGTATATGGAAACCTAAATGTGGACGATTGTCTCTTGAGAAGATTTGACTAATATTCTATAACTGATAAACCCTGTTGTGGATCACGTCCTTTATCCATATTGATCCTGCCTATTCTTCTCCAGCAAGGGATTTTTTTTCGTATGGACGCACAATGAAAGACCCTAAGTAGCAATAAGCAAATCCATCCCACTTCTATGCAGCAGCCCTATTGGCCTACCTGCTGAAAAAAAACCTTATTACATTCTAATGTTATGAACCAGACCAAACCCCCTCAAAATATACAGAATATAGTCTAGACCCTACCATTTTCTTATTTCAAAGGTAAATGTAAAGTGTTGCATTCCAGATGCAATTCGATTGGTCAAACTACTGGATTTAAAGCAAGACACACTTTATTCATTTATTACCATTAAAAAATAAACAAAAGAAAAAAGGAATTGGAATAACATTACTCTATTGGAAAATTTAAC
Source organism: Rhincodon typus (assembly GCF_021869965.1). Lineage (NCBI taxonomy): Eukaryota > Metazoa > Chordata > Chondrichthyes > Orectolobiformes > Rhincodontidae > Rhincodon > Rhincodon typus. Next base: position 11,132,318 of record NC_063367.1, on the reverse strand, counting down.
AGGATAATAGATACAGTAACTATTACGAATTAACTGCTGTAATATAGCAACATCCCATAAACACATCCCTTAGCAAAGGGCAAATTCAGAAAACAGATTGCCTCACATGCAACTCCAGCAGCCCAGCATTTGGCTGTAACTGAGAGAGGGAGAAAATAGCTTCCACTTCTTCAAGACCCCAGCAGAAATTGCTGAAAGCTAAAAAAAATCCTGGTTCTTTGAGAGCTTGACCACAGGCATTCAGGCTGCTTCTATTGTTCCAACTTCAAATAAATAAATAAAAGCCCAAGGCCTCACAAACTAGTGGCTCAGGCAGACAGCTCGGTGCCTCTGTCTTAAAACATCTCTTCCAAAAAAAGGGACAAAATATACCTTTTAAAGCCTTCACATTATGCAGATCTAGATTTTAATAAAATGAAGTTTGCATTTATATCGCTGTTCCTCATGACTACCGAACTTCTCAAGTGTTTCACAGTCAGTGAAGTGTTTGTGATGTCGGAAATGCAACAGCCAATTTTTCACTCAGCAAATTCCTCCACGCAAGTGATGTGATCGTGACCTGTTAATCCCTTTTCGTGATGTTGATTGAAGGATAAATGTTGACAAAGACACAAGGGGTGACTGCCCAATTCTTCTTCAAAATATTATAGGATTTTTTACAATCGCTCGAGCAAATAGATGAGGCCTTTCTTCACCACTGACTCTAAGTGTGTGATAGCAGAAACAGGCCTTTCAGTCCATTGTCTCTGCTCCACATTCAATGAGATCATGGCTCATCTGATAATTCTCAACTCCACTTTCCCTCTAACCCTTGATTCCCTTACTGATCAAAAATCTCAGACCTGAATATATTTAATAACCTACCCTCGACAGCCCTCTGTGGTAAAGAATTCCCATAAAATCTATACCTCTAGGGAAGAAATTCCTCTTCAACAGGGTCTTAAAATGTGTGACTGCTTATTTTGCAATTAGGGCCTCTGGGTTCTGATATTATGCTGTCTGGCTTTAGTTCCTGTGTTCAAAAGACTTCACCTCCTACAGGACAGCACTTCCTCAGTGTGTCACACTTGCTTTTGTGTACTCAGGCCATGAGATAGGACATGAACACAGAACATTATGACTCAGATGGCTGATACTCTCAATATTGCCAGTGCCCTCCATCAGGGATGAATATATCTTCTTTGAAGTTATTCAGTTTCGCCAACGTTAGAGGGTGAGTAAGGATGACTATCACGTTGATCAGTGTAGCAAAGGTCAGATAGGCATAGCAACATTACAATAATTACCCACAACAAAGATGTGTATTCGTCTAGTTTATGATGATGCATTCACATCTGACGTGTGAAAGTCTTGATCTCTCTGCTCAAACAAAACAGAAATAATTTAGTATTGGATGCCTACTTTCTTTCCTGTAAGCCGTAAGAAATTTATCTTTTCCTCTAAACTGCAGAATACCAATGTTTTTACAAGGCAATTTGCTGCTATGTGCTCCGGATATACATGAAGACATTGGGAAATGGTTAATAATGTAAGGAGAGCAACAGAAGCACAGGCAGTGAATGCATCAGTCTGAGAGGGTGGAAATGGGATTTCGTACTGACATGTCAACTGTCTTTACTACTGGCCTTAACTAATACTTAGCTCCATTCACTTCAATAGAGCTGAATACTGATTGGGGTATTTAATGGGCAATGTGATACTGAACCCTTCACACACGCACACAAACACACACACACACACACAAACACACACACACTGTCTCTTTATCTCTCTCATGCACACACGCGCGCATTCACTCTCTCTCTCTCGCACACACACACAGATTCACACTCTCTCTCAGATACACACATGCATGCATGCATTCACTCTCTCTCACACACATGCACACATTCTCTCTCTGTCTCACACACACACACACACACACACACACACATTCACTCTCTCTCTCACACACACATGCATGCACACACTCTCTCTCTCACACACATGCATGAATGCATTCCCTCTCTTTCTCTCACACTCACTCATGCACTCAGTCTCTCTCTCTCTTTATCTCTCTCACACACACACACTCACTCTTTCTTTCTCACACACACACATGCACGCACACACTCACTCTCTCTCACACACACACGCACACACTCATTCTCTCTCTCTTTCACACACACACAAACACACACAATCACTCACCTACTCACTCACTCACTCTCTCTCTTCTAAACAGCACTGTGGGTGTTTCTACCACCAAGAAATGCGGTGTTTCAAGACGGAATATCATGACTATGTTTACCAGGGGACTTGCAATGAGGAAAAATTGCTGTCTAGACAATAGTACCTACATAACTAACAAATAAGAGAAAAGGTAGTGAGAGGATAAACAGGATGAGAGATTATTAGGATTACGCAGGAATGTAGAGTTAAGGTTAAATTCAAATCTTATTGAATGGTGATGCAGTCTTCAAGGACTGAGCGGCCTACTCTCATTCCTTGTTCATGAGGCGATTTGGCTTCTCAACCTTTCCACTATTCAATATGGCTCATCTAATGGCAGCCTCAATCCATTTTTCTGGCAAAGTCTTTTTTTATTAAGGATGGCAAATTTCCTTTCCTAAGTGACATTAGAGAACCAAATATAACACAGTGTGGAGCTGGAGGAACACAGCAGGCCAGGCAGCGTCAGAGGAGCAGGAAAGTTGATGTTTTGGATCGGGACCCTTCTTCAGAAATGGAGATTCGCAGTGGGGTTATAACTCACTTAGCGATAGTAAGAACTGCAGATGCTGGAGTCAGAGATAACACTTTTTTTTTCTATTCATTTTGTGGGATGTGGGCGTCGCTGGCTGGCCAATATTTCTTACCCATCCCTAGTTGCCCTTGAGAAGGTGGTGATGAGCTGCCTTCTTGAGCCGCTGCAGTCCTCCTGCTGTGGGTTGACCCACAATGCCATTAGGGAGGGAATTCCAGGATTTTGACCAGTGACAGTGAAGGAACGGCGATATATTTCCAAGTCAGGATGGTGAGTGACATGGAAAGGAACTTGGAGGTGGTGGCGTTCCCATATTTCTGCTGCCATTGTCCTTCTAAATGGAAGTGGTCGTGGGTTTGGAAGGTGCTGTCTGAGGATCTTTGGTGAATTTCTGCAGTGCATCTTGTAGATAGTACACACTGCTGCTACTGTGCACCGGTGGTGGAGGAAGTGAATGCTCATAGATGTAGTGCCAATCAAGCGGGCTGCTTTGTCCTGGATGGTGTCAAGCTTCTTGAGTGTTGTTGGGGCTGCACTCAACCAGGCAAGTGGGGAGTATTCCATCACACTCCTGACTTGTGCCTTGTAGATGATGGACAGGCTTTAGGGAGTCAGGAGGTGAGTTACTGACCGCAGTATTCCCAGCTTCTGGCCTGTTTGTGTAGCCACTGTGTTAATGTGGTGAGTCCAGTTGAGTTTCTGGTCAATGGTAATCCCCAGGATGTTGATAGCGATTCAGTGATGGTAACACCATTGAATGTCAAGGGGCGGTGGTTAGATTGTCTCTTATTGGTGATGGTCATAGCCTGGCATTTGTGTGGCGCGAATATCACTTCCCACTTGTCAGCCCAAGCCTGGATATTGTCCAGATCTTGTTGTATTTGAACATAGACTGTGTTTCAGTATCTGAGGAGTAACATTTGGTGCTGAACATTGTGCAATCATCAGCAAACATCTCCACTTCTGACCTTATGATGGAGGGAAGGTCATTGATGAAGCAACTGAAGATGGTTGGACCCAGGACACTACCCTGAGGAACTCCTGCAGAGATGTCCTGGAGCTGAGATGATTGACCTCCCACAATCACGACCATCTTCCTATGTGTCAGGTATGACTCCAACCACTGGAGAGTTTGCCCCCTGATACCCATTGATTCCAGCTTTGCCAGGGCTCCTTGATCCCACATTCGGTCAAATGCAGCATTGATATCAAGGGCTGTCACTCTCACCTCACTCTGGAATTCAGCTCTTTTGTCCATGTTTGAACCAAGGCTGTAATGAGATCAGGAGCTGAGTGGTCCTGGCGGAACCCAAACTGGGCGTCACTGAGCAGGTTATTGCTGAGCAGGTGCTGTTTGATAGCACTGTTCATGACACCTTCCATCACTTTACTGATGATTGAGAGGAGACTGATGGGGCGGTAATTGGTTGGGTTGGATTTGTCCTGCTTTTTATATACAGGACATACTTGGGCAATTTTCCACATTGTCGGGTAGGTACCAGTAACTGTACTGGAACAGCTTGGCTAAGGGAGCGGAAAGTTCTGGAGCACAAGTCTTCAGTACTATTGCCGGAATGTTGTCAGGGCCTGTAGCTTTTGCAGTATCCAGCATCTCCAACCGTTTCTTGATATCATGTGGAGTGAATCGAATTGGGTGAAGACTGGTATCTGTAATGCTGGGGACCACTGAAGGAGGCTGAGATGGATCATCCACTCGGCACTTCTGGCTGAAGATTTCTGCAAATGCTTCAGCCTTATCTTTTGCACTGATGTGCTGGACTCACATTGAGGATGGGGATATTTCCATTTTTTTCTGAAGAAGGGTCGTGACCCGAAACGTCAACTATCCTGCTCCTCTGATGCTGCCTGGCCTGCTGTGTTCCTCCAGCTCCGCACCTTGTGATCTCAGACTCCAGCATCGGCAGTTCGTACTATCTCCTCCAGTGAGTTGTTTAATTGTCCACCACCATTCACGACTGGATGTGGCAGGACTGCAAAGTTTAGATCTGATCTGTTGGTTGTGGGGTCACTTCGCTCTATCTATCACTTGCTGCTTTCGCTGTCTGGTGTGCAAGTAGTCCTGTTTAGTGGCTTCACCAGGTTGATACCTCATCCTCAGGTATGCCTGGTGCTGCTCCTGGCATGCCCTCCTGCACTCTCCATTGAACCAGGGTTAATCCTCTGGCTTGATGGTAATGGTTGAGTGGGGGATATGCCGGGCCATGAGGTTACAGATTGTGCTGGAGTACAATTCTGCTGTTGATGGCCGACAGTGCCTCATGGATGCCCAGTTTGGAGTTGCTAGATCTGTGCAAAGTCTGTCCCATTTAGCACGGTGATAGTGCCACACAACACGATGGAAGTTGTTCTGAACGTGAAGGCGGGACTTCGCCTCCACAAGGACCGTGTGTTGGTCACTTTTACCGATACTGTCACGGACAGATACAACTGCAGCTACAGATTAGTAAGGATGAGGTCAAGTCTGTTTTTCCCTCTTGTTGGTTCCCTCACCACCTGCTGCAGACCCAGTCTAGCAGCTATGTCCTTTAGGACCTGACCAGCTCAATTAGAAGCACTGCTGCTGAGCCACTCTTGGTGGTGGACATTGAAATCCCCCACCCAGAGTACGTTTGTGCCCTTGTCATCTACAGTGCTTCCTCGAAGTGTTGTTCAACAGGGAGGAATACTGATTCATCAGCTGAGGGAGGACGGTGTGTGGTAATCAGCTGGAGGTTTCCTTGCCCATGTTTAACCTGAAGCCATGAGACTTCATGGGGTCCGGAGTCAATGTTGTGGACTCCTAGAGCAACTCCCTCCTGACTGTATACCACTGTTTTACCCCTTTTGCTGGGTCTGTCCTACTGGTGAGACAGGACATATCTAGGGATGGTGATGGTGGTGTCTGGGACACTGTCTGTAAGGTATGATTCTGTGAGTATGACTATGTCAGGCTGTTACTTAACTAATCTGTGAGACAGCTCTCCCAATTTTGGCACTAACCCCCAAATGTTAGTGAGGAGGACGTTGCAGGGTCAACAGGGCTGTTTCTGCCGTTGTCTTTTCCGGTGCCTAGGTCGATGATGGGTGATCCATCCAGTTTTATTTCTTTGAGTCTTTGTAGCGATTGGTACAACTGAGGGGCTTGCTGGGCCATTTCAGAGGGCAGTTGAGAGTCAACCACACTGCTGTGCGTCTGAAGTCACATGTAGGCCAGACCAGGTAAGGGTGGCAGACATCCTCCCCTGAAGGGCATTAGTGAACCAGATGGGTTTTTCCGACAATCGGCAATGATTTCATGGTGATCAGTAGATTCTTAATTCCAGAGTTTTTTTTTGAATTCCAATTCCACCATCTGCCATGGTCCCCAGGACATCAGCTGGGTTTCTGGATTAATAGTCTAGCGATAATACCACTAGGCCATCGCCTACCCTGAGGAGCACAGCAGGCTAGGCAGCATCAGACGAGCAGGAAAGTTGATGTTTCGGGTCAGGACCCTTACTCAGAAATTTCAGAAACGTCAACTTTCCTGCTCCTATGATGCTGCCTGGCCTGCTGTGTTCCTTCAGTTCCACACTGTGTTATCTCTGACTCCAGCATCGGCAGTTCCTCCTATCTCTTAGAGAACCAGATTTTTTTTTAGAAACAACAATTGATGATAGCTAATGGTAACCATTATGCTAGATTTGTATTTTTATTAGATTCAAATTTCACAATTTGCCCCATGGTGGGATTTGAACCCAGGCCTCCAAATCATTAGCCTGGGGCTAAAGGTGGTTAGCCCGGTGACATTACCACTACACCATAATAAAGCATCTGAATGACAAACTCTTTGCATATTCGACAGTGGTGGGATTTGATAATCAATAATCTGTTTTTGCTTTAAAAATATTTAATGGCCCTGCCACCACCATTCGCTGCAGAAGAATGTTTCACAGATTCATGACCCTCTGCGTGAAAAAAAAATCATCTCTGTTTTAGACAGAACACATCTTATTGTCAAATTCTGCCTTTTACAATCTGTACAGTATGTGGGGCAGGCCATAGCCCACATAGACCCTTTGAAGGGCAGTTTATCCAGGCCCACCCTATTCCCCATGGCTAACCCACCTAGCCTACACACCCCTGGACACTATGGGCAATCCAACTGAACTGCACATCTTTGGACTGTTGGAGGAAACCCACTCAGACATGGTGAGAATGTGCAAACTCCACATGGACAGTTTCCTGAGGGTGGAATTGAACCCAGGTTCCTAGGTTCTGTGAGGTGGCAATTCTAACTACTAAGTCACCACGCCACCCACTGCTATTTCCTGCTATTTCTTATAAGGGAAAACATCTAACAACATCTACCAACATCTACCCTGCCAAACACCCACAGGTGTTTTATGTTTTAGTAAGATCACCACTCATTCTCCTAAACTCCAAACAAACAGCTCCAAACTGTCCAATTCTACCTCAGAAGAAAAAGTTACTTAGGAGTAAGTAGCCGAATGAACCTTCTCTGAACTATCCCATCATAGGCATGTACAGGGCTTGCCAGGTAGAATTGTCTGATTATCGATGAATCAATAATAGCTAGCCTGTGTCTCAAGCGGCCTGTCTCATTTGAACAGGGTGGGGTATACCTTTAATCTTGGATTGCATTGGTAGAGATAATTAACTGGGATGATTGACAGCATTAGCTGCCAAATAGTGCTGACATTACTCATTAAACTCTTTAACCACATTATTCCGTGAAGCAACGGCCCAAAGTGTTTCTTTTTAATAAATTATCACATAATATTTACTGAAATATTGTGCATCTTAACCAAAACTGTCTGGAATATGTTTTATTGGGCTCAGTGGAGCTGCTTTATTTTATTTAGCAATTTCTACAATACTAAAAGAAACCAAAGGAACACAGTTCCATATATTATTGGGCACTAATTCAATGACTTGACTGTTACATTTTAAAAGGATTCGGTGAGCTGATACTACTAGGAGTTGAGAGATCTCTGCTATAAGGAAAAGAGTGAGCAGTGTGTAGTGGGAATAAACTTATCATTATGAAAATAATGCCACCAAAATCATCTATAATTTTAGATTTTCATTCATCAAAATTAATCATATTGTTAATCCATTTAGTGTTCATTTTTATTCTACGATGGGACTTGTGAATCACTGGCAAGACCAGCATTTGTTGCCTATTCTTAATTGCCCCTGAACTGTAGCTTGCCATGATTTTTCAGAGGGCAGATAAGAGTCATTTACATTATTGAGGATCTGGGGTCAGACCAGGTAAAGATGGCATCTTTCCCTAAAGGTCATTCGTGAATCAGATTGGTTCCTACAACAACAAACGGCAGTTGTCAGGGTCACTGATACCATGATGAGTTATGTATACCAGATTGATTAACTGAATTCAGATTACAGTAGCTACCATAGTGGAATTTGAACCCATGCCCCCCAAGCTTTAGCCTAGAGTTCTGGATTTCTCAGCTAGTGGCACCATCATCTCCCTCTGGTGGTCTAATAGTTGACCCACTGACTTGTTGTCTTCAGCTGAAGCAAACTTAGAGACTAGAAAACTCTCCACTTGTGCGAACTGGACACATCCATGACAGAGTGGTCCACTTGTTCTATAGGTCATTTAAAGACCCACCGCTTCTATGAGAAGCGAACACTGGCTATAGTGTACATTGCCCTTAAGATACACCACTGTAACTCTCCACTGTTCCTTCAGCAGCAGCACCCCAAACTCGTGTCCACTGCCACTTCAAAGAGCAAGGGCAGGAGGAACATGGAATGCCAGCATCTGCTCATTCACTCCAGTACCTACAGCACCGTGACTCGGAGCAATGTACATCATGGTTCTCCTGGTGTCACTGAGTCCAAAGCTCAGGAACTTTCTACCCAACAGCACAGTGCAAATACCTTCAGCACATAGACTGCAGAGATTAAAAAGAAGGTCTGACACTAACTGCTACCTTCGACCAGAGATGCATGACAAATATTCATCTTTCAAGCGATTATTATATCTATAAGAATGAATTCATGGAGAAGGGAATAATTGGATGATTAGAGGCATACAAAGGCAGTATAGCAACCATTAGTACCTTTTACAAGATTAGAAATTGCTGGAAATACTCAGCAGGTCTGGCAGCATCTGTAGAGAGAAATCAGAGTTAATGTTTTGGGTTGAGTGACCCTTCCTCTTGTTTCTGATTTACAACATTTGCAGTTCTTTGAGTTTTTATCGGTAGATCTTAGTTTCAACTGTTTACATAAGGTTATGATATTACTGAAATAAGACACAGTTTGTTGTTGTATGTTCTTTGACAAGCAGCCTCTTATTAATAGAGGGGTTGTCATGGAAAATCCACCCGTTAACCTACCTTCACGGGTCAATATATAGGTTGAAATTCCTACAATTCAATTTGCTTTGGTGCTCCCTATTTGAGCATCATGCTTGCATGGTGAACACATGACTCTCGTCCTATTTACAAGCAGGCCAATCTCATGAAAAATTTGCTGACAACTAATTCAGGATTCGGGAGCCATTCAGTGTGGTGCATTTGCAGGTACTAAAAGCTGCACATTTTAGTACAGAGTGCTCTTTACTTTCAGAAAGAACATGCATACACACCATGCCTTTTCCAACTCAACATGATAATTGACAGCCATTTTCTGGCCTATTTCGCTGGGCAATACTTTAATTAATCGGAGTCAACCTGCCTGCTGTAAAACTTAATAATACTTGGTAGTTAACTGTCAATCATCATTAACCGGTGCATGCTCCACGGTAACACCTCTATCAATCAAGAGGCTCCTTATCAATTGATCAACACTCTCCCTCAGACAGAATGATTTTTTTTTGCCCTTTAGTTTGGTATTTCTTGCAAATTGTTCTGATGAGTGCAGGATGAGAAGATTTGAAAAAATGTATCTTAATTCAGGAATACTCAAGTCGTCTCCTAGCAAACGACTAAAATTGAGTTAATTAAATTCCTGGTGGGAAACAGAAGTGCTTTACCAATGCTGTCCTTTGAAAAGACGGCCTGCAAATTTCAAACACTGAACATTGAAGTTCACAATCATGTAGACTTACATAGGAACATAGGAATAGCAGGAGGCCATTCAGCCCCTCTGTCTGTTCCTGCATTCAATGAATACATGGCTGACTCCAGTTACCTGCCTTTCCTCTCATAATTTTCTTCTTTTCAAAAATCCATCAATCTCAATCAGATTGTGAATCGACATGACAGCTTAGATGTCAGCCAATTGATCAAGTGAAGCAACCTGAGGATAAGGGCAATAAAAAAATACTTGATGTGCTCTGGCTGATGTTAATGAAATCAAACTGAAAGCCCGGAATAACATCAATGTGGACATTCACCGTTACAGTGCTTGGCAAGGGAATGTTACAAATTAAACTGTATGCAATGAATGCCGCATTTTACATCAAAGGCTCTGTGAACAACAATTTAACAATTGGGACTGCACAGTGGCTCACTGGTCAGCACTGCAACCTCACAGCACCAGGAACCTGGGTTCAGTTCCACCCTTGGGTGACTGTATGGGTGGAATTTGCACATTCTTCCCTGTGTCTGCACGGGTTTCCTCTGGGTACCCTAGTTTCCTCCCACAATCCAAAAATGTGCAGTTTGCTTGGATTGTCAATGGATCTATACAGTGGATTAACCATGGGAAATGCAGGGTTATAGGGTAGGGAGATCAGATGCTCTTCGGAGAGTTGGTGTGGACTTGATGGGCTGAATAGCCTGTTTCCACACTGTAGAAATTTTACAATTTTATAGGTTGTGAGAAAAGACTGAAGGAATTTGAACATTTCCGTCTTGAAAAGAAGCATTTGAGACATTAGCTTGTTGAATAGCAAAAGGTATGAACAGATAAGAGAGATATTATTTTAAATTAATTTCAGAGTTGGGCAAGAGGACTTGAATTTAAACTAATATAGGCAAATTCAGGGCTGATGTAATTGAATGATAGTATAGGTTTGGAGGCTAAATGGCTTAGTCCTATTAGAGTCATAGAGTCATACAGTATGGAAACAGAGCCTTTGGTCCAAACAGTCCTTGCTGAACACGATCCCAAACAAAACTAGTCCCACCTGCCTGCTCCTGGCCCATAACCCTCTAAACCTTTCCTATTCATGTGTCTATCCAAATGTCACTTAAACATTGTAATTGTGCCCACCACTTCATCGGAGTTCATTCCACACACGAACCACCCTCTATGTAAAAAATTTGCCTCTTAGTTCTTTTTTAAATCTCTTGCCCCTCACTTTAAAAAATGTGCCCCCTAGTCTTGAAATCCCCTAATTCCAGGGAAAGACAACTACCATTAACTCTATCTATACCTCTCATTATTTGATAAACTTCTATCAGGTCGCCAGACATGCCGGATGTCCTCCTATTTCAAGGACCACAACATCCCCCCATCCGGTGATCAAAAATGCCATCAACTGCATCACTTACGTTTCCCGCACTTCTGCCCTCAAACCCCCTCCTCCCAACAAAAACAAAGACAGAATCCCCCTTGTCCTCACATACCACCCCACCAACCTCCGCATCCAGCGTACCATTCTTTGCCACTTCTGCCACCTACAGTCCAATCCCATGACCAAAGAAATATTTCCCTCCCCATTCCTATCTGTCTTTCATAGGTCCTACTCAATCCACAACTCCCTCGTTCACTCCATACTCCTCTCTAAACCAACCAACCCCAGCACCTTTCCTTGCAACCACAGGAAGTGCTACATCTGCCCCTACACCTCCCCCCTCACCTCCATCCAAGGCACAAAGCAAACTCTCCATATCTGACAGAGGTTCATCTGTACATCCTCCAATGTGGTCTACTGTATCCGTTGCTCCCGATGCGGTCTCCTCTACATCAGTGAGACCAAACGCAGACTCAGGGACCATTTCGTGGAACATCTGCACTCTGTACATGACAAACGACAACACCTTCTGGTCACCAACAATTTTAACTTCCCCTCCCACTCCGTGAACGACATGTCCATTCTTGGCCTCCTCCAGTGTCACAATGACACCACAAGCAAACAGGAGGAGCAACACCTCACATTCCGCCTCAGGAGCCTACAGCCCGATGGACTGAACATGGAATTCATCAGTTTTAAAATCTGCTGAATCCCGGCCTCATCCCACGTCCAAAAACATCCCTCTCATCCCCACCTCCTTGACCTGACACAACCTGTCCATCTTCTCTCCTACCTATCCACCCCACCATCCCACTGACCAATCCCCACCACTCCCTACCTGCATTCACCTATCACCATCCCACCTACCTCCCCCAGCCCCACCCCTCCTCTCCCTATTTATTTCCCACCTTTCTTCCCCCTCACCATTTCTGAAGAAGGGTCCTGACCCGAAACATCAACTTTGATGCTGCCTAGCCTGCTGTGATCCTCTAGCTCCACACTGTGTTGTCCCAGCCAATCAAGTCTTTCTTTATAACTCAAACCTTCCAAACCCAGCAACATTCTGGTAAATGTCTTCTGAACCCCCTCCAGCTTCATAAAATCCTTCCTATAACTGGGCGAACAGGACACACTGAGCATAGTGTTCCAGAAGAGGCCTCACCAATGTCCTGTACAACTTCAACATGACTTCCCAACTCCTATACTCAAAGGACTGAACAATGAAGGCAAGGGTACCAAAGACCTTTTTAACAACCCTCCCTATATGTGATGCAAACTTCAAAGAATTATGTACCTGAACCCTGCGGTCCCTCTGTTCTACAACTCTACCAAAGGCCCTATCATGAATTGTATAAGCCCTGCCCTCGTTTGTTGTACCAAAACGCAATGCCTCACATTTATCCAGACTGAATTCCATCTGTCATTTTATCAGCTCATGACCTATTTGATCAAGATCCCTTTGTAATCTTAGAAAACCTTCCTCATTATCTACTATGCCACCAATTTTAGTGTCGTCCACAAAATTACTCACCACACCTTCTGTATTCTCATCCAAATCATTTATACAAATCACAAACAAAAGAGGACCCAGAACTGATCCCTGTGGAACATCATTGGTCACAGGCCTGCAGTCCAAAAATCAACCCTCCACCATTAATCTCTGTCTCCTACCATTAAGCCAATTATGTATCCAATTGGCAAGCTCACCCTGAATCCTGTGTAACTTAACTTTACTAATTAGTCTACCATGTGAAAACCCTCTTCCTCACAAAATATGATCAACAAATGCAGTGGGTTCCATACTAGAATTAATCAAGTCAAAACTTGGAGATACTTAAACCTCTACTGTCACAAGATATTCAGTGATGAGAAAGACCAGCTTGGTGTTAATGTATTAATTTATGAGGACATGTTGCACACTCAGATTTTATTTTTGAATTTATAATGCTATGGGGAGATGCTCTTGAAGTCTTCAAAACAATGGAAGGGTTTGGTGGGATACATACAAAGGGACTTTTCCCTATGGTAGGATAATACAGATTAGAGCAAAATTGTTTCGGTGTAAAATAAACAAAGAACTGTGGATGCTGAAGATCTGAAACAAACCGCAGAAATTGCTGGAGAAACTCTGAAGGTCTGGCAGCATCTGTGGCAAGAAAGCACAGTTGATGTTTTGTGGTAAAATAGAAATATCTCCACTTAAAGGCTTTGAACATTAATGTCATGTAACAGGACATTGGTTAGACCACTTTTGGAATATTGTGTTCAGTTCTGGTCTCCCTGGTGTAGGAAAGATGCTGTTAAACTTGAAAGGGCGCAAAAAAGATTGAGAAGGATGTTGCCAGGATTGGAGGGTTTGAGCTATAGAGAGAGGCTAAATAGGCTGGGGCTATTTTCCTAGGAGGGCTGGAGGCTGAGGAATGACCTTATAGAGGTTTATAAAACCATGAGGGGCATGGATAGGGTAAATAGCCAAGGTCTTTTTCTCAGGGTAGGCGAGTCAGTCCAAAACTGAAGGGCATAGGTTTATGGTGAGAGTGGAAAGATTTAAAAGTGACCTAAGGGGCAACTTCTTCACACAGAGGGTGGTGCGTGTATGGAATGAGCTACCAGAGGAAGTGGTGGAGGCTGGTACAATTACATTTAAAAGGCATCTGGAAGGGTACATGAATAGGAAGGGTTTAGAGGGATATGAAGCAAATGCTGAGAAATGGGAGTAGATTAATTTCGGATATCTGGTCGGCATGGATGAGTTGGACCAAAGTGTCTGTTTCCATGCTGTACATCTCCATGACTCTATGACTCTAAATAAGAGCAGTAGTCTTTCATACTGTCTTGGAGCCTACTTTACCATTAAAGATCATTATGTCTAGTCTTTGCTGTCAACTCAATTGTCAACTTTCACTTATTACCTTTGGAAAGCAAATCTGTCATTCTTATCCGATCTCGCATCTATTCCACTCCAGACCAGCAATACTGTGTGATATATTTTTGGATACCAACTCTGTTGGTGTTCTATCTGTTGTTTTTTTGCCAACCAGTATCATCTGAGATACTTTTAGTAGATCCACTACCTTTGATACTTGTTGTCTAAATATAGTCTAAATCTGTGATACCAATTGGGAAAGGAGACCCATATGAAAACTTCAGTGGGTGAACCTTTCTGTCATGTACTCAGTGGATTGCTGTGTATATCATTGAACTGACCTACCTCAGATAAATGCAAAAATAGCCTTAGTTTAAGTCTACAAACAAGTTAAGTTACAGTACTCTAAATTATCTCAGTAATCACAGGATTTGTACACACACATTCACATATCTGGCTTTTCCAATAATTATCTGGAATCTTCTGTTTCCTTTGGTTGTCAGAAGTTGCACACAAAATTAATCAAGGAAGCACAGTCGATATAGATCAGTTAGCAGTCTAATGTAATCAAACACAGAATAATTAGTTCACTGAACGTTGCACATTCCTGCCTGATTCTGAACTAAATACAATTGTAAATTGGATGTGGAAAGGACACTAACATCAAACCAAATCTCCTTTGAATATGCAGGTCCATAACTTTAATTATGAGGCTTCATTGAACAAGTTGATATTTCTGTCCTTGGAGAGAGGAAGGAGATCTGATAGAGGTTTTTCAGGATCATGAGAAAACTGGACAGGGAGAAGCTGTTCCAGCTTCTAAAATGGAAAAAGAGCAAGAGGGGTTTTTCACTCAGTCAGTAGTTAAGGAATGGACTGCAACTATACTGGAAATGTGATGGAGATATATTTAATTGAGGCATTCAAGAGGGGCATTGATGATTATTATGGCGTGGAGGGATATGGGGAAAAGGCAGGAAATTGGCACTAGGAAATGGAACCAGTACAGACACGATGGGCTGAATGGTCTCCTTCTGTGCCATAACAGTTCTGTAAGTCTGTGACTCTGAGCAGAAATCCTCCTGCTGACCCCGCAGGAACACCTTGGGTCTCACCTACTGCAGCACTCCCTTCCTCTACCTGAATGACCCTGCTCTATCTCTCCTTCGTGCCCAAGACCGTTTGGAATACTTCCATCGAGTACAATTTGGACCACCCAATGTCTTGGCTTGGAACAGCATGCCAATGAGCTCCAGAAAGTGAGAATGGCTGAAAATGATGACCACTTACCTAGATGTGTATTGGCACCCATTCTTGCCTCGACAGTTATTTAAGGAAATTGCGTGACAGTAACTTAGTTGTGTTTGGAAGTCAATCATCCGACATCTATATTTTTAGAATTCATAAAATTCATAACTCAGAACTATCTGATATGATCTCAGATACTAAACTAACACATGAAACTATCCTTTCCATTGTGTTAATGAAGATATAGGCACAATTAAAGCAAGTTACTTATAAGTTAGCCATATTAAAATACCAGGCAAAGAAATATAACATGAAGTATTAAACATTTATATCTCATGTTCACAGTTTTTTTTATATCTGCTATTAACATGAATAATATAATTCATTTTAGTAATATATTTCCACATAATGGCAAGCAATTCCCAAGGAGACAGCCTATCATCTCTTTCAGAGGGCAACCAGAGACAACTAGCAAATGCCAACCTTGGTCCCAAGTTTTTTTTAATGTATCTGTTTTCATTAGATTTAAGTTATAGACAAACTGACCATGGAAAGTTTCAAAAAGCCCAACAAAACCTTCAGAGATAGTCTGTACCCAATGCACTCGAGTGGGGATCTCATTGAAACTATTGAGGGGCCTGGATTGAGTGAAAGTGAAGAAGACGTTTCCACTAGTAGGAGAGTCTAGGACCCGAGCACACAGCTTCAGAGTGAAGGGATGAGCCTTTAGAACTGAGATGAGGAGGAATTTCTTCAGCCAGAGGGTGGTGAATCTGTGGAACTCATTGCCTCAGAGGGCTGTGAAGGCCAAGTCATTGAGTGTAGTTAAGATTGAGATAGTTAGGTTCTTGATTGGTAAGGAGATCAAGGGTTACAGGGAAGGTAGGAGAATGGGTGGAGGAACGTATCAACCATGATTGAATGGCAGAGTAGGTTCGATGGGCCAAGTGACCTAATTTTGCTCCTATATCTTATGGTCTAATGGGCTACGGATCTAACAATGATCAGAGGCTCAAAATAAAGGCCCTGATGTGTTAAGGTAGAAGAAGTTACATAGAACATAGAACCTTATAGGCTGAGCTGAATCTTCAGTTAGGAATTATGTGAGAGATGATGTTATTTTTGGTACTGCCACTGACTAGGTACTCATTTTCAAATTCTATGCATAGCAGAATTAATTGAATTCAATAAAAGTCTGGAATTAAAAATCTATTGATGGCATGAAACCATTGTTGTAAAAAGATTCAATAAAATCTTGAATAATGGCAATTCATTCTTGCTCACCGTTATCCATACACAGTCTGGCCTCCACTTTACTCCAGACACACAGCAATGTGGTTGACTCTTAATTGCCCACTGAAATGGCTCAAGGACACTAGGAATGGCAGTAACTGCTGGACCAGACACTGATGTCCATATCCTGTGAATGAACTAAAAGAAAAGTTGTCCATTTATGAAATTAAAAACAGAAAATGCTGGCAACATTCAGCATCTGGAGCATGAAAGATAGGAGCAGCATGAACTTTTTAGGTCAGTGATTGACCTTTCAGAAAGAACAGGAAAATGGTCAGGCTAAAGCTTTCAACTTTGGAGCTAATTCAGAAAATGTCAAGGTGGTGGGAAGAAGCGAAGATCAGAGAAGGTCTGGTATATTGAGGAAGGTAGAAGTGATTAAATGACAAAAAGGATGATGGTGCAAGTCAACAAATTTCATTCTCCTTGATATTAATGGAGGAGTCCTATGAAATCCTATTGCAGAGGCAGCTTCCTGGTTTTCCAATGTCCTAGCTTTGAGATCCAGTCCCAGCATGGTGGTCACGGCCTGGCCCTCCATGACAGTTTTGGCCAGGTCTTCCAACGTATCCTGAACCCAGGAGCCATTAATTGAACTGTGATGAACTTTGTATTTATGACTTCTGTCATTAACTTAGGCCATGCTATGGTAACCTGTAAAACATTTCACTTTTTTTGTAAAAATGCATTTGACAATAAATTGCTATTCTACTCTATTCTATTCTGCTCTATTCCGTCTTCCTCTCTGGTTTCTCCTGCCTTCATACAATAAATTCTTTTAGTCTCTTTTTCGTCCAATCTTAAAATTTATACATATGACTTTTGCTTTGAAATAAAAACAGATTGTGCTGGAGAAACTCCGCAGGTCTGGCAATATCTGTACAGAAAGAAACAGAACTGGTCTTTCCAGTCCATAGATTTATATTTGGCCTTTGTTTTGGTTTGGACAGGTATTTGTTCTGTCATTGTAGTTACTTCTCTCAGCAACCCCACAGACCACTTCCTTCCCTGCAGCAGTGAAATGTCCAGCTTGCTTCATAGGGATCAAGTGGCCTGCTGCAGAGCATTCTAATCACTATAGGGAGGACAAGAGAAAGTTAGGGAGAAGTGTAGGTCCTTAAGACATGTGGAGTTACATAATGTCCTCAATATTAGATTACATACCTATTGCCCAGAATGTACAATAGGCCATCAGTCCAACCAACACATGGTCCACCTGGGCCCCCTGCTAGCTCTCCTTCATCAACCCTATTAGCATCGCTATCAATTCTTTTCTTCCTCACATTCATTGAAATATGACTTTGAGCAGGTTCAACCAAAGTACTTCAGACAGCATTGGATAATTATGTAAACACAACGTTGCAGGGTTATATAGAAAAGAGTTGGGGAGGCGATGACCTTGCGATATTACTGTTGCACTGTAAATCAGAGACCCAGGTAATGTTCTTGGAACCTGGGTTCGAATCCCATTACAGGATGGAATTTGTACCACCATAGGTGGAGTTTGTAAAAATCTGGAGTTGTCCATTGATGACCATGAAACCATTGCTGATTGTTGAAAAAAATCCATCTGGTTCATAATACTCTTTGGGAAGGAACTGCTGTCCTTATGTGGTCTGGCTTCTACATGATTCCAACCCCACAGAAATGTGAGTGACTCTTGACTGCCCCTCTGCGTAATTAGGGATGGGCACTAAATGCTGGCCTAGCTCTAATCCCAAGAATGAATAAAGGCAGGACATTGGCACTAAGTTAAAGTGCTCAATCGGCCATTGAGGACGTGATGGGGCTGAATAACCTCCTTGTGTACCAGTTCTGTGATATCCAGCTTCACCTTAATTGCAATTTGCTTCCAATATTACATGTGGTTGTGAGTTTGCCATTCGAAGCACTTGTGGTGGTAATCTGCTGGAGGACCAGTCTCCTATTCATTCCTCTATGCCTTGCAGTCCCATGCTCTCTTCTTCATTCACTCCTTTGAGTAAACCCAGACCCATACCCCACCATATTCCCATAACCCCACATTTTGCATGGCTAATCTGCCTAGCCTGCACATCCTTGGACCCTATGGGAAATTTAGCATGGCCAATCCACCTAACCTGCACATTTTTGGAGAAAACTGGAGCACCCATAAAAAATCCATGCAGACACGCAGAGAACATGTAAACTTCACACAGACAGCCACCCAAGGCGAGAATCAACCCTGCGTCCCAGGCATTGTGAGGCAACAACACTAACCACTGTGTCACCCAAATTGCTTAAAGCAAACACTGCTGGAGTTTCTGAAGGATCATCCTCTGCATGGGAGCAACCGTTGTCTCTCTCCAGCTCTTCTGCCATCACCACAGCAAATTGGCTTGCTTTTCTGGTAGCCATTGCTTGTAACTCTGAGCAGGAACCCTGTGTGACTCACAAAACAGCAGGCATGTCCACCTCTATAGCCCTCGAAAGGTCCTGCCGCCTCTAATCCAGGAACATAACTATTCTCATTTCTCTACAGCCCTTGTCATACTTACAGCATTATGTGGAGCTGCACTTTGGTATGTCGACTAAATTTCATTGTAGGTTAGTAAATCCACAGCAACCACCTTTGAGGGTAGGTGGGATCTCAGTTGAAAGCTTCATCTGAAATACAGTACATCTAACAGTGCTGCAATCCCTTGGTACTTCAGTGTCTCCCTTGTTTTTTTGTGCTCATGTCCCGGGATGGAACTTGGACCCACAACCTTCTGACTCCATGAAAGTATTTATATATCACTTGGTAATAAATTTCACATTCTCAACACTATCTGGGTAAAGACCTAGGTATCTGTACTAGGTACCTTTATACCTAAAATGGCACTATAATGCGGCAACTGTAAACAATTTCACTTGTACTCATTTAAGTACATGTGACAATAAATCTTAATCAGATTCAGATTCAAATTTCCTGTTGGATATTTTGGTGATATTCCTGTGTTCATGTCTTTAAATTTTGCTTTTCCCGACATGTGAGCATATTCTCCTTGTCC
Organism: Rhincodon typus; assembly: GCF_021869965.1. NCBI lineage: Eukaryota > Metazoa > Chordata > Chondrichthyes > Orectolobiformes > Rhincodontidae > Rhincodon > Rhincodon typus. The sequence continues at coordinate 11,112,714 of NC_063367.1, read as the reverse complement.
CCACTCTAGCCTTTAACAGCGTAATCACCTCTGAGACAGAAAGTTGTGTTTTCAAGTCCCAACCCAGGACTAGGCACACAAACCAAGGCTGGAGTACTGAACCAAGCACATCAAACATTGGAGAAACTCAGCAGGTCTAGCAGCATCTGTGGAGAGAGAAACAGAGTTAACATTCAGAGTCAAGTATCAATCTTCTCCAGAAGGTTTCCAACATTTGCAGTATTTCACTTTCCCTACAGAACTGAGTGACTGCAACACTGTCAGAGGTATGTTCTTTTAGATGAGGCATGAACCTAAGATGCCAAATGCCTCTAAGATAGTTACTCGAGATTAAATAGCCTATGATGAAATTCATATGACGTTGTTTCATACAATACTTTAACTGTGGCACTTGTTATATAAGAAACGAGAAAAATCAATTTACTAATTACAGATGCCTTAATGAAGGACAATCAGTGGCAGAGAGAGAGCTAAAACATGTTTGATCAATTATTCACGAGTCACAATTAAAGCTTTCATCTAATTATTGTCAAATATTAATTCTCTCCTCAACTTTTACTCAGACACAGCTAGGCTACAGAAAGCAGTTGTCAATTAATGATTCATAGCACCCTAATTAATTGTGGTAACATCAATTTGCTTAAGTGACAGCACGCTGTTGGTGAGAAACAACGTTGTTGCCATTTTAAATGGCAGAAAGCTGCAAATGTGCAAAGATTATTTTTTAGATAAAACGCATCAGTGAAACTCTTCATTAAAACATGTACAGTTCTTAAGGGGCTTGACAGAGTGAATGCTGGGAGGATGTTTCCCTTCATGGGAGTTTTGAGGATCAGAAAGCAATCTCAGAATGCAGGGACGTCAATTTGAAACAGAGATGAGGAGGAATTTCTTCTCTCAGAGGGTTGTGAGTCATTGCCACAGAGGGCTGTGGGGGCAGAGTGCTTGTGTATATTTAAGGCTGATATAGATTCTTGATCAGTCACAGAAACAAGGATTATGGGTAAAGGGCAGGAAAGTGGACATGGGGAATGTCAGATCAACCATGATGCGATTGAATGCTGAAGCACGTTCAAGGGGCTGAATGGCCTACTCCTGTTCCTGTTTCCTATGGTCTTATCGAACGTAGCATGACTTTTAAAACTGGGCTTTCGCAATGTAACCTTATCACTGTTGACTTCCGCTGTTAGATTCCAATCTCTATCCATCACCAACTGTAGCTCTGAAACTCTGCTTCCCTCTAGGAGTATTAGGAGCGATTACTTGTGTTGTAGAATCCCTACAGTGTGGAAACAGGTCACTCAGCCCAACATGTCCACACCGCCCCTCTGAAGAGCATCCCACCCAGGCCCATTCCCCTACGCCTGCATTTCCCATGTCTAACCCACCTAACCTAAACATCCCTGGACACTAGGGGCAATTTCCCACGGCCAATCCACCTAACCTGCACATCTTTGGACTGTGGGAGGAAACCGGAGCATACTGATTATGTACTGTAAAACCTAACATTCCCAGGGAGTTCCTTTTAATTATTTGCTCAAGCTGTAAAAAAGATTGAATTTCATCCTTACCAAAGAAATTTCAATATATGTTATCCTATTTAGCAAAGAGAACGAGTATGGAAAATATTGAAAGTAGAGTCGGTAGGATCAGACTAAAGCCTTCTGCATCAGTTCCTCTGACTTTAATCAAACAGAGCACGTGAAAGGGCTTGGAATCAGAATCACCCAACAGGTCATTTAAAGACAGTATGGCACATTAGGGAACCACATTTCAGTTCTAAAACCACTTAGAGCATGCAAATAGAAGAGCTAGTAATTGCAGCTTCAAGACTGAGAGACTGTGTTATTTGACCTTCCAAGGTCAATGAAGACAAACAATTCTCACAAGCCTGCTTCATCAAAGAATTATAGCACTAGATATAACCTTTGTATTAGAGTTGATCTTATAGACTTAATAGTAGCTGGTAAAAACTAACACTCTTTCTGATCTTCTGTGAAAAGGTTTATCAGGAATATTAACTGCACAGCAGAATCAAACCAAAAAATAACAAGCTATTGTGATTAGGAAATGTCCTATTTGAAGGGAACATTCTCAATTCAATTAACAATGAGATATGAGGCTTCCCCAAAGTAAACTAGTGGACGTGGTTCAAAAGTGAGGAAATGAAGATCTGACCGTGGATACTTGAAGGACTGACCAAAGGGAAAATTAAAAACGTGGAACAGCTCAGAGAAATTATAGAAGACTTCATAACTCGAGCTGAAGAAGCCCTGGGGAAACTTGGCTGGATTGAGATGGAAGCCCATACTAAAACAATAAGGCATTTGATTGCGGGGGAATGAAATGATGTTGAAAAGTTCGACAAAGTATGAATATGGGATATGGATGGTAGGACAGAGAAGACAAAACTTTCACTGTATCCAAAGGGGAGAGAACAAAGAACAAAGAATAATACAGCACAGGAACAGGCGCTTCGACCTTCAAAGCCTGTGCTGATACATTTTGACCTTCCATACTAAAACAGTCTTCACTTACAGGATCTGTATCCCTTTATTCCATTCCTTTTCATGCATTTACCAGGTGCTTGTTGAATGCTTTCATCACCTCTTCCAACAGAATGTTCCAGGTACTCACTAGCCTTTGTGTTAAAAAACTTGCCTCACACATCTCTTTTAAAATTGCTCCTCTCCTGAACCTTGAACCTGTGTCTCCTAGTAATTTACTGGGAAAAAGCCTCGTACTTTCCACTCTATTCATGCCATTCACAATCTTATAAACTTCTATCAGGTCACCCCTCACAAAGTTGGCACAACTGACCAAGGTCACTGGATGATTGTAGATTGAGTAATACCTTATGTGGGATCTCCCTTGTAGGGTGTAAGTGGAAGGGGACTATTAGCATATGACCGCGTTTGGCGGGTCAGGAAGACCTGCCTTAAAAATCATCCATGCACAACCTCCAACACTTCACTCAATTAGGCTATGGGGTGGGGGGAAGATACAATTCTGTGTATCAACGACAGAAACATACAAATATGGAAACTCACACTGCCCCATCACACACTCCAACTTCAGCTTCACTCCTCACCTGCTAGTGACTGTCCTGGAAGTACTCAAGGTATCTGACACACTCCACAACCACCTCATAGAGTCATAGAGTTGTACAGCATTGAAACAGACCCTTCAGTCCAACTCGTCCATGCCAACCAGATATCCTAAATTAATCTAATCTAATTTGCCAGTATTTGGCCCATATCCCTCTAAACCCTTCCTATTCATATACCCATCTAGATGCCTTTTAAATGTTGTAATTGTACCAGCCTCCACCACATCTTCTGGCAGCTCATTCCATACACAGACCACCCTCTGTGGTGAAAAAGTTGCCCCTTAGGTCCCTTTTAAATCTTGCCTCTCTCACCTTAAACCTATGTCCTCTAGTTTTGGACTCCCCTGCCTTTGGGGAAAAAAAGACCATGGCTATTAACCCTATCCATGCCCCTCATGATTTTATAAACCTCTATAATGTCACCCCTCAGGCTCTCACCCTCCAGGGAAAATGGCCCCAGCTTATTCAGCATCTCCCTATAGCTGAAAATCTCCAACCCTGGCGACATCCTTGTAAATCTTTTCTGAACCCTTTCAGGTTTCACAACATCTTTCGTATAGTAGGGAGACCAGAATCAAATGCTGTATTCCAAAAGTGGCCTAACCAATGTCCTGCATAGCCAGAACATGATCTCCCAACACCTATAACTCAGTGAATTGACCAATAAAGGCAAGTGTACTAAATGCCTTCTTCACTACCCTGTCTACTTTGGACTCCACTTTCAAGGAATTGTGAACCTGCACTGCAAGGTCTCTTTGTTCAGCAACACTCCCCAGGACCTTACCATGATGTCAATGAGCAATTGAGGGAAAACAGACAAAGGATGGGTCAGAAAATCAAATTCTACCACCAGTTGCAAAGGAAATGACACCTTCTTAAAGAGGATATAGAACAGGAAGTGCAGGGACAGAAACGGTGAGAAAAGGTATGAGATGGGTGGATGAGCATTAATATACACCTCTCGATCAGGACAGTGTCACAAGTTGTAGCAGGAATATGACTAGTATTGGCTGTCACATGGGGAATAGCGGCCTGTAGGTCTTGTACGAAGAGAAAAACCACAGACCCTAACCCTTTGAGTTAGATCCACTTCATACAACACCCTCCAATTTACCACATTAACAAACTATTCAATCATCTGTCCCAACATCTACTTTTGTGGTTCGGCAGCATGTTTTGACCGATAATGCACAGAAGGGGTACTTCTTTACGTGGCTTTGTGTGAAAACCGCACTAGATGAAGCTTTTGTGAAACACTTCAGGGTATGTTACTATGTTAGAAGTTATATCAATGTTATATCAATGCAAATTATGTTATTGTGCCATCATGAGTCCATGGTTATGCAATGAAGTCAACACTTATTTATAAAGGCATAGAACTGCACTTTTCTAGAATGTTTTTCAAGAAAGAGTTAGCTATAATTCTTTGGGCTAAAGGAATCAAAGGTTATTGGGAGAAAACGGAAACAGGGGACTATGTTGGATGATGAGTCATGATCATATTGATTGGCAGAGCAGGCTCGAAGGGGTGAATGGCCTATTCCTGTTCCTATTTTCTATGTTTCTTGAACACTTATCATGGAAGTGGCTGGAGACAAAAAATTCACGCATTGGACATAAGTCTGAACTGCCTTCATTTTCAGATTGAGTTTGCCCTCCCATTTGCCTTTACTGCAATTTGTTCCACAGAAAATGTTACCTTATTTATTCCCTCCACTCATGTACCACCCAGATCTCCGACATTAATTGCACTGGAGTTCGAACAAAACATTGACCTAGCAAAGCTTGAGTAGAAGTTGCTGTAGTCCTACTCTGTCCTTACAGAAAAATAACTGGTAGTGTTTTAACCTGAGGGTTACCATATTCAAGCAAAGGGAAAAATTGAGAAAGAAAAACTTTACGGTAACCTCAGCCACTGTGGGAATTGAACCCATATTATCAGTATTATAAGCCAGCTGTCCAGCCAACTGAGCTAAATAACATCTGAAGTGCAAATGTCAAATGCTATGAATGTGGATCTTTTAAAAATTATAGGCCCGCACTTGTACTTTTCGTTTTTACAAGTCATGAAAACATCAAATACAGAGAAATCCTATTTATTTTATAATACTGTACCACCTGTTTCAGATGTTCAAGCAATATTACTAAAAATAATAAATGTTTTTGCTTTCTATTGTCGAATTGCAGTGAAAAGCGAAGCTAACAGTTTAGTTGTCTGGGAAATGCATTGACAGTTCAGACATGCAACAAACATCGACTGCCTCAGACAGTTAATTAAAGATTTCAACCACAGAAACACAAACTCTAGGTCAGCAGCGTATCTGAAAGGCCAATAAATCAGATAGGCTACTCAATGACACATCTCGATAATGCGAGTCCATAAAATCTATAATGCTCTCAATTTTAGTCCATCAGGACAGCAGTTGTATGGAAAGTAGGTTTACCAGCTTATATTGAAGCTATTAACAGGATTGGCAATAGTTCTGCTGAAACTTTAGACAAACATACAAGAGGGCAATATATGTATTTCTCTCCCCTCTCTCATCAATTTTGGGTCTCCTTTTCACATGATGCCTGGTCCCAAGGGCTAATGTGCTCCTGTATTTCTATTGGCCCATCAGTAATAGCTACATCTTCACCTGCCAAGACGTTGAATTCCCTTTTCACTTTGCTCCATCCCCTGCCTCTCTCTGCTCCTTTAAGGATGCTCATTCGAACCTACTCCTCATACACAAACCTTTTGCTCATCTTTGTAACAGGTCTTTTATGATTCAAGTTCAAACTTTGCTTCACAGCACTCATTCGAAATGGATTACCTTCGCTATATTTTACTACTCGTCTCTCCCCAATCCTTTAAGGTGCATTTAAAATCTACTTTTTGGCCAAATTGAAGACCACCAGTCCAAATACCTCTTTCGGTGACTGGATGTTCAAATCTTGATTGAAAACTAATCTTGCGAAGGGCCTTAGGATGTTGACTATCTCACCAGGAGACATAACAGTCATAGACTCATAGAATTGTGCAGCACGTAAACAGGCTGTTTGATCCAACACAACCATGCTGTTTAGATATCCTAAAATAATCTATTCCCATTTGCCAGAATCTGGCCTATATCCCTCTAAACCCTTCCTATTTAAGTCCTGTCTAGATGCCTTTTAAATGTTGTAAATGTACCAGCCTCCAGCACTTCCTCTGGCAGCTCATTCCATACACGCACCACCCTCTGCATGTAAACATTGCCTCTTAGGTCCCTTTTAAAGCTTTCCCCTCTCACCTTAACCTATGCCCTCGGGTTTTAGACTCCCCTACCCCCAGAAAAAGGCCTTGACTATTAAGCCTATCCACGCCCCTCATGATTTTATAAACTTCAATAAGGTCACGCCTTGGCCTCCAACACTCCAGAGAAAGTAGCTCCAGCCTAATAAGCCTTCCCCCTATAGCTCGAACCCTCCAACCCTGGCAACATGCTTGTACCTCATTCCGGCATCCTCTCAAGTTTAACAACATGTTTCCTAAGGGGTATAAAGAGGGAATGTATTCATATTATCATTCTTCTCATGTCCCTGCTTTGCAAGTCTCACTCAATCCATGTTTATTTGATTAAAAGTGCTTTTAAATGCAAGTCATGGGACATTAAACATTAGATGGTTACTACACTGAGGTAAGCCATAACTGCCAAGGTCAATCACCATTGTTGTCAACTAATGCCCACATTGCAAATGGGTTTATCTGTCACTGTGGCATACTCATCGCAGTGGGCAGGGGCAACCTGTCATGACGTTACCCATTTTCATGGGTCAGGATCAAATCTAGATCCTCCCACTGATTTCCCAAAGGCAAACAGGGACCACCACTGAAGCTGAGAGGATACTGATGAACTTGCACATATTAGCTTTTCCAAATCTCTGATGTCCACATGCTAACTTGCACTGAGTCTCATTCTTCCATGACCCATGTGGTGACTTGATTTTGAATATTTCCAAAGTTCTATCTCTCCCAATCTCTATATCCTCCTTTGGCATTACAAGCCCGTGGGATCGCTGTACTCCTCCAATTCTAGCCTCTGTCTGTCCAGCATATTTATTTTTGCATGATTGGCAGCTGTAAGGCCGTAAGATACAACACCAGAATTTAGGCAATTTGGCCCATCTGGTCTGCTCCACCATTTGATCATGGCTGACATGTTCACCATTACTACTTCTCCAACCACATTTTCCAATGGTCCAATATCCTCTCTTGCCTCTCTCTTACCTTTTGGATTTATATACAAAAACTCTTGTAATCTTCTTTCATATTACTAGCTGGTCCATCCTCAATTTCATCTTCACCCTCTGCTTATTGCTTTTTTAGTTGCCCTTTGTTGGTTTTTGAAGGCTCCCCAATCCTTTGGTTTCCCACCCACCTTCATCACATTATGTGCTTTTCGTTTTGCATTACCTTCGCTTCCTGAACAGCTTTCACTGCAGCTTCCTATTTTACTAATTCTTTCTCTCCTACCTTAAGGTGTACTTAGAATCTCCTTTCTTGGCCAATTTTAAGACCACCAGTCCAAGTATAACCTTTAATGGTTGGGTGTCAAATTTTGGTTGATGTTTGCTTGTGGAGAGGACCTTGGGACATTCAACTATCCCTTCAGTAGATACAAAGAGCAGCAATATTAACATTGGCATCCTCTCGCTAATGATTACACAAGTCTCACTCAATCCGTGTTGACTTGCATACAAAAGTAACAATTGTCATGCTCTTCAGTAGGAAGTATCATAATACAGACTATTATTTAAATGGAGAGACAGAGAGACTCCAAAAAAAAATGCAGTGCAGAGGGATTTGGTGTTCTTATGTATGAAACACAAGGCATTAGCATGCAGGTACAACATATAAATACAAAGGTAAATAGAATCATAGAGTTGCATAGCATGGAAACAAGCTCTTTGGTCCAACTTGTCTATGCGAACCAGATATTCTAAATTAATCTACTCCCATTTGCCCATATCCCACTAAACTCTTTCTATTCATGTACCCATTCAGATGCCTTTTAAATGTTGTAATTGTACCAGTCTCCATCACTTCCTCTGGCAGCTCGTTCCATATACGCACCACTCTCTGCGTGAAAACGTTGACTGTTAGGTCCCTTTCAAATCTTTCCCCTCTCACCTTAAACCTACGCCCTCTGGTTTTGAACTCCCCCTCGCCTCGGAAAAAGACTTTGTCTATTCACCCTATCCATACCCCTCATGATTTAATAAACTTCTTTCGGGTCACCCCTCAGCCTCCAATGCTCCAGGGAAATAGCCCAAGCCTATTCAGCCTCTCCCTATAGCTCAAACCCTCCAACCCTGGCAACATTCTTGTCAATCTTTCTGAACTCTTTCAAGTTTAATAACATCTTTCTGATAGCAGGAAGACCAGAATTGCTGTCAGCATTCCAAAAGTGGACTAACCAATGTCCTGTACAGCCGCAACATGACCTCCTAATTTGCTAGGTGTTTGGAGTTTATGAACAGCAAAGTCTTGTTACAACTATTCATGATGTTGCTGAGGTTGCTCTTAGAGTACCGTGTACAGTTTTAGTCCCCATATTTAACAAAGGATATGATGGCATTGAAGGTAGTTCAGTAGCAATTCACTAGGTTCATTCCTGGGATGTAAGAGCTAAGATGTAACAGCTAAGTTGGTTCGGACTTTATTAATTGGAATTAAGGGGTGATCTTATTGAAAGATATGAGGTTCTGAGGGTAGGTGTTGAAAAAATGTTTCCACAGATCTCGAACTAAGGTCCGCAGCAACAGAAAAAGGGGAAATTCATTGAAAACTGAGGAGCAAAGGAATTTCCTCTTCAAAACAACAGTGGATGTCTGGGATAACAAGGTGGAGACCCGAAACGTTAGCTTTCCTGCTCCTCTGATGCTGTTTGGCCTGCTGTGTTCATCCAGCTCTATACCTTGTTATCTCAGATTCTCCAGCATCTGCAGTTCCTACTATCTTAGTGGATGTCTGGAATTCTTTATCCCACACAGTTGTGGAGGTTAGATTATTGACAATATTTAAAGAGGAGGTAGATGGATTCTTAAAATATCATGGAGTTAAAGGCTATGAGAAGGTGATATGAAATGGGAGATCAACGATGATCATATCAAATGGCAGAGCAGGCTTGAGGGGCTGAATGGCCTACTCCTGTATTAGGGTTAGGGTTAGAGTTAGCTGAACCCCTAACTCCTGTTCCTTTTGCTCTTCTGCAGGCCACTCAGAGGCTAATCAAGATTCAACTACTTTGGAATGATATTGAAGTCACATGTAGGTCATTATGGATAAGGACCACAAGTTTTGTTTTTTTTTATAAAGATTGTTGGATGTTTCATGTTAATCTGATGACTTCCAAGACATCTTTATTTTACCAAGTGCTAGCTTCTCATTTCTAAAGCAATCTGAGGACAGCACAGTGGTTAGCACTGCTGTATAACAGCACTAGGGAGCCAAGTTCAATTCTGCCCTCGGGTGACTGTGTATGGAGCTTGCACCGTCTCCCTGTGTCTGTGTGGGTTTCCTCCAGGTGCTCTGGTTTCTTCCCATGGTCCAAAGATGTACAGGCTAGTTGGGCTAACCATGCTAATTGCAGGGTTACAGAGAGAGGGTAGAAGAGTTCGATATGCTTCAGAGGGATGGACTCGAATGGCCTGCTTCCACACTGTAGGGATTCTATGAGTTCAAGTTCTCAAACTGCTATGAAGGCACCACAAATCACACTCCCTAGGTTATTAAAATAGCAACTTCCATTAGGTTCTTTAGCATAGTAAACCATAGCAAAACATTTCCCAGAAACATTCAGCAAACAGAATTTCACCCCAACTCACAGAGGTTTCAAGGATCCTGTTCAAAGTGAAAAGTCAGGTCAAGAGTGAACGTCAAACTGTAGGTCCAGACACGTATAGCAATAGTCCGATAACAGAGCTATTGCACTACCTTGTTATCATTAAATCCCTATCTTTGGTTAGTTACAGTGACTACCTTTAACATAACAATGGCTCTTGCTGTCTTCTTGACATGCATCCATCAATATTCTCCAAAGGAGATTCATAAACAATTTAGAGACAGCTGTCTTTTCAACACCACTGGCATTCCAATTGCTCAGAGACCTCTGCCAACCTGGTGCCTTACTGCAACTAGAGAAATATTAACAGGTGAAAATCTGCCCAAGATTTACATGATACTCAAGGGCTAAGAAACATTCTGCAAATTCTTCAACACAACTGACCTGACAAAGGGCAATAGTTCTCAGTCACTGAACAAGGTGGGCACTGGGGAGAAATTTGGGAAAACCGCATGAGATGGCTCGTCATTGTCAAGATCTGAAAGTTCGATTGTCCCACCAACTGTTGAAGAGCGAGATGAGATTCTCTGCAGTGAGTGGTGAGAGGCCTATCTGCATGCATTAGCATGCATTAACATCTCATTGTAACATCATCTCACCTCACTGATTTAAGGTTGCTCATTCTCCCACCCACTGCACAGTAATTAGATGGCGACAATTTCTGATTTCAAAGTCAGTAGGTGGTAACCTGTTGTCTTACCACTTTTTCTTCCAAACCATCAGCTTGGAGACCAGGTGCCAACATCTCAGGACTCACTCCATGGTCAATGACCACCCATATCCCCTAGGACTCGAGCAGCAAAACAGAGTGCCAATTTCCCTCTGTGATGATGCTGTGATTTGAAAGGTTATTTTTTTCTGTTTTTTTTTTGTTTGAAAAGAGATTGTAAGGCAGAGGTACTGAACAGTCTGTAAAAACGTAAACAGCTTGTGAGGCCTTGGGTTGTTTTAAAATTGGAACAATAGAAGCAGCCTGGATGGGTATGGTCAATCTCCCACAGAACCAGGGATTTTAGATTTAGCCCAATGTTTTGAACTAAGCTTTGACTTTTAACTAATAGGAGATTTACTAGACTGATACCAGGAATGAAAGATTTTAGATACAAGGAAATATTAGAGAGATGAGGCTTATTCTCCTTGAAGAAGAGAAGATTAAGAGGTGACCTTTTTGAGATGTTCAAACCTATGAACAATTTTGACATGGTAAAGAAGGATATTCTGTTTTCACCAGTTGGTTTGTCAAAAACAAGGGGTCACAGTTTCAACATTGTCAGTGAGAGAGTTAGGAGTGAGGTGAGGGGAAATTTCTTTACTCAGAGAGCTGTTAGGATTTGGAATGTGCTGCCTGGGAAAATGGTGAAGGCGGATTCCATAAGAGGCTTCAAAAGAGAGCTGGATATATGTTTGAGAGTGATGAAGTTAGAGTGCTGGAGAGTGGGTCTAGCTAGGTAGCTTTCTCAGTAGCTGGTACAAAGATGATGGGTTGAATGGCCTCCCTTTTTTACTGTGAAATTCTATGATTCTAAGTTAGCTATCTTCAAAGACTAGAAACAGTGGCATATCTCACAATCAGAGACATCGCTCGTGATTATTGAGTCCAAGGCAAATCACACTGTGAGCCTCCCCAGGCACCTGAGTTCCTACCAGGTGACTACGGCCCCACTGCAGTGTGGTTGCCCCAACTCATTTACCCTAGGGACAGTTCAGCTCAGAATTCAGCATACTGATTCCAATTACCTGGCCTACAAGCTTAAAAAGCAAGGCCAAGGATTAGGTTTGAAGACATGCATGTCCCTCATGTGCTGGTGTTTGGAAAGCAGACACAGGAATCAAAGGGAGAATCATCCTCATGATCTTAGAGGGGATTTGGGAAATAACTGTAGGAGAAAATTCCAACACAATAAAATTTTGACTAACCAATTACTCCATCTGTTATAACATTTCTCTTCTAAAGGGTAGGCTTCCTCAAGTCACTTGATTCCTGACCTCATTACATCCTTCATCCAAATGCAGAGCACTGAGCTGGACTGCAGAGGAGTGGTTGCCTTAATCAGGCAGCATTTGGCCGAATGTGATATTAAGGAGCACTGATAAGGGGTCAAATGCTGCCTGATTAAGGCAAGGTTTCCCCTGGTTGCTGTCATAGCTGGCTTGGAGGTTGTCGGAGGCCAATGATCTTAGTCCCGGGTCTTCTCTGCAGGAGTTCCTCAGGATAATGTCCTAGGCTCAGCCATCTCCAGCTGCAGGAAAAATGACATTCCCTCTGTCAGAATTCAAGGGGGCTATGCAGTGTTCAGTTCCAATCACAACTCTTCAGGTAATGAAGCAGTCTATGCCCATCTGGAGTAAGACAAAAACAATGGTTAGGCTTGGGTAGATAAGTAGGATCTTACATTCATGCCTCACAAGTACTTGCCAATGATAACCTCAACAGAAGAGAGTCTAGCGGCATCCCATTACATTACCACTGCTCAATCTTCCACCACCAACATCCTTATTGGGGTCATCATTGATCAGGTACTTACTGGACAAGTCATTAGTAATGGACAAGTCATTAGTAATGTCGCTAAAAGCGCAGGTCAGAGAATGAGAGTTCTGCAGCACACACCTGAATCCCAAAGCCGGATCACCATGTATAAGGCATAAGCCAGGATAATGAGGGAGAGTTCTCTACTTGCCTGGATGAGATCAACTGCAGAAACACTTGAGAAGCTCGGTACTATCCAGCACAAAGCAACTCATTGGCTACCTTAAACATTCACTCCCCACACTTCCAACACAAAGTGGAAGCAGTATGTGCAGAACGCACTGCAACAGTTCACCAGGGTTCCCCTGGCAGCACCTTCCAAACCCACAAACTCTACCATCTAGAAGACAAGGGCAGTAGCCACTTGGGAACAACAAAAACTGCATGTTCCATACTGAGCTCCTCACCATTCTGATCTGGCACAATATTAGTCCGGGCTCTTCACTGTCCCTTTGTCAAAATCCAGGGATTCACTTCCTAACTATTCGATGGAAGTACTTTTATCGTATTGAGTGCAGCAATTCAAAAAGGCGGTTTGCACCACCTTTTGAGAGCAATTAGGAATGGGCAATAAATTACAGCAACACTCTCATCCTACGAACAAATATTAAAAGATGCTTTCTTAATTTCCATAATGTCTCGGTCACAAATACATTATTTAATAGCTCTTTCTGAACATTCTTTTCCCTTTGTTTGAAAACCTCATTGAGAAAGGCTCCTTTATATTCAGTAATGTGAATGTACCTCCTCTGATATTAGGGATTTACCACTTACTATGGCATATATCTTACATGCAATAATGATGTCTTCCATTTAAGTCCCCTCTTGCTTATGTGCTGTCAAGTTTTGTTGATTGTGAATCATCCTCACATTTTTTTTTTGCCAAGATAATGACGGTATTGCATTTCGTATGGAAAGTATCTTGTATAGGAGAGATGCCTCTTACACAGCCTTTGCCTCACAGAGTGAATGGCTTTGTGGTTTGTAAGCTTACCATGTTATAATATCCTCAGCAATATCGGCTTTCAAGCTCCACAGGGGGCTTGTCTTGTTCTGAACATTGTTCTGTGACAGATTCATTTGTCAACACAGCTGCATAATATTCTGTTGAAGTGGGTGATTATAGCCTTGGTTGTTTCTGGGTCAGCAGGACATCCAAAAACCTATCCAATGCTCATGACAAGAGGTGGGAGCAAAAGAAAAGAAGGTCTTACAATTTAATGTCCTTCAGAACTTCACAGAGCACTTTGCAGTTAAATGTTTATTTTGAAGCACACTCACTGCCATGTAGGAAAACTGCAGGATCCCACAAACAAAAATGAACTTTTTTACCAGATAATCTATTTGTAGTGATGTTTGTTCAGAGATAATTATTGGTCAAGAGACAGGGGAGAATTCTCTACTTCTTCAACATAATGTAATGGGATTTTTTACATTCACTAAGAATGCAGATGGCACCTCAGATCAATGTCTCATCTGAAAAATATATTGAACACGATAGTAATGCTGTATGTGAAGCAAATGACAGCAGTAAAACCATTCTAAACCTCCAATATTCTTGACATCTGTGTGTAGACAGAAACACAGAAGGGCTTATGCACAGATATGTAACTGGCTGTGACTGCAAAGATGGCATTGTAATCGTTATGTAATGTTAGATATTGTACAGATATGTTTACTGTATAATTTACATTGCAAAGTAAATGACAGGATTCTGAATGGGGCCCATTTCCCTGAACAAGAGGAAGTAACCCAATCTATCTCCTTCTGTCAGGCCTACACCCATCCCTGTTAACCTCGGACTGAGTAACCATCCCACTCAATTCTAGATTGGCACAGTCCTCACCCTTAATGATAATCTTCCCTCTTTAATCAGAGATGACCCCAGCACTCTTGGATGCAGGAATGTTCTGTTGAGATTGCAAGACTCCAAACAAGGCCTGGCTGTGAAAATGGTTTGGGTTCATGATGAGTGACATCAGGTGACATTGGATGAATTCCACCCATAAAATTCACGATGGAAGCCCCTCACAATAATGATGCCCAGATTCCCACCCTTCCATAATGGCACCTTCATCTGATGGGGCACCAAGTATGTACTGTCCATATGTGATCTGTTTTTCTACATGTTTCTGTTCTAACAAAACTGAATTAGTGGTTTGTCATCCTTATTAGAATTAACAACAAGCTAATAGTTGTGTCAAATAATTATTTGGTGAATAGGTAACTAAATTCTTGACAAGCTAATTCTCTTGATGGTGAAATGCTTTTTATTTGTTCAGCAAATGTGTTAAGCACTCATCAAAGACTAAATGTAGCATAGTTACCCCCGTAAATATTGGAGAAAGTGTACTTTGAGAGAGGAAATTGTAAATTTAGAAGCGTGAGCGTGTACGTTAACCATTTTATGCTTAAGGCAATATTTGAAAGGATTGGATTGTCAGGGGTGACAGTGGGGGCTGTGTTATCACATTTGAAGAGACGTCCCTTTAAAAGATCAATAAGCAAATGAGCCAAGTACGTGGATGTTGTCACTTGAACATAGGTTGTTAGCACTGTACCATCAAGGCATAGATTGTGTCTGGGGATTACTCTGGACTGTACATAATAATTAGCTTATTGGAGATTTTCAAACAAACAGAATCCACATACTTCACTCAGGTAAAATAACAATGCAATTATTTTAAAAAAGAAGAGGTTCGATTAAACACCTTGAGAAAAGTTCAGTGGAAGTTGTGAGAGTTATTTTGGGATTTTTTTTGTATGACACGACCTTTTCCAATCCTGAATTTTCAAACTTTTCTACCAACTCACTGACTGCTGTAACAGAGTTATACTAGCTTCCAGTCCTGAATTGATGGGCCTGCACCTATTGTCAGTTCCAATTGGCCAGGGGGGATTTGGCAGAAGGGGAGTGCAGAGGGGATTTGTAGGCAAGATTTACAATTCCCAAATCCAGTATTCCCACTTTTATTTTCTTTTTGTGGACCGCTGAGGTCCATAGGTGGGAGTGACTTCTGGAACCAAAAGTTGATCAGGATTAGAATGCCAACTGCCAAGCGCAGACCATCAGAATGCCTATGCATGCAGGCAACTAGGCAGCTTAAAGGGGATTTTTCCCACATCGTTGTACCACTGAGGCAGCAGAGCCTGGAACCTGTGTGTCTACATCGGGGAAACCAAGCAGAGGCTCGGGGACCGCTTTGCAGAACACCTACGCTCGGTTCGCAATAAACAACTGCACCTCCCAGTCGCGAACCATTTCAACTCCCCCTCCCATTCCTCAGACGACATGTCCATCCTGGGCCTCCTGCAGTGCCACAACAATGCCACCCGAAGGTTGCAGGAGCAGCAACTCGTATTCCGCTTGGGAATCCTGCAGCCCAATGGTATCAATGTGGATTTCACAAGCTTCAAAATCTCCCCTCCCTCTACCGCATCCCAAAACCAGTCCAGCTCGGCCCCGCCTCCCTAACCTGTTCTTCCTCCCACCTATCCCCTCCTCCCACCTCAAGCCGCACCCCAATCTCCTACCGACTAACCTCATCCCGCCCCCTTGACCTGTCCATCCTCCCTGGACTGACCTATCCCCTCCCTAACTCCCCACCTACACTCACCTTTACTGGCTCCATCCCCGCCTCTTCGACCTGTTTGTTTCCTCTCCACCTATCCTCTCCTCTATCCATCTTCTATCCGCTTCCCACTCTCTCCCTATTTATTTCAGAACCCCCTTCCCCTCCCCCTTTTCTGATGAAGGGTCTAGGCCCAAAACGTCAGCCTTCCTGCTCCTATGATGCTGCTTGGCCTGCTGTGTTCATCCAGCCCTGCACCTTGTTGTCTCGGATTCTCCAGCATCTGCAGTTCTTACTATCTCAGAGCCTGGAACCTGCTGTGTCCGACAACCTTTGTCCCCATGATGCACTGAGTCGTGTTAAGAGAATATGTAATGTATGCCTCATTTATAATGACTGCTAGAAGGTACAAAGGTAGATGATAGCAATGAGATAGCAAGAACTGCAGACGCTGGAGTCAGAGATAACACAGTGGAGAGCAGGAGGAACACAGCAGGCCAGGCAGCATCAGAAGTGCAGGAAAGTTAATGTTTCAGGTCGGGACTCTTCTTCTGGCCTGCTGTGTTCCTCCAGCGCCACACTTTGTCATCTTAGACGATAATAATAGTCTGTTTCCCATTCAGTGACCACTATAAAGAATAAATAAGAAAGACTATGTTCATCAGTTGCATTTGACAACTGCATTTCATGGATGTCAACTAGGTTTGCCAATTATATCACTCTAGTCATCAGTAATTTAAATGTACCACAATTTTAAAGTTGTATGAAAGTTATGGTGGAAATAAAGCTTCAAATCAACTGTTAATTAGCTGATAAAGATCCAGCTTTCTAATGAAGACATATAAATGAGCTATATCAGCATTTGAAGTAGACCTAGGTGACTGGTAAAGTACTTGCTGAAGTTAATTTAAAGTATTTCTCTTTTCTGATAATCTATCGCTCAAAGCTATGGCACAATCATTTCCTGGACCGCTTACTTATAAAGGGCCTCAACTGTCTGCGCAATGCCAACTAATTAACATCAGCTCATTTTTCTTACTGATCCACCAGTTGCATCTTTCTCACTGGTCACTGTATTAGAGCTGAGCAAGAGTGTTTTCAAACTTGCCGTCCTAATTGACCTTAAACTGACCTTCCAACCCGACTAACAAGATCTCTAACACGAATCACTTCTGCCCTTGACTCAGTCCATCCCCTGCTGAAATCTGCATCCTTGCTTTCATTATCTCCAGAATTGATGATTCCAACACTCTCCAGGCCACGTTCTCTGGTTCCTCATTTTGGTCACCAACACTGTTGAAATATTAGCAATGTAGGAACGTACAAATTAGGAGCTGAAATAGGCAATTCACCCCTTCGAGCCCCTCTGCCATTTAACATGATCATGGCTGATATTATCCTAGTCTCACCTCTACTAGTAGCTTGGGAGTATGTCATTTGTAATTATTCAAACTCAAACTATTTCATCAATACAGCAAATAAGGTTCTACTCTGTATATAGCAAGGCACAAATTATTGGGAATCAATAATTGCATTGCTGCAGTAGTTTCTCATGGTCAAAACTAGACAGTCACGAAAGTGATGGAAAGTCTTTGCAGTCAATGAAAAGGGGAGAAAATTACAGTGGCACAGGTTTGAACTTGATGACTAGAAATAGACCATCCAAATTCCAACTTTTCCTTGTTTCGACAGTGAAGATTTTGATGATAAGGGATGCAATTCTATGGACCTGATTGTAATTGAAGTGAGTGTGGTGTGCAATTGTTCTGTGTTTGATGGTACGAGTCTGTTTAATGCCATGCTTACTGTGCTTCATTGGGTGGACTCAGAGAAAAATAAACAACCTATGTGAAGGCCTAAGCCAGAAGCAAATAGCGAACATTTTAAATCTCTGTTTAGTGCAGGTCTGTGTCTGTGGATATAATGGCCCTACTAGTCTTAACAACCGAGCTTTGTTTCCCTAGATTCGCTCACCAATTTATCCAAAGCAAGGGCCACCATATAGGTGGGAACATGGCATTTAGTCCGTGACTGCAATGGGTTAGTGGAAAAGTGAATCTCAGCTTTCTTAGTCCATCATGAAACCCATGGTTAAGTTGTAAGTTGTTTCTGGTCACTCTCTACATCAGACCTTTTTGAATATTCACTCATGGGATGGTGATCACTGGTTGCTCCAATATTCATTGACCATCTCTATTGTCCTTGAGTAGGTGTTTGTGAGCTGCCTTCTTGAACCACTGTAGTCCATGTGCTGTAGATCGATCCTCAATACCCTTAGGGAGGGACTTCCAGGATTTTGACCCAACAACATTGAAGGAATGGTGATATATTCCCAAGTCGGGATGGTGAGTGGCTTGGAGAGGAATTGGCAAGTATTGGTCTCATGTATTTGCTGCCCTCATCCTTTGAGATGGAAGTGGTCGTGGATTTGGAAGGTACTGTCAAAGGATTTTTTTTGGTGAATTTCTGCATTGCATCTTGTAGATCTTACATACTGCTGCTACTGAGCATCAGTGATGGATGGAATGAATACGTGTGGATGTGGTGCCAATCAAACAGGCTACTTTGTCCTGGATGGTGTCAAGCTTCTTGAGTGTTGTTGGAGCTGTACTCCTCCAGGCCAGTGGGGACACTCCTGATTTGTGCCTTGTAGATGGTGAACAGTCTTTGGGGAGTCAGGAGGTGAGTTACATGCCACCGTAATCTTAGCCTCTGATCTACGCTTGTAGCCACTGTGTTTACGTAGTGAGCTCAGTTGAGTTTCTGGTCAATGGTAACCATAAGGATGTTGATAGTGAGGGAATTCAGTGATGGTAACACTATTGAATGTCAAGGGACTGTGGTTAGATTGTCTCTTATTGGAAATGGATGTCTGTTATTGTTAGAGGTGGGAAGAAGGGAAAGGAAGGTTGTGTTGGGAGGTCATGTGAATCTATTGTGTTCAAGTCTCCAGTTAAAGTAGCAGATTGTTTTCGAGGCCCCAATCTGCATTTCATTTTTTTTAAAAACAAGAGACCTTGAGCCCTTTGTGTGATATTTCCCATCCAGCTGCTCAAAAGAATGACTTATCACTGGGACATGGTGAGTACAATGTTATCAGACCAATTAAGTGCATCTCTCCTGCTTAGTTAATCCAGTCAAAGAATGGAATTGAAAAGTCACCATACTATGGGAGTTGGAATTCTGAAATAAAAACAAAAGTTCAGGAAATGATCAGGAAATATCTGTGGAGAGGGAAACAGACTCCATGGAAGCTGCCTGACTTTCTTGACTTTACCATATTTTTTATTTATATTTCCAAGGGTGTTAAAATGGGGCTTTGTCAATCAGCCCTCCTCAAACCAGCCTTTCTCACCTTATTTAAAAGTAATAACAAACTATGCTGAAACTTGCAGAGTAACGGGTTAGTGCTCAACGAGAGTATACTCAACTACATTGTAAATAATTTACATTAGTCGCAATGTAAGGGATCAAATGATAATTGACTGTGTGTCCAGCCTTGTGTTAAGTTTAAGAGTGTAAATTGTTCACAGAATGTTAAATAAAAAGGTAACATTACCAACAGCCTAAGCTCAACAGTTTCTCTCGTCCTCTATGCAAGACCTACCACCATGATAAAAGAGAAAGGCTCTATTCTAAGGGGAGGTAATGGCCTAGTGGTATTATCACTGGACTGTTAATCCAGAGACCCAGATAACATTCTGGTGGACCCGGATTCAAATTCCACCATGGCAGATGGTGGAATTTGAATTCAATAGAATATCTGGAATTTAGAATCTAATGATGACCATGAATCCATTGTCAATTTTTGGAAAAACCCACCTGGTTCACTATTGTCCTTTAGGGAAGGAAACTGCCATCCTTACCTGGGCTGGCCTACGTATGATTCCAGACTCACAGTATTGTGGTTGACTCTGAACTGCCCTCTAGGCAATTAGGGATGGGCAATAAATGCTTCCTAGCCAGCAACGTCCTCATCCTGTTAATGAACAAAGGAAAAAAAAATACTCAGCAATTCTGGCAGTAACTGTTTAGAAAGAAACACTTAACATTTTTGAGTTGACTGTTGCCCTTTAGAATCATAGAATCTCTACAGTGTGGAAGTAGACCATTCGGCCATTGAGTCCACACCAACCCTCTGAAGAGCATGCCTCCCAGAACACACCTCTACCTCATAATCTTGTATTTCTCATGGCCAGACAACCTAGCCTGCACATCTCTGGACACTACAGGCAATTTAGCATGGCCAATTCACCTAACCTGCACATCTTTGGACTGTGGGAGGAAACCAACACTGACAGTGAAAATGTGCAAACTCTACACAGACAGTCGCCCGAGGATGGAATTGAACCTGGGTCCATGGTGCTGGGAAACAGCAGTGCTGACCTCTGAGCTGTTGTGCTACCCAAAATGCAAGGCGTTGAGGGGGGTGGGGGGGATGGGGGGTGGAGTGGGGGGGGAGGTGCATTAGAAATTTCCAATCAAGTACATTTTTATGAGGTTTTATTTCCATCACCTGAGTTGGGGACAGGAGGATTAATTGCAAATATGACTCAAAGAGAGAGTGAAATGTCTCAAAATATGTAAGAGACATTAAAGTTTCTCTTCTCTTTTGTCTTTGGCTCAATCACCACTTCAGAGAAATGGGCTGAATAGCCTCCACCTGAGGTGGATCATTCAATGAAGATAGTTCTCTTTTCTCAGCCATTTTGTCCTTCTGAAACCATTTACAACCATACCACCAGAAGGCAATTTTTTAATATTGAATCTTAAACATGTTTCATCTAGTCTGGCTGTACCTATTGATTAAGAAACCATAAAGTTCAAAATTAGCATTTAGCTGATTTAAGGACATATTTTGACCCTTGCTAAACTTTATTTGGATAATTCAAGGTTATTTTTTAACTGAAAGTACTTTTTAAAGTCAATAATCACTCCAAAGAGGTAGAGCAGTGGAATGGTTTTGTAACTACACCAGTAACATTGATACCCAGATTTTTGATCTACAGAACATGAGTTTAAATGCAGCCGTAGTTGTATGAGAATTAGCATTCGGGTTTATTAAATCTGAAATAAATAGCTTGTATTGGTAATATTTTGTGAAGCTGAAGAATGTGTCAATATCATGAAACATCGAACTTATAACAAGGAAAAATACTCATATGATGCTAGGTAAAGTTATCATAGTCTTACCAGACCATAGGACTGCTCTCTCATCGGAGAGAGATGACTGTTGATGGTTTAACCTGAGGGTCACCATGCCCCAAGTGAAGCGAAAGGTTGAGAAGGAGAGTCCTTTGTGGTAATCTCAGCCAGCGTTGGAATTGAATCCGCACTGTTGAAATCACTGTACATCAACATCTGGCTTCCCAGCCAAGTGAACTAACAGGAGATCCCCTCCACCATACTCATAAAGAGTCATAGAGCCATAACAGTTTGCAAACAGACCCTTCGGCCCAACCAGTCCATGCCAAACATAATCCCAAACTAAACTAGTCCCACGTGTCTGTTCCTGGCCCATATCCCTCCAAAGTTTTCCTATTCATGTACATATCTAAACGTCTTTTAAATGTTGTAATTGTACCCACATCTGCCACTTCCTCAGGAAGTTCATTCCTCCCTCTGTGTAAAAAATTTTCCCCTCATGCCTTTGTTTAAAACTCTCTCACCTTAAAAATGTGTCCCCTAGTCTTGAAATCCCCCATCCTAGGGATAAGACAACTACCATTAACTCTATATATACCTCTCATTATTTTATAAACTTCTATAAGTTTGCCTCTCAACCTACTACGCTCCAGTGAAAAAAGTCCCAGCCTATCCAGCCTTTGTTTATCACTCAAACCTTCCATATGCGGCAACGTCCTAGCAAATCTCTTCTGAACCCTTTCCAGCTTAGTAATATTGTTAGTCTTTACCCTTTCTCCTGTCTGCCTCAGAAACCTAGGCAACAAGATCTGTCGAAGAAAGTAGAAGCCTTTGAAATATGAATGGTAAGATGGATGCTAAAGATTGTGTATGCAGACCACAAGTCAAATAAAGAGGTGCTTGAAATTGCAAGGGCAAAAATATCTCTAAGGAGTGATGCCCAGAAAAGAAAATGTCGGTATTTTGGGCATTTGATCAGAGACGGAAAGCATTTAGACCTCTTTCAGGGGACAGTGCAGAGAGCAGCAAAAGGAGGGATCGACCTGGGTGTAAATGGATGGCAGAAGAGCTATAGTGTATGTTTGAAAATGCTGCCAGATGGATAAGTATGGCACACCATGACGACAAACTCCTGGGGGGAATAGAGTCAAGGAGCAGAATTGCGTCATAAAAATCTAGCAGAAAAGGAAACATCTATTCCTTAGCTGGCCTGGTCTGCGCATGTCTCTAGTGACATTGCAAGCTGATAGTCTCTTAACTACCTTCTGAAGTCTATCTATAGAGACAATAAAGGTTGGAATGTTACCGAGTCTCTCATATCCCGAGTATGACTTAAAACAAAAACTAAATCTTTGAAAAAAGGTGATTAATATGGATGGAAAAGAAAATGAATGGCCCAACCTTGCATTGAATGGCTGAGTCAAGGGCAGAGTGCATTTTGGAATAAAAAAAGAATCTCATGTTTACATAACTCGACAGGATTTAATTTTGAATCCTCTCTGGTAGTGAAATGGGCAGGAAGTAGAACTTGTTTCAGCATGTACAATGTATTAAACACTGATGTCAATGTTGCTGTCTGCCCTCTAAATGAATCTGTCAGTGCGAGCCAATCAAAATTCCACACTGGTAGCCATCAACAAATTCACATCTTTCCTGGAATGAAAACCAAGTGACTTACCTTTTATGCATGTGTGGTATCTCCTATCAGGAAAAGGACTTATTCTAATACAGCTATTGCAGTGGAAATGACTGGTATGAGCTTAAAAAAGGTACTCTGCTACAAAATCAGCATGTGCCCCTGATATTGCTTTGCAGAACAGAAATGACTTGTCCATCACCTCAATGTCCTTGTCATACATCACCGCTTCACTTAGTATCAATATGTCACTCTGGGGGGCTCCTTCTGCAATCCTTGACTACACTTTTCAATTTGACATCCCAGACTGACAGCCGATGCTAGGAGGGCTTGTCATCTATCTGTTATATTAAGCTGCCAGTACATAAGACTGGCTAAGAAAGAGAGCAAATTTTGCACAATTTAATCAAGATGAAGTTTAGGGAGGTGATGGCTCAGTGCGACTATCACTAGACTGTTAACCAGGGACCCAAGGAATGGCGACCTGGAACAAAAACAAAGTTTTTGGTGATCAGTTCTGAGGAAGGGTCACCGGACCCGAAACGTTAACTCTGTTGTTTCCTTCACAGATGCTGCCAGATCTGCTGAGCTTTTCCAGAAACTTCTGTTTTTGTTCCTGATTTACAGCATCTGCAGTTCTTTCGGTTTTTAATTTTGGAAGGGAGAAGGAAAAAAGGACAGAATATTATTTAAATGGAGAAAAACTGCAGAAAGCTGCAACACAAAGTGAATTGGAGGTAGTTGTACATGAAACACAGAAAGCTAGCACACAGGGGGGGTAGGGAACCAGGAAGGCCCTTATTTCAAAGGGTTGGAGTAAAAGCATAGGGAAGTTATACTGCAACTGTACCAGCTGCTGGTGAGACCACAGCTAGTTCACTGTGATAACAAGGTGTAGAGCTGGATGAACACAGCAGGCCAAGCAGCATCAGAGGAGCAGGAAGGCTGACGTTTCGGGCCTAGACCCTTCTTCTTCACTGTGAGCAGTTTTGGTTCCCTTATGTAAGGAAATGTATCATTTCCCTCCCCAACAGCTCTTTGAATAACGCCATGGCACTTTTATCACACCCATTATCTGACCTTACTTTGCCTGATATTGTTTAGAGTTCACTCACTGACACTTCTGACTCACACATTTCTGCACTTGCTAAGCCGATTGAGTGATAAACGCTAACTATCAGCTGTCACCACTCATTAATTTAAAGAACAATGCAAAGATAAAGGCTTAAAGAAGTCAAAGTCATGATAATTTGGAATGAGTTCTATAGATGGGGATTCCAGTGCTTGAGAAGAGTTGTACTGAGGGAGATCTTGATGCTACTCGCCAGATTACTCAGTAGCCTATTGCTATACAAGGGCCCTTGGATGAGACCTGTAATAGATAATAACCGCTTGAAAGGAATTTCAGATCAAGTGGAGCACTATTGATTAGCACAATATCAGTTGTCTACAATGTTCTGTGTGCAGTTCTGGTCTCCCTGTTACTGGAAGAATATTATTGAACTGGAGAGCTTTCAGAAATGATCTACCAGGATGTTTCTGGCCATGGAAGGTTTGAGGTATTAAAAATACATTGGAAAAACTGGGGCTTTTTTCACTAGAGCGTAGGAGGTTGAGGGGTGACCTTATACAGGTTTATAAAATCATGAGAGCACAGATAACATGAATGACAAGGTGTCTTTTTCCTAGGCTGGGAGAGTTCAAGACCACGGGACATAATTTTAAGGTGAGAAGAGAAAGATTTAACAAAGACATGAAGGACAACTTTTTTTTACACACAGATAGTTTGTGTGTGGAATGAAGTGCCAGAGGAAGTGGTAGATAGGGATACAATTACAACATTTAAAAGGCATTTAGACAAATACATGAATAAAAAATGTTTGGAGAGATATGGGCCTGGAGCAGGCAGGTAGGACTAGTTTAGTTTGAGATTATGGTTGGTATGGATGGTTTGGACCAAAGGGTCTGTTTCCATGCGTTATATGATTCTTCCATGTTGGTCCTTGTGAAGACAGGAGAATATAGAATGAGAAGTGGATCAAAAAGTTGTCCATGTCTTCCATAGAATAGACAATCCAGCATGGACTAGTCAAAGCTATACTAACGTAAGAAACTTGTTGGCCTTGCCTGTTTCCTGTACGTTTCAGACCATATGCAACAGTTACTTTCACATGAAATTTCCAACAGGTTCCAGGATTCCTTTCAACTCCAATTCCAACAACCTTTGAGCCTACTCCCAAAGAAGTACTTGCAAGTAATAGTAAAATATTGTAGATGCTGGAAATCACAAACAAACGCATAGAGTGCTGGAGAAACTCAGCAAGTCTGGCAGCTTCTGTGAAGAGAAAAACAGAGTTAATGTTTTGAGTCCAATATGACTCTTCTTCACAACTGAAAAGTGTTGAAATTTTTTTCAACAGATGCAAAGGAGAATCAGGAGGACAGATCATGTAGAGACCCAGTGCAAAAGACAAAGGGGTTTTCAATGGGGGTGAAAGATAAAAAAAGATGTAAAATGGGTGCAAGTTAAGGTTAGAAAGGGAGAGAATGGGTCCTTTCTACTAACAAAAATGTTACTGAGACATAAACAAGAATTGCTAGAGAAACTCAACAGGTCTGGCAATGTCTGTAGGAAGAAAGCAGCATTAACATTCCAGTCTTCAGAACAAGGATCATCGGACTGGAAACATTAACCACGTTTCTCTCTCCACAGATGCTGCCAGACCTGCTGAGTTTCTCCAGCAATTTCCGTTATTGCTTCAGATTTTCAGTATCTCGAGTTTATTGGTTTATTAAAAGAAAGACATGACAACACTGGGAGGGAGTGGTAGCGGGGAGAGAATGTAGGAAAAATGGAGAAATGGTGAAATGGAATATTTAAGAGTTTTGTCGGTGGTGGTTTGGTGATGGGATTGTATGTGGAAGACTGACTCTTGAAACTTGAACATGTAATTGGTGTCTGGCATTTCCATGAGGTATTGAAGGAATGCTGCGCTGTTAGCTATGATGATGTTTAGATGGAATCTGAAGCCAACTTTCTTTCTCCTGTGGTCATAAAATAGCCTGGCATTAGCTGAAGAAAAGATCGCCCCCTATCTTCCCCCCCAACATACACACACTGCATTTTTGCCAATATTTATCCTTCAATCAATTCCACTCACACAAACAGTCAGATCATTTTCAGATTTCCAACATTCTCAGTTCTTTGTTTTAATTTAGTAGTCAGACCATTTATTTTCCTGAACAAACTCAGAAATTGCTGGAGTATATCAGCATGTCTGGCAGCATCTGTGGACAGAGAAATCGAGTTAATGTTTTAAGTTCAGTGGCCTTTCTTCAAAAACATTGGACTCAAAATGTTTACTCTGTTTTCTCTCCACTGATGCTGCCAGACCTGCTGAGTTTTTCCAGAAGTTTCTGACTGTATTTCTGATTTCCAGCATTCTCATCTCTTTTGTTTTCTTCTGTCCTGGCCAGCAATCTATTACCTCCCTGTGTATGGGCCAGGCCAAATACCCTCAAAATAGATCAAGGAGATGGTCTAGGTCCTAACCTTTTTTTAATTTAAAAGTAAGTGTAAGGCATTGCATCCCAGATGCAATTTGATTCATCAAACTACCAGGCTTTAAGCAAAACACACTTTACTCTTACAAAACAGTTAAAATACAGACAAAATCTAAAAAAAAAATTTGCTTAACTGTAACTCTACCAAAATGCTTAACCAAATAATATATAATGAGATATATATGATTAGCAGTTCCAATACAGCAGCCTCCCACTGTTAGCAAATGTATATAGGAAAAAAAACTCGAAAATGTGAACCCAGCAGTAAGGAGAGAACATGTGTTTTTGCAGAAAGAGAGCTGTGACCTCTTCCAAAGTTTTAACTTTACCAACTGAAAGCAAAACCTGCAAACCCTGGCTCTGTTGAGGTTAACTCCACCCTCTCATGCTTCTTTTGTCTACTTTGAAAAAAAAAGCAAAGC
>NC_063367.1:11076558-11085470 GCF_021869965.1 Rhincodon typus | reverse complement strand
CTGTGGAGAAAATATCAGAATAGGTGACCCTTCCTCAGAACTCTATTTCTCCACAGATGCTGCCAGACCTGCTGAGCTTTTCCAGCAATTTCTGTTTTTGTTCCCGATTTACAGCATCCACAGTTCTTTCGGTTTTTATAAAGCTAGTCACACTGCTGGGCACAGAGCAGATAGCTCGGCACCAGGTTTACAGCACTTGCTTTCAAGGAAAACAGAACAGAACAAATCTCTCTGAAAGGCACATCTCATCACACCTACCCCTTTCATATCTCTGTCTCTCTGGGATCCATCTCCACCTACTCGCTCAGATCTCTCTTCGTCCCCACCCTCTACGCTCTGCCACTTCAGCATAAGTATCAGTTTTTCTGAGTTACTAACAGTTCTGGTGAAGAGTCACTGGACTCAAAATGTTAACTCTGCTTTCTCTCCACAGATGCTGCCAGACCTGCTGAATTTCTGCAGCAATTTCTGTTTTTGTCTCAGATCTCAGCACTTCTTTGTTTCATTTATTTTCCTGCATTGCGACAGTAATTACATTTCAAAAGTATTTATTGGCCATAAAGTGCTTTGAGATGTTTGAAAAATGTTCTTTAATTGCAAGTCTTTCCTCATAATTCAATTCTGTTGAGGCAAACATTTTGATAAGGAGGTTCTTTGCAGTGCAGAGTAAGCAGCGGAATAAATGGACTGCTGCTTAGAGCTCAGCAAGTGTGAACTGAAATCATTTTAACGCATAACTGGATGCTATTACAGGGGCATTGTAGAGTTTATCTAACAGGAGGAGCGAGGATGACCTTTCTCATAAGCACTTATCTTGTCATCCCTGACTGGTGCATTGACACAGCGTTAATGATTTGGTCTGAGAATCTACTTTATGTACGCACAGCTCTGGGTAGGAAATGATTCTGATTTCAAGCCCTACTTGATGTTTGTTCATTTTACACTTGCATTCTCAAGTTCTGCGCACACAGCCTGACCAAGCTAATTAGTTCATCCCTTCCCCTCAATAGTCTTAGGAGCAGTATTTTAAAGTCAAGCTCACAGAAGTAATTGACGTAATGCTTGCCAGAATGGTGCTGGGTCAGCCTCGAGGGGTAGCTTCAGGTCAGTCTTATTAGCTATTCATAGAGCGCTGAAATCTGGTGCTGGGTTTGCTTGCAGGAGTTCTCTGCCAACATTGAGTGCATGGGAAAGAGCTCATAAGACAGTGGCTACTGTTTAAAAGTGTTGTTTCATTTTCTTTCTTGGCAGGGCGCTTAAGCAGAAACATGTTTGGAGACCGGGGAAAAGGCAGCCTGAAATGTGTCGACAGGAACAGTAAAGGAGATATGCTATCCCAATCACCCACGGTCTTCTGTCCAGGAGATGTGTTTGAGCTGTGTGGAAGGATGCCAGTCTTTTGTATGGGGTGAAGTTACTCCTGGGAACTTTGCCTGTCAGCTAACGCTTACTCCATTGAGCCAAATTGCATCGTCTGCAAACAGGTTCTGCTCAGTGTGCATCCTCAGTTAAAGAGCAAAACGGTAAGGTCTCAGAAAACAGATCTTTGTAAGGCGACAATGTGAGAGGCACGGATAGAGTGGATAGTTGGAGTCTCAAATAGTAGGGGTCAAAGGTGGGAGGGGAAAAGTTGAAAGGAGATGTGCAATGTTTTGTACAGGTGGTGGTTGATGCCTGGACTGCATTGCTGGGGTGGAAAGGGGAGGCTGGTAGAAGCAGAAAGATTAGCAAAATTTAAGTGGTATTCAGACAGACATATGAACAGGCAGAGAACAGAGGGTTATGGACTATGTGCTATGACTAGTTTGGGTTAGTTTGGAATAGCATCATGGTCACCACTGACATGGTAGGCCAAAGGATCTGTTCCTGTGCTGTGCTGTTCTATATTCTAATGCATAACTATAGCACTTTTATCATTGCCACTTCAATCTAGATCAAGTGACTATTTCAAAAGTGATCCAGGAAATAGGCTGGACGCCTGTCTATTGTGAGCAATTCATTTATCTTGATTATAAGCATGGATACGGGTCAGCCACTCGGCTGTGAATCATCTGTGAGATCTTTAATCTGCTAACGTTGGCACTGGCTCTCAGCATACAGTCACACCAAAGTGATAGGGGGAGAAGGCTAAACTGAAACAGGCACTGTTTACTTTAGCACACCCCCATTCCCCCCCTACCCCCTGACCCCAGATATTACACCAGACATAGTCAGAGCTGCAAATATGGTGTCGGTGCAGAAAGTTAGGATCTTTGATCCGCCATTCTCACTTATATCTCCTTGCTTTTTCTGCACTAACTCATTCGTACGAAGATCTGCTAGTGTTGTACTGGGGCAGACAGGGTCAGGAGTCACACAACACCAGGTTATTTAAAATCACAAGCTTTCGGAATGCTGCTCCTTCAGATTGTTGGAAAATCCCATCTGGTTCACTAATGTCCTTTAGGGAAGGAGACTGCCATCCTTGCCTGGTCTGGCCTACATGTGACTCAAGACCCACTGTGGTTGACTGATAACTGCCCTTTGGGCAATTATGGATGGGCCATAACTGCTACCTAACCAATGACACCCTCATCCCATGAATGAATAGAGGAAAAAACAAGTACAGGTTGCTAGTCTGTCGCCAGCGGCTAGTACTTGAGTGGTGTTATTCTGTGTCAAACATAGCTGGCTAGGAGAATCTCCCACTCTTACTGCCTCCATTGATGATAGAAGCATTTACAGGTTACGATTCGACCAGTGCGACTGCATTACAAATGTGTTTTCCTTGGCTGCCAAGCCCTGGAGTGGGACTGGAAACCTAAGCTAATGGTTTCTCAGAGGCAGAGACATTACCCATTGCACCACAAACTAAATCAAATAAATCTACTTAAGCACCACAGTTAGAGA
This sequence comes from Rhincodon typus, assembly GCF_021869965.1. Classification (NCBI taxonomy): domain Eukaryota; kingdom Metazoa; phylum Chordata; class Chondrichthyes; order Orectolobiformes; family Rhincodontidae; genus Rhincodon; species Rhincodon typus. The sequence continues at coordinate 11,082,581 of NC_063367.1, read as the reverse complement.
GTCGGAGAGCTGTACAACATGGAAACAGACCCTTCGGTTCAACTTGCCCACGCTGAACAGATATCCTAAATAAATCCAGTCCCATTTGCCAGCATTTGGCCCATATCCCTCTGGACCCTTCCTATTCATATACCCATCCAGATGTCTTTTAAATGTTGTAATTGTACCAGTCTCTGCCACTTTCACGGGCAGTTTATTCCAGACACCAACCACCTTCTGCGTGAAAAGGTTGCCCCTGAGGTCCCTTTTAAATTTTTCCCCTCTCACCTTAAACCTATGCCCTCTGGTTTTGGACTCCCCCACCCTAGAGAAATGACCTCACCTATACACCCTATCCATGCCCCTCATCGTTTTATAAACCTCTATAAGGTCACCCTCAGCTTCCAGCCTATTCCACCTCTCCCTGTAGCTCAAACCCTCCAACCCTGGCAACATCCTTGTAAATCTTTGTTGAACCCTTTCAAGTTTCACAACATCCTTCCTGTAGCAGGGAGACCAGAACTGAATGCAGTATTCCAATAGCGGTCTAACCAATGTCCTGTACAGCTGCAACATGACCTCCCAACTCCTATACTCAATGTGCTGACCAATGTTTCCTCTCCACCTATCTTCTCCTCTATCCATCTTCTATCTGCCTCCCCCTCTCTCCCTATTTATTTCAGAAGCCCCTTCCCCTCCCCCCATTTCTGATGAAGGGTCTAGGCCCGAAACGTCAGCCTTCCTGCTCCTGTGATGCTGCTTGGCCTGCTGTGTTCATCTAGCTCTACACCTTGTTATCTCAGATTCTCCAGCATCTGCAGTTCCTACTATCTCTGATACAAGTGTACCAAATGTCTTTTTGGCTACTCTGTACTTCTGCAACTCCATTTCCAAGGAACTACGACCTTGCATTCCAAGGTCTGTTTGTTCAGCAATGCTCCCCAGGATCTTACCATTAAGTGTGTAAGTCCTGCCCTGATTAGCTCCACCAAAATGTAACACCTCACATTTATCTCCATTAAATTCCATCTGCCACTTCTCGGCCCCAGACACTCAGTTGTACTCCTCCTATCCCAGGGTTTGAGGGGTGGGCATTAAATACAATAAAAGTACAGACAGGGCATTGCCTGGCACCTTCCCAGACTGTGCCATGCTAGGCAAAGCATTCCATAACTGAGCCACTATGTCACAGTTGAGTTGGACTTTTATAGAGATAATCATTCCTCCCAGACCCTATGTGTCTGAAAAGAAACTGAGGCTGTCTGGAAATATGTATTCACAAAACACAGAACTAGCAGAGAGGGAGTGCACACAGTAACAGGATACTTTAAGTAACTCAATTAACATGTCCAACTTAAACTTCCTTTGTTTTGTTAAATGAATGGGGAAATTTATTTTTGCTATTTGGCAAGCAAATTAAGTTGCTATGGCTAACCTCACTGCACATGGAAACTTAGTAGTCCAATTAAACTTTTTTAAAGTTGCACAAGAGAAAATAGAAGATCCGGAGAGTGAATAGGAAATGATTGGGAATGACTGAGAGTGTGGCAAGCAAGTTCATTTAAAATGAAATCTGTTTACCATCCACCTTGTAAAATTAAATCCTTGCCTGTTTTTGAGCTTGACTTGATTCTCTACCACCTTGACTCCCATTCCAGTTATCATCTACCCTCTTGCTATCAGCAATGGCAGCCAGAAAATTTAACTTATTTCTTTCATTGTGTGGGTTTATAGCTTTGTCAGTGAATTTGGATTCTAGACAGATTAAGAGAAGGCAAGGACAAGAACTGTCTTATGGCATGGCTTCTTAATGGTACTGCTAAAGTCAGTCTCTAATCTGAGTGTTATATGACTGATAGTCTATTTCATTAGCTATGGTGGGGGGGGGGCAGCACAGTGGCTCAGTGATTAGCATTGCCGCCTCACAGAGCCAGGAACCCGGGTTCGATTCCAGCCTCGGGCAACTGCGTGTGTGGAGTTACCTTCTCACCATGTCTGTGTGGGTTTCCTCTGGGTGCTCTGGTTTCCTCCCACAGCCCAAAGATATGCAGGTTAGGGTGGATTGGCTGTGCTAAATTGCCCCACACTGCCCAGAGATGTGCCGGCTAGGTGGATTAGCCTTCAGAGTTTCAGGGTTACAGGATAGGAGTGTTAAGTCTTGATGGGATGCTCTTCAGAGGGTCAGTGTGGACTCAAAGGGCTGAATGGCCCACTTCCACACTTAGGATTCTATGATTCTATATTGTCTGAGACTAGTCATTGTACTTCCCACTAATTATCTTCCTATCCAATCCTAACCACTCTAACTAACTCTTCCCACACTGGTAAAGAGTGACTCTGTGACATCACCACAAGTTTGAGGCTCTAAGCCCCTTACCCAATGAAAACCAAGTGAGATGCTTTCTAGCTGTGAAACCTTAAGAAGACACTATGCGATCAGCTAATTAACTATATGAGGATAATGTGCCTCCACAGCCCAATCTCTGTCTGTTGTCAAAATCTCCTCCAGATTGATGTCCTGCTCCTTCTGACCTTGTGTTGGAGCCCTTTGCCATTGCTCTGTCATCACCCATTGAGTTTTCAGGCAGGGTGGCCAACACTCAGGAATGTAAACATTTTGACCTAAAAACCATTTTCTTCCTATCTTAAAACCTCCTCAAAACCAGTTTTGTCAACTGCCTCCACTGATCTCTCCCAATGTTTCTACTCCATATCTACTGCTGCTCAAAGAACTACACTTAGGGTACTGTACAAAGGAAAGACTTAGTTAATCGCTAAATACAGCAGATGCTAGCAATCTGAAACAGAAAGTTCAAGAAACAGTCAGCAGATCTGACAGCTTCCGTGGAGCAAGTAAAGTTCTGAGTTGAATCTGGCTCTTCTTCAGAAAATCTGTCTTCCTCTGAAGAGTCATATCCAACTCGAAATGTTATCTGTTATTATTTGAAATGTGGAGTTTGTTTGAATTGTGGGCAGCCCAGAGTGAATAAAATAGATGAAAGCCTGAAAAATTGTGGTTCAAGTTGTCTACCTGCAAATTAATAATTTTTTTTTGCTGAAATTCATTTTCACGGAGAAATTAGATCAGCTAAACATTAAGGGGTTGCAAAATAATTTCTGGAACTGTTCAATGGTTCTAGTGTTGTAGAAATTTGAGTATCCATTCCTGCTCTGGCTGTGACCAGTCAAGCATAACCTGCATTCCTTGTGGCTATCTCAAGAATAGCTTTTCATCGAAGCATCTAGTGCCAGATGGTTATCCCATTCCCTGGTAAATAGGCTGTGACCCACCCAGTGCAAATATTGTGACTTCTCTGGTTGTACATTATCGAAAACATATACTGCACCAGCTTTAAGGATAAAATTCCACACAGTGCCAGTTCAGAGGGTTGGTCTTAGCCAAGTTTGCCTGCGGAGAAAGATGCTATCACTGATGCATGATCTGAAATGATTGATTTATTTTGTCTACAGTGCAACCTGGTGGAAAGTACAAAAGAGACATCAACAGACACAGTGCAAAGGCTAACCACAAAAGAAAAGAGTGGTAAGAATATGCAGAAATCATCACGTCCTCAACTGGTTGAGACAAATAGAATGGGGAGGTGAAGGGAAGATGGAAAAATAGACGAGGAAGAAAGGAAATGGAAGCTATATTAACAAGGTGAGGAGAGGTAATGAAAGACTTGCATCTGTGTAGCACATTTCATACGGATACAATGTTCCTGAGCTCTTATGCTCAATGAAATACTTTTGAACTTTGATGAATTGAAAGAAACAAAGTAACCATTTTCTGCACAGCAAGTTCCCAAAAGCAACAAATGACCAAGTAATGTTCTTCAGTAATATAAAACAAAGAACTGCAGATGCTGAACATGTGAAACCAAAACAGAAATTGCTGGAGGAACTCAGCAGGCCTGGCAGCATTTGTAGGAGGAAGGCAGAGTTAACTTTTTGAGTCCAGTGACTCTTCATCAGAACTGTTAGTAGCCAAGGAGGAAGTGATATCTGTGCTGAAGCCGAAGCTGTGGGGGTTGGGGGGCGGGGGGAGTGGGGGAGGGGGAAAGTGAGGAGATAGATGGAGATGGAGACTAGAGAGAGAGATATGAAAGGGGTAGGTAAACAAGGGGATAATGGATAGCCAGCCAGGACAGAAGAAAGGCTAAATAAGTGATAATTAGAGCTAAGAATAGGAGAAAATGGGTGAACTGTGCTGAATGCAAGCCATATAATATGATAAAAGCCAAAAGAAGTGTGGATGCTGTAAATCAGAAATGAAAACAGAAATTGCCGGAAAAGCTCGGCAGGTTTGGCAGCATCTGTGGCGAGAAATCAGCGTTAACCTTTCGGGTCCAGTGACTCTTCCTCAGAAAAGCAGTTTCTGAAATATTAATGCTGATTTCTCTCCACAAATGCTGCCAGACCTGCCGAGCTTTTCCATATAATGTGATAATGGGCCTGGGAGTATGTGGGCATGGGTGACTGTGCTAAAGGCAGCTCATGTCATAACAGAATCCCCCAATGGCATTTTGGGTCAACCTTCAGCAGCATTGGACTGCAGCGGTTTGAGGAGGCAACTCACTACCACCTTCTAAAGGGCAACTAGGGACGGGCAATAAATGCTAGCCCAGTCAGTGATGCTGATGTCCCACAAATGAATAAAACAAAAGGACCAGGCGTAGGGTGGGCAAAACACAGGGAAAAATGTGAACCAGGCTCCGGAATTATTGAATTTGATGTTACGTACTAGAGGCTGTAGGGTCCCCAACTGGAAAATGAGATGTTGTTCTTCCAGCTTCACTGGAGCACTGTTCTTCAGTATTGTGGATGGAAGGACCAATATTAGCCAGTACTAATGGGTATTCAGCTGGTCTCCTTTAAAATAGGGCTTTGGAATCTTTTACATCCACCTGAGAGAATAGAGGTGTTGGCTTATTACCTCTTCTCACCTTAATTACTATTGTTTTCCATTTCCTTTCTCCCCTCACCTACGTTTCCAGTTTCTCAACCTGCCTCCGTTCTATTCACTCCAAGCACTTGAGGAGTGGTCAGTGCTGCATATTCTCACCAATCTCTTCATGACTTAACATTGCACTGTCTCTGTTGATGTCTCATCCAAAAGATGACGCCTCTGACAGGGCAGCATTCCCTCAGTGCTGCATTGGAGTGTCAGCTTAAGTGTTGAAGGGAGGAGGCTTGTGTGGATGGCCAACAAACATTGGCCTGATGAGCCATGGACTGTCCGATGAAAGGATATAAGAAGACATTTGTATAAACGTTTATGGCTGAATGGCCTGCTGTAGAGTTATGTATTCTATCCGATGCTCTGTAAAGAAAATCTAAGTTAGCATTGTATAGTGGAACAAATACAGCAACTTTGTTTTAACCAGCACCATATCAATCATCACTCTCGATAAATCAGCAAACTATATGGAAATACCACAAGTTTATCACTTTATTGTGATGTCCGAGTAGGTCAGAAATTACACAACACCAGGTTATAGTCCAACAGGTTTATTTGAAGACACAAGCTTTCGGACTGTAAACTCTTCAACAGGTGAAGTGAGAAAGAAGCACACATAACACAGAATTTATAAGTAAATTATCAACAGGTCACACAACTGATAATGATGTATTAAACAAACCAAAGATGCTGTTAAATGTTAAATCAGTTAGAAGGTTCTATTTGATTAATATGTTTATGTAAATCCCCGAGTTTCTTTCAACTCACTACCCTGAGAGAACTAAAGGTTTTATCAGTGTAAAGAAGAGGTGACATTTTACGTCAGACAATGCATGTTAGGTGTGAGGCCTTATTTAGAATGTGTTTGAGTTTTGGTTTGGAGTCAGACTGGTTTTATTTCTAAAGTAGGAATTTATAAAATGCCACACTGACTAACTGTCTATAAATTGTGTGTTTTTTGAACAAATAGAATGTATCTGCAAATTCAAATTCACCATATAGATTTGTGTGTGTTTGTGTGCATGTGTGTATGCATGTGTGTGTGTGTGCGCGCGTGTGTGTGCATGTGTGTCTGTGTGTGTGT
>NC_063367.1:11039485-11076458 GCF_021869965.1 Rhincodon typus | reverse complement strand
TGTGTGAGTGTGTGTATGTGTGTGTGTGTGTGTGTGTGTGCGTGTGTATGTGTGTGTGTGCGTGTGTTTGAGTGCACAGTGTGGTGGGTTCACCTGTAGTGCCACATGAACCCAAGGTCCTGGTTGAGGCTGTCCTCATGAAAACCGAACTTGGCTATCAGCCTCTCCTCGACGACCTGGCATTGTTGTGTATCCTGACGCCCATCTTGGAGGACATTTATCCGAAGATCCGAGGCCAAATATCCTTGACTGTTGAAGTGATCCCCCACTGGGAGGAACCATCACTGTTTGGCAATTGTTGAGCAGTGTTTTCTCAGGGCAGTGACTTGAAAGAAATTGGGGGATTTATATAAACGTATTAATTAATAAAAACCTTCTAACTGATTATTAAAGATTTAACAGCATCTTAGGTTTGTTTAATACATCCTCATCTGTTGTGTGACCCTTTGATCTTTTACTTATAAATTCTGTGTTCTGTGTGCTTCTTTCTCACTTCACCTGATGAAGGGGCGACGCTCTGAAAGCTTGTGTTTTCAAATAAACCTATTGGACTATAACCAGGTATCGTGTGATTTCTGACTTTGTCCACTGCAGTCCATCACCGGCGCCTCCACATCATGATGTCTGAGTTGTCAGTTTAGTGAGATTGCTCTCTGCTGATAAGTTTTATTTAAGGGCAAAGTTACATTATTATTTAAGTGATTTATGCTGTAAATAAAGTGCAATGGTGATGTGTATAGTCCCTGCATTATGGTTCTTTTACTTAGTGTGTATTTTTACAATGATTGTATGGACCTCTTCATTAGCCAGCATATTTGATCAACCAGCACACATTTGGTTTCCCCTAGGTGCCAGTTAATAAACAGTTTACTGAAATACATTCATTGAGGTCACAACTGACAATGTTCTATAATTGAGTTGTTTTGCTAATAAGTAATAAAAGCCCTGATTTTCCAGTTGGTATTATTTCAGCTTTGGTATTAATTTATTTATAAATTGAAATTTTGAGTGTGGATCTTAATGACCTTCACCTTGTGTCTGCATGAGTCACCATGCAGCCTGCTGATCAGGCTCAGCAAACATTAGTCCCAGATGTCAGCCTATACCAATGCTTGCCAAGCTTTTCTATCTATTGTGCAATTTTCCTCCAGGAGAAATCTTCGTGTCACTATTTACTTCCCTTCCCTGGTGTTCGTGATGTAGTAACAGCCATAGAACGGCCTGTTGCCACCGGCCATGGGGCTATGCAGTCTTATCTCTGTAATAGATGCACTCCTACCACTGGTCTTGTGAGTTTGCCTTCAATGGGGTATTTTCCCTAATGTGGCAATGCCTATCTCCCATAACATAGTGTTATGGTGCGATAGTAGATTCGGACGGATGTAACAAAAAGATAATTCTACTGGTTAAGTGATCCAAATTAACATGCTTATTAGCGGTAATATATATAAAATGGATATTAATCAGTAAATATATCTTAAGTGATAAACATATATTGAGCAGTTTATATATAAAACAATCTATAATTTACTTTAGATATATTAGAAACATATGCAAACTAATGCGTGGATTTTTTGCTTAAACGGCATAGTATAACTTATAATCTACTTTCGATATAAGAACATAAGAAACAGGGGCAGGATTAGACCATCTTGGGCCTGCTCCACCATTCAATAAGATCATGGCTGACCTTTTCATGGACTCAGCTCCACTCACCTGCCCACTCTCCATAACCCTTAATTACTTTACTCTTCAAAAATCTATCTGTCTTTGCCTTAAAGACATTCAATGGGGTAGCCTCAACTGCTTCACTGGGCAGGGAATTCCACAGATTCACAACCCTTTGGGTGAAGAAGTTCCTCCTCAAATTAGTCCTAAATCTGCTCCTCCTTATTTTGAGGCTATGGCCCCTAGTTCGAGTTTTACCCACCAGTGGAGACAACCTCCCTGCTTTTATTTTATCTACTCCCTTCAAAATTTTGTGTTTCTATAAGATACCCCCTCATTCTTCTAAATTCAAATGAGTACAGTCCCAGTCTACTCAATGTCTCCTCATAAGGCAACCCTCTCAACTTTGGAATCAACCTGATGAACCTCCTCTGCATCCCCTCCAGGGCCAGTACATATATTAGAAACATATGCAAACTGATGATAGTATAGCTTAAACTACTTTAGACATGTTCTCTGTGTCTAACAATGAATCTCACTGCCTTCTGCATAGCGAGGTACCCAGCTTTATGAAGCTGATCTGGAGAACTCATGTTTCCTGGCATTGGTCACAATCTCAGTCCAAGGTGGAGTCCAATGAGTGCAGTACAGTCCCCGATAGTAATGCTGTTCTGGGTGCTCTTAGTACTTTCCTAGACATTCCATTGTCCAGAAAAACATCTTCCAGGTGCCCATCTTACATGGCTCCTCAATAGTCAAAACAATGTCTTGCACTAAATCAGTGATTTTCCATTCATCTTCAATTCCTCATTGCCATGCCCAGTTAACCCTTCACAATTGACCCTTAATGATCTGGCTTGAAGATATCATTTTTAATCCTACCACCGCACATAAGAAACTGGACAAGGATTTCCTGATATTGAAGAACCCAACAGATATTTATTGGAACTATTATGTACAAACATTCACATTACTCAGGTACATAAGTGTTTAAGCTAATGTTAAGCTTTTAGGTATAATGGAGGAAGATGATCCTAGGACAGTGTCATGCTTCAGGTAATCTGAGGTAAGATGGAGCATGAGACCTTTTTACCCTCCGGTCACATGGTATGATTGGATGATGATATCATGGACATGCCTCTTACAGTATACTGACATACTGTCCGTGAAGTATAACACAATATTTTGTTGACCAAAGCACCTATCCAACTGCTTTTAAAATGAAAATCAGGCGTCCATGACCTAAAATGAAACAGATTTTTATTTTGGAGAGAGATAGTAGGAACTTTTTTTATTTTGTATAGCTTGCATCGCGTGCAACCTGATCAGGCCCATGGATGATGGAATCCAAAGGTCTCAGCCAAATGATGAATAAGACCGTAAGATGTAGGAGCAGAAATAACTCATTCGGCGCACTGAGTCTGTGTCACCATTCAATGAGATCATGGCTGACCTGATAATCGTCAACCCCACTTTCCTGCCTTTTCCTTATAACGATGCTGCTCCATGACTCAACAAATTGTCACCACTGCTGCCATGAGCTTGGACGACTGTGCCCGTTCCATCCACGGCCTCCTGCCTACAACTACAACTTCAATTGGACACGTCGTATTGGTCCATCAGCTTATCTTGCCAAATTGTATGGGGAATGGGATATCAAAATTGTGCAATGGGTGTTCCCTGGTATGGAGGGATTGTCTTATGAGTAAAGATTAAACAGGTTGGGAGTCTACTCACTGGGGTTTAGAAGAATCGGAGGTGATCTCATTGAAACATACAGGACTCTTAAGGGGATTGAGGAGTCTAGGACCAGAGGGCATAGACTCAGAATAAAGGGGCACTAATTTAAGACAAAGATAAGGAGGAATTTCTTCTCTCAGAGGGTTGTGAGTCTTTGGAACTCCTTTCCACAGAGAGTTGTGGGGTGCAGAATGCTTGGGCATCTTTAAGAATGAGATAGATTCTTGATCAGCAGGGGAATCAAGGGTTGTGGGGAAAGGAGAGGAAAGCCAATGTGAGGAATGCCGGATCAGACACGCTCCTATTGAATGGGAGGGCAGGCTCAAGAGGGTGAATGGCTAACTCCTGTTCCTATTTCTACGGTCTATGATCTATGTGGAAGTATCAGGAATTTGGTATTCTGTTCTTTGCTTGAATGGGCTGAAGATCAAAGTTCAAAATTCACTTCCTTGGCTTTTGGATATGTTTCTTTCTGTTCAATGTACAGAAGATTTCAAGAATTCTGAGTGATGAAATTATGCAGAAAGGTTAATGAGTTTGTGCTAAATTCTCCTCTCCACCATTTTGTTGCAGGCTTTTCAAAACAAGGGAATAAGCTTACATTTGTTGCAATAATGGAAATAAAAAACTCTTGCTAAGTAACAATAATATCAGTGTGACACTCATCATTTTGTGTTTGATTTTTTCTTATAATTATTAAAATTGTACATCCATATGAAATGTAATAGTTGAATGTTTTTACTACTCATATCCCCAAAATTGGTGATATTGTAGATATTGAAGAAGATTTTCTAAGATTACAAAGGCATCTTGATCAAATGGGTCATTGACTGAGAAAATAGCAGGTGGAGTTCAATCTGGATAAATGCAAGGCATTGCGTTTTGGTACAGCAAACAAGGGTAGGGCGTATACAATTAATGGTAGGGCCTTGGGTGGTTTTGTAGAACAGAGGGACTTAGGGATTGAGGTACATGATTCTTTAAAGTTTGTGTCTCATATAGACAGGGTGGTTAAAAAGGCATTTGGCATGCTTGCCTTTATTGCTCAGTCCTTTGAGTATAGGAGTTGGGACGTTACGTTGAGGTTGTACAGGACATTGGTGAGGCCTCTTCTGGAGTACTGTGTCCAGTCCTGTTCGCCCAGTTATAGGAAGGATATTATCAAGCTGGAGAGGGTTCAGAAGAGATTTACCAGGATGTTGCTGGGCATGGAATGTTTGAGTTATAAGGAAAGGCTGGATAGGCTGGGACTTTTTTCACTGGAGCATAGGAGGTTGGGAGGTGACCTGATAGAAGTTTATAAAACAATGAGAGGTACTGATAGAGTTGATGGTAGCTGTCTTTTCCCTAAGATGGAGAATTTCAAGACTAGGGGGCACATTTTTAAGGTGAGAGGAGAGAGATTTAAAAAAGACATGATGGGCAAATTCTTTTACACAGAGGGTGGCTCACATGTGGAATAAACTTCCTGAGAAAGTGGCAGATGTAGGTACAATTACAAGTTTAAAAGATATTTGGATACGTACATGAATGGGAAAGGTTTGGAGGGATGTGGGCCAGGAGCAGGCAGGAGGGTCTAGTTTAGTTTGGGATTATGCTCGGTGTGGACTGATCGGACCGAAGGGTCTGTTGTTGTATGACTCTGTGACTCTATCTGCGACACAGCTTTGAAAGAATAACAAACTAAATGAATCAAAAGGATGAATACTTTTTGCCACTGCACGCCCCCTGTTGTTAGTCACTAACAGTCCCCATTAACAACTATTCACCCTCCCAACCTGATCGTTAGCAACTCCTTTGTCTGTCCAACTGTCTTTCTCTCTCTTTGGGCTCTATCCTATCGTTTACTCCCTACCCCACCCACAACCCTATTTTCTGCATATAAACTGACGTTTTCCCAGCCACCATCAGTTCTGAGGAAGGGTCACCAGACCCAAAACGTTAACTCTGTTTTCTCCTTCACAGATGCTGCCAAACCTGCTGAGCTTTTCCAACAACTTTGTTTTTGTTCCTGATTTACAGCATCCGCAGTTCTTTCGGTTTTTGTGATGAATACTATTTACCTGGTTATGTTATTAGTTTGCAAAAGTAAAAAACATAATCTATTGGCAGATATGGAATCCTGACAGTGTGGAAGCAGGCCATTAGCCCATCGAGTCCACACTGACTCTCTGAGGAGCATCCCTTCAAAACCCACTCCACTATCCTATCCCTGTAACTTGGCACCTCCTGTGGCCAACCCACTTAGCCTGCACATCCCTGGGCACTATGGGCAAGTTAACATAGATAAGCCATCTAACCAGCTCATCTCTGGACTATGGGAGAAAACCAGAGCACTTGGCAGAAACTCACACAAATAAAGAGAGATTGTGCAAACAGTCATCCGAGGGTGGAATTAAATGTGGATTCCTGGGGCTGTGAGGCAGCGGTGCTAACCACTGAGCCACTGCGCCACTTATATTTGCTTCATACACATTACTGCTGAACTTGCTTTGGAAAAGGTATATCCATTACTAATTGATATTCAGTTCTTTTTCTTTGTACTGTCCACAGATGTCAGATTCACCAAAAGTCTGGAAGAGAGAACATAAAAACAATGGCAAGTTTTTTATTTAACATAGAGAAGTTGTAATGATGCATTGTAATTTGTGTCTTGTTATTCATGATAAAGCTTATTGTCTGACAGTTTATGACATTCTGTTTGGTTGGCATGAGAAAGAATCAGTTATTGCACATCAAAATTGAAAATATTTTGGAAAATGTGAAAATCTCCCCCTTTGGTTCATTTCAAAGATTTGTCAATCTCTAGTTTTTGGTCAGGTTTTACAAGGAGCAAATGTTTTGCTGTTCACATAATATTTTAAATTCATGTTTTGTTTTCCTTTTGTCAGAATTTGGCAATGACTTCATGACAAAGTTCTCATCCTTGCTTTCAAGTCCTCCCAAAATCACATTGCTTCTTATGTCTGCAACCTACTGTAATATTACGACGTTTTGAGAGCTCTGTGCTCTTCCATTTCTGATCCCTTATTTCAAGCACTCCAAAGGGGCTCAATCATTGTGTTTGATTATTTGAGTCTGTGCAACATTTGATGCTCACATGTGCATGGTTAGCTAGGCCTGGATGGGCACTCACAGGTCAGTAATAGAAGCTTCGAAACAGCTGGAAGACAGAGGTACGCTGTAGAAGCATAGAGAGGGCATTTTCAAGCATTATGTATCAGCTGCAAATGTCTCAGAGATATATTTGCAACGTTCATCTCTCTGAGCCTGAAATTCTGGTATTGCATCCTTAAATATCTCCACCTCGCTGCCACTTCTCCTCTAAGGCAATATTTGAAACCTACCTCCTGTCCGAACCATCTTAATATTTCCTGTGTGGCTTGATGTCAGTGTTTCTTTGATAATATTTCAGAATGTCAAAGGTCCTGTCTTAATTACAAATGGTTATTGAAGTGGTTTAAAGCTCTAAAGCCTATAGCTTGTAAGGCAGGCCTTCTTTCCCAACCCCTGTGAGATTTTACAAGCATGCCCTTCATTGCTAGAGGAATGGAGTTTAAAAACAGGGAGGTTATGCCGCAGCTGTATAGGGTGCTGATGGAGTACTGTGTGCAGTTTTGATCTCCTTACTTGAGAAAGGATGTACTGGCACTGGAGGGGGTGCAGCGGAGGTTCACTATGTTGATTCCAGAGTTGAGACGATTGGTTTATGAGGAGCGATTGAGTAGACTGGGACTAGACGCATTGGAATTTAGAAGAATGAGGGAGGATCTTATAGAAACATATAAAGTTATGAAGGGAATAGATAAGATAGAAGCAGGGAGGCTGTTTCCATTGACAGGTCAAACTAGAGCTCGGGGGTATAGCCTCAAAATAAAGGGGATCAGATTTAGGATTGAGTTGAGGAGGAACATCTTTACCCAACAAGTTGTGAATTTTGTAGAATTCCCTGCCCAGTGAAGCAGTTGAGACTGAATGTTTTTAAGGCAAAGGTCAATAGATTTTTGAACAGTAAAGGAATTAAGGGTTATAGTGAGCGGGTGGGTAAGTGGAACTGAGTTCTTGAAAAGATCAACCATGATCTTACTGAATGGCGGAGCAGGCTCGAAGGGCCAGATGGCCAACTCCTGCTCCTATTTCTTATATTCTTATGTTCTTATACTGGGTTCCTGTGCTCCAGGAGTCTAAATGTTTTGCTTCTGTATTCTATCTGTTAGGTGAATCATTAATGTTTTAAAGTTAGGAAAAGTGATATCATAGTTGATCAGTTTAATTCTTCATCCAGGCAAATGGTTCAAAAAGGTGTAAGTATAGAGAATGATAAGATGGAAGTCAAGTAATATTGTTTAATGCAAATACTAATAGTTCTGAGAGAAACATCACTAGGAAAGGCAATGGAACTGAAAGTGTAATTGGGGAAGGAAGAGAGAACGGGAGAGAATTTGCACCTGTAGGGCATTCCAAAGGACATTTTTGAATCGCCATCTTTGTTGCAACAGGGGGCACTCAGCATCTACTTTGTGCATAGTAAGAACCCACAAGCAGCCATCATAAACAGGGTGAGAGGCCTGTTTCAGTGATGCTGCATGAAGGATGGCTGTTAACCTGGCGAACTCTCCTGTTCTCCTTTAATTGGTATGGCGAGCTATTCTGCCTGTAAAGATTGGGCCTTGGCTGAGGGTCTGATGCTACAGAGGCTCAAGGAGTTTTGTTTGCGGAGAAGGCTGCTGTGCAAATGGTGGCGTGGGGGGTAGGGGAGCAATGCGGGTGGGGGGAAATCATTCGGAAGAAAGAATCTGCCTTTTCGTTTTTTTTTTATTAATGCTTGTGTCTTCACGCACCGGTAGATGATGTCCCTGACATTACTGAAAGCACCTTGTCAATCTGAATTCAGAAGGTGACTGATGGGCTGGTTCCTAGAAGATGATGGGTTCATCCATTTTATATTTTCCCCCAGCCATTCTCCGAAGCAAATTGTGAAGCAATAGACGGTTCATCCTATTGGTGGCTTCTCCAGAGGCTCAGGTGGGATGGGCTGCACTTTTGCGGAGATACAATTCCTGTCAGCCAGGCAAAAGGACACATCAATTGCAAAGATTTTGCTACATGCACAGACAGTAGCACAGCTGAAAGATTGATTTTTCAAACGAACACAAGTTCGTAAGGAGTTAATGCATGGATTCGTCCACCTGAGGTGGGTGGGTGTTCCTCGTTATTTAAAATTCTCTGTTAATTGTTGTGTTTGTTTAAGGCTGAGATAGACAGATTCTTGACCAGTAGAAGAATCATGATTTATGGGGAATGGGCAGGAAAGTGGACATGAGGAACGTCAGATCAGCCATGATCCTACTGAATGGCAGAGCAGGCTCGAGGGGTCGAATGGCCCACTTCTGTTCCTATTTGTTGTGGTCTTATGGCCTTACAAGGGGAACGCTACCAGACAATGCATTAATTCCAAAGTTAAAGGGAAAGGAAAGTTGTCTGTGTTCCCTGAGAACCAGTGGTAATCATACACAAGTAAACCTATTTTCATGTAAAGCCTTGGTAAGCAATAATTTTAAACGCATAGAGTCCCTATAGTATGGAAGCAGGCCATTCAACCCACACCAACCGTCAGAAGAACATCCCACCCAGATCCACACCCCTCCCACCCTATCCCTATAACCCTGCATTTCCCACGGCCAATCCACCTAATCTGCACACCTTTGGACTGTAGGAGGAAACAAGAGCACCCAGAGGAAACCCACTCAGACACAGGAAGAACGTACAAACTCTACACAGACAGTCGCCCAAGGCTGGAATCAAACCTGTGTCCCTGGTGCTGTGAGGCAGCAGTGCTAACCACTAAACCACTATTATGCCACACATAATGAAAGTAATACATTGATTAGAGAATAAATAATAGCAAAATATTGTGGATGTTGGAAATCTGAAACAAAAGTTCTGAGTTTTCCGAAGAACTGGAAACAAAACGTTAACTCTGATTCTCTCTCCATAGATGCTGCCAGACCTGCTGACTTTCTCCAGCATTCCCTTTTTTTTTTGCTGTAACTGATTTGATGATACCAGGGACATGTGATGTTCAGGTATTCTGACTAAACCCAGGCTCTGGGTTAATCCTACAGGTTCAAATCCCACCATGGCTGTTGGTGGAATTTAAATTCAATTAACAAAATCTTTAATTTTGTAATGATGATCATGAAAGCTATTATTGACTGTCATTAAAAAACCATAAGGCTGACTAAAATCCTTGGTTAAGGATGGAAGTCTGCTGTCTTTGCCTGGTCCAGCCTAAATATGACACCAATGTTGTCGACTCCTAAATGCCCCCTGAAATGACCCAAGGACCGAGTGGATTCAAGGGCAGTTAGGGATGGGCAACAAAATGCAGGGCTTGCCAGATGCCTTCATGCCATGAAAAAGTTTGGGTTAAGAGCACAGAGAAAAAGAGCCAATCCAAACCGGTCACAGGAGGAATGGTGAGTGTAGATGAGAAGGCTAAGTTAACCCAATGTAGCACACCTTCAGGGACCAGCCAACTCACAACATCACTAGAAACTCACTCCATACCCGAACTGGAAATCTGGTCAACCTCCAAAATAGCTATTTCTATCGCATCTGAAAAATAGGAAATTAGAGACTAGCAAGGCCTTCCTTCTGTAACACATTCGATGGTGATATTTCAATGTTACCGTATCTAACCAGAGACACTTATTTGTGTTTGTAGTCAGTCAGCTTATTACTGAATTCGAGCTTGAACACAAAATCACAGTTTCCAGTTTTCTTATAATTCTAAAGAAATAAAACTCTTCGACATAAACCATGTAAACAGACATGACACTCTTAAACCATGTAAACAGGTATGACACTCTCATATATAAAATTAATATTTTTTCTCTTAACTGTGGGACAGAGCGAGGTCCTATGACTGATTTGTGGGGTGAGGAACAATTGAGTTGAATGGACCTATACGCTCTGAAGTTTTGAAGGTTGAGTGGTGATCTCATTGAAATGTGTAAGCTTCTGTGAAGGATGTATAAGATTCGTAGTTCACCGACTGTAGCAACAGGTCCATGGCAGACACCATTTTCCTGGCCCTACACTCATCCTTGGAACATCTGGATATGTCAGGATCCTACATATTGACTACAGCTCTTCCTTCAACGCCATAATTCCAACCAAGCTAATCTCAAATTCCAAGATCTAGGTCTCTGCTCTGCGTCCTTCAACTAGATCTTCAATTTCCTAACCCACAGACTGTAATCAGTAAGGATAGGCAACAACACCTCCTCCATGGTAATCGTCAACACCAGCACCCCACAAGGCTACATACTCAGCCCCTTACTATACTCCCTATACACTCATAACTGTGTGGCCAAATTTTGTCCTAGCTCCCAAGTTCACTGACGACATGATATTTGTAGGTGGGATCTCAAACAATGACAAGACAGAATACAGGAAAGAGATAGCGTGCTCGGTGTCTTGGTGTAAAGATAACAATCTGTCCCTCAACATCAGCAAAATGAAAGAGCTTGTCATTGACTTCAGAAAAGAAGGTGGAGAGCATGCCCCTGCCTGTATCAATGGAACTGAGGTGGAGATGGTTCAGAGAGTCAAGTTCCTAGGAGTGACAATCACCAGCAACCTGTCCTGAATCACCCACGTTGATGAAATGGTCAAAAAAAATAAAACAACGCCTCTATTTCTTCAGGAGGCTAAGGAAATTTGGCATTTCCGTAAAGATTCTTACCAATTTTTATAGATGTACCATAGAAAGCATTCTATCCAGATGCATTGCAGCTTGCTATGGCAAATGCTGTGCCGAGGACCATTAGAAACTACAGAGAGTTGTAGACCCAGCCTAGTCCATCACTCAAGCCAACCATCCATCAATTGACTCCATCAATACTGGTATGAACTGCCTGTACTGCAAGCAAAACAAAACTCTACACTGTATCTCGTTACATGTGACAATAATAAATCAAATCAAAAATTTAGACATGATGGTTTCTTGACCCTCAAATGGGCTTTGTTGAACAAAGGGGCACGGGGCCAAGATAAGGAGTCAACAATTTGTTGGACTGAGATGATGAGAAATGTCTTCATTTGTGAAACCTTAGGAATCCCTATCTCAGACAGGAAATGATACGTAGTGATATTGCCATTGGATTAATAAACTGGATGTCTACTCAGGGAGCTTGATTTAAAATGACACCATGACAGCCTGGAATTTGAATTCAATTAATAAAATCTGAAATTGAATTACTGCTAGTGAAAACAATGGTACCCCTGTAAAAATCTGTGTTTGTTCTAAAAAGTCAACTGGCTCATGATTGTCCATTGGAGGAAGGAAGTATACCATCCATATCAAGTCTGGCTCACATATGGCTCCAGATCCACAACGATGTGGTTGACTCTTAGCTACCTTCAGGGGTATTCAGGGATGGCCAACAAATGCTGGACTTGCAAGGTAAAAATAAAACAAAAAATGGTACTCCAGTGTTGAGTATAACGAAGACTGATGGAACGATAAGGTAGGCAAGTGAAGTGGTGCAGAAAATCAGCCATGATATTATTGAATGGTGGAGCAGATGCAAGCAGCCATGTAGCATTCTTCTGCTCCATTTCTCATGTTCTTAAGATCCAAACGATTGGGCTCAGCGAGGTTCTGACCAGAGGTGGAGATTGACATGAAGCTAATGTCTTCATGGTTTAGGCTGCAAGAACCCACGATGAGTCTGGAGAATGAGCTTCACTTTGTAAAAAGTTACACTTCTGTCACCTGATGTATAAGCTTTTTATCACCACTTCTCACTGCAAACAATCTATGATCTTGTTTAGCCTTGTAAAGAGGTATTTTGAGGAAGTTGTTGAAATTGTGCAATTTAACTCAAGGTTGACATTGATTCTGATGATGTCAGCCTTTCCCATCGGAACAGGTGAAGGCAATGACACCTCACAAAATTGGTTTCCATGTTTTTTAGCAGAGTCTTGTCATTAAGATTGATTGTGTCCACTAGGGTTTCAGATATTGTAATTTACAGCTACATCAGTGCTGTTTTTTTGTGGTCACTGATAAGAGAGGCAGTGTATAACTGGAAACATCTCATTATATAACCAGAAAACAATTACAAGGGATGAATAGGTCTTTTGACGTAATTCATCCTCACTTTTGTCCTCAACAATTTGTCACAGCCACCTGCCATTTTTCCAAAAAAAAATCATATGGAAGGTTTCAGTTCTAAAGAAAGGCTGGGCAGGTTGGAATTTTTTTCACTGGGGCTTAGGAGTTTGAGAGGTCATCTTATAGAAGTTTATAATATCATAAGGGTTATAGATGCGGCTAATGGTAGGTGTCTTTTCCCTAGGATGGGAGCTTTCAAGACCAAGGAGGCACATTTTAAGGTAAAAGGAGTAAGATTTATAAAAGGCATGAGGGGCAAATTTTTTTTACACAGAGGGTAGTTGATGTGTGGAATGAACTTCCTGAGGAAGTGGTGGATGTGAGCACAATTACATTGTTTAAAAGACATTTGGATAGGTACAAGAATAGGAAAGGTTTGGATGTATATGGGCCAGGAGCAGGCAGGTGGGACTAGCTCAGTTTGGGATTATGTCCTGCATAGACTGGTTGGACCGAAGGGTCTGTTTCCATGCTGTATGACTCTTTGATTTCGTGACTCCTTGTGACGTTGCTGCCTTGAACATGTTTTTCTGTCCTTCCACAACTTCCCTTGAGAAGGTGGTGGGGAGCAGCTTACTTGATGTATTGTAATCCGTGGAGGACACATATACCCTCAGCGCTACTATGGAGCAAGTTCAACGACACAGCAACAGTGAAGGAACTGTGATATAATTTCTGGTCGGGGTGGTGTGTAGTTTGGAGGAGAACGTGTAGATGCTGTTGTTCCCTATCATGTGTTTTCCTTATCGGTGGCCAACGTCACAAAAGTAGAAGGTGCTTTTGAAAGAACCTTGGCAGGTTACTACATTGCATCTTGTAGACAGTACACACTGCTGCCTCTGTGCTCCGATGGTTTTTTTTTTCTATTATTCACTCATGGACTGGGCCAGCATTTATATCCCAGTTGATCCTGAGAAGCTGACCTGCCTTCTTGAACTGTTGCAGCACATGTGCATTAGCTAGACCTACAATGCCATTCAGGAGAGAATTCCAGAATTTTGACCCAACAGTAGTGGAGGAACAGCAATATGTTTCCAAACCAGGATGGTGAATGGTTTGGAGGAAAACCTCCAGATGGTGGTGTTCCCATGTAACTGCTACCCTTGCCTTTAGTAGTGGTTGTGGGTTTGGAAGGTGCTGTCTAGGGAGCCTTCGTGTATTTCAGCAAGACGTCTTGTAGACAGTACACACTGCTGCTACCAGACGTTGGTGTTGGAGGGAATGGATCTTTTATGAATGTGCTACTTTGTCCTGGATGGTGTCAAGTTTCTTGGGTGTTCTTGGAGCTACACTGATCAAGACAAGAGGTGAGTATTTGATCACAATCCTGACTTGTGCCTTGTAGATGGTAGACAGGTTTTGGGGCGTCAGGAGATGAGTTACTCAGAGTTATTCCTAGCCTCTGACCTTGTAGCCACTGTATTTATATGGCTAGTTGAGCTCCTTTTCTGGTCAATGATAATCACCAGGTTGTTGATAGTGGGGGATTCAGTGCTAGTAACAACATTGCATGTCAAAAGGTGATGGTAAGATTCTCTTTTATTTGTGACAGTCATTGTCTGGTATTTGTGTGGCATGAAGGTTACTTGTTACTTTTCAACCCAAGTCTTGATATTGTCCAGGTCCACTGCATTTGGACATGGACTGCTTCAGTATCTGAGGAGTCTTAAACCATGCTGAATATTGTGCAAACATCAGCAAACACCTTCACTTGTGACCTTATGATGGAGGGAAGGTTAAAGATTAAGCAGCTGAATGTGGTTGGGCCGAGAACACTAGCTGAAGGAACTCCTGCAGGGGTGTCCTGGAGCTGATGTGCCAGGTATGACAGCCACCAGCAGAGTGAGCATTGAAGATCGTGGATGGAATGTAATCAAGCGGGCTGCTTTGTCCTGGATGGTATTGAGTTTCATGTTATTGGAGTTGCACTCGTCCAGGCAGTGTAGAGGGAGAATTCCATTAAACACTTGACTGTCAATGTCCCATTGAATAACTTTTCTGTTGATTGAGAGTAGACTGATATTGTTAGAGTTGACTGGGTTGAATTTGTCCTGAGTTTTGATGTACCTGGACAAATTTCCATATTGTCAGATGGATATCAATGTTGTAGCTGTATTGGAATAGGTTGTCTAATGGTGTAGCTAGTTCTACAACAGAACTCTGAGTAACGTATAGCTGTGACAGTGTCAGGATCCCATTCCTTTGCAGTATCCAGCAAACTGAAAGTGTAAGTAAAGTGAGATGGAAAGTCTCTGAGGAACGTAAGATGGGACAAATTATAGGAAAATATTTTGAACCTCTTCCTGCATCATTTCCACCAAATTGAAACACTCTATCACTGCTAGTCTCATTATTAGTTTCCCATATGAGAAAGACCACCCGTGTTTAATTCCACTGAGATGTCTAAGGAAATTAGGATACTAATTTCCGGCTCAGTGGTTAGCACTGCTACCTCACAGCACTAGGGAGCCAGATTCGATTCCAACCTGGGTAATTGGGTTTTCTCTGAGTGCTCTGGTTTCCTACCACAGTCCACAGATGCACAGGTTAGCTGGATTCGCCGTGCTAAATTGTCCATGGTGTCCATGTATGTGCAGGCTAGGTGGATTAGCCAAGGGAAATGCAAGGCTACCAGAATAGGGTAGGGGGTGGTCTGTGGGTCTGGGTGGGATGTTCTACAGAGGGTTAGTGTGGACTCAATGGGCTGAATGGACTGCTTCCACACTATAGGGATTCTATGAAATTATATGCTGGAAGCTAGTTAAATTGTGATGAGATGGATCATCTTGATTTCCACAAACGTTGAAATCTATGCGTTATCTGCAACTACCAATGAAATGGAAATGAAATCATACGCATCATATACCCCTGTTAAGCCACTTAAAATTGTTTTAATCAAATAAACCAAAGGAAGCCGAATTAAATCAGATGCCAGCTCATTAAAGGGGCACTGTAACAAAAGCATGCAAAATTTAATTTAGCAAAGTTCACTATGAAGGTTGAAACTGAACTTCAGCCCTTGTGGCGCCCACTGGCTTTAAAAGTTCATGCATCGTGTACGTCCTCTTTGTACTTAGAAAAAGGAGTGTCAGTACAGGGAAACAATACAATTCCTTTCATTTGACAATCTCCTAAGCAGACGGTACTGTATCTCATTGATTCTGGGTGGCAGTGTTATGGCAATACCCTCTATGTTTCCATTCCATAAATCGTATGACATCTTTTACTTAAGGTAGACCACTGATGAAAAAGAAAGACTTGCCTTTTTGTAGCTTGGGCTGTCCCAGAACAATCTGAGGCCAATGAAGTGTGGCCACTTTTATCATGTAAGAACTTGACAGCCAATTTGCACACAGATCCTAGAGTCAGTGCTGTGATAATAAACAGTTTTGTTGTAATGGTGAATGAAGAATAAATATTGGCCGGGACACTAGGGGTAACTGCAGTTTTCCATCAAAGCGGTGTCATGTGTTCTCTTATACACAACTAGGAGGTTAAGAAAGGCCATTGTTTGACATCTCATTTGAAAGCTGCCACCTACTGACAGTGCAGCACTCTCTTGAGGTGTCAGCTCAGATTTCTGTGCTCAATCTCTGGAGTAAGACCTGAAGCTACAACTTTCTGGGTCAGAGACAAGTGCGCAACAAACTGAACTATAACTGACACAGCATTCACAATCATTTTGATGTAGTTTATAGGAAAGAAACCAATTAGGCTTACAAGCCTATTATTCTATGAGGATTTTTAGAATTTATAATGTTGCTTTACTAAGCATTAAGGAATCTCCTCTAACCCGTTGGGATATTTGAATTACTGCTGATCTTCGACCCTGGTCACTTAAATTGCATATTTGCAAATGATATTTTTACTGATCAGACCGTCGCTAACGGATCCAATATGCAGAGCAATCATTTCCTGATTGATTTTGAGTTACAGAAATTGATAGATAGCTGGCAAAGGGAGAATGGCGAGCTGTGTGTTTCTCATGCAGATTATCTTGTCACCCTAGAGAGTCCAGTCAGAATCCAGTTCGTGCTGATGCATGATAAGGAAAGAAACACAAAAAAAGGGGACAGATTTTATAATCAATTATCAGTTTGCTACAACACAATAAACTGTGCTTAATTAAATTAGTTTGAGTCCATGGAGTGCAAAATCACTGATCAAGACCCTTAACAATACTCTGTGTCATTTCACCCAAGACTTCAGCCCTCATTGCATTCACTCTCGTTGAGTACTGAGGACTGAGTACAGGATCTGGAGCTACTACAATGATTCAGTAGAGGCTACTCATAGAGTCATACAGCATGGAAACAGACCAGTCCATGCTGAACATAATCCCAAACTAAACTAGTCCTAACCTGCCTGCTCCTGGCCCATTTCCCTCCAAAACTTTCCTATTCATGTATTTATCCAAATGTCTTTTAAACATTGTAATTGTACCCACATTCACCTCCTCAGACATATGACATCACTGACAACACTGACATGGACACGATGGGCCAAAGGGCCTTTTTTTTGTGCTGTAGATCTCTATTACTCCATAACGATAAGATTCATTATGGCCCATTCATTATTGTCCTTGAACGAAATACCTTGTAGAGACATTTCAGAGGGTAATTAAGACTGAGCTTGAATCACATGTAGATGAGACCTGCTAAGGATGGCGGATTTCCTACCCTAAAGAATATTCGTGATATAGCTGACATTTGTTTACAACAGTCAATGCCTGAGGAATTCAGAACCAAGGGACACAGTCCAAGGATATGGGGTGGGCCATTTAGGACTGGGATGGCGAGAAATTTCTTCACCCAGAGAGTGGTGGGATTCTGTGCCACAGGAAGCAGTTAAAATTTTTCAAAAAAGATTTCGTTACAGTTCTTAGGATTACATGGATCAAAGGATATGGGTAAAAAACAGAAACGGAACTGAGTTGGATGATCAACCACAGTCAGGGCAGGGCTTGAGGGCCGAATGGCCTACTCCTTTTCCTGTGGTCACCATCACTGAGAGTGGCTTTCAATTTTAGATTTACTCATTGTACTTAAATTCAAATCTATAACCCCAATAGCCTAGGCCTCTGGATTAGTACACCCCATGACGTTAACCCATGCCACATCTGGGAATTCCACTTTCCTTATTTGGAATGTGGCCCAACAGTTTGTCCAGATCCCATGTCACAGGGGCCATCCTTGCTTGCTTGCCAAGAATGTGAAAAAAGCAGGACAATGACTTAAGCTACCAAGAGGCAGAAAAATATCAGAGAGGCATCTGCAGAACAACAGAGAGAAAGTGCTTGCCTTAAGGAGCGAGAGCAGGGAGGGTAGCAATCAGTCTCCTGTGATCAAACAGGCTGCAAACGGGTTACACTCGCAGTACCATTGAAGAGAAATAAGGAGCCATCGTCAACAAGGTTCCCTCTAATTTTGTTTTCCACTGTCTAGTCCTGTGAGGTCTGTGCCCAGCAGTGGCTTCTGGAAAATTCTGGAAGTTATTTGTCAACATTCTGACTAGAGTGCATGGACCTTCCTGGAAGGAAACATTGCCTCTTACACCCACCTCATTCCAACTGCAGATATTTTCTCACCTACCTGTTCAGGGATGTTATTACACAGCACTGCAGTAGGTGGGACTTGAATCCAAGCCTCCCTTGATTCAGAGGAGTGGACATTACCTTGGAACCACAAGATCCCTTTCATTCATCTGCAAGCTTCCTGTGAAACACCCTTCAGCTGTGGAAGCCATCACAGCTGCTGAGGTATTTCTGCAATTCCAAAAGTCTTCACTTCCAACAAATTGACACCTGAATCCTGAAACCACAGGCTTGCTTCAAAATCAGAGTGAGGGAACTTAATACATTTTTTAAAAAATTACAATAAATATATTAGATTATAAAAATTAAATATTAATCTGTGATTAGTGTGTGTATGTGTGCCTTTTTATTTGTGTGTGTGTGTGCTTGTGCGCACTGTGCATGTGTGCATTATGCATGTGTGCACTGTGCTGTGTGCGTGTATGTGTGCATGTTTGTATTTTGTGGTTGCTGACTTTCTCGCTGAGCTGGTAAGTTTGTTTGCAGACGTTTCGTCACCATACTAGGTAACATCATCAGTGTGCCTCCGGGAAGCGTCAGTGTTGTGCATCGCTTACTATTTATGTGTCTCAGTTTGCTGGGGTGGGTGGCATCACTTCCGGATTTGTTTCTCAGTGGTCGGTATATGGGGTCCACCTCTACATGTTTGTTAATGGAGTTCTGGTTCAGGAATTCTCGTGCATGTCTTTAGTTGGTTTGTCCGAGGATGACTAAGTTGTCCCAGTCGAATTGGTATCCCTCTTTGTCCACGCGTATTGAAGTGAGTGATAGTTGGTAGCGAGTTAACATTTCAAGTCCAGGCTAATTCTTCAGTTCTGAAGGCTGGAAACGTTAACTCTGATTCTCTCTCCACAGACACTGCCAGACCTGCTGAGTTTCTCCAGCATTCTCTGTGTTTGTTTCAGATTTCCAGCATCCACAGTACTCTGCTTTACATTTTGGTTGCAAAGAGCTAAACAGTGGCTTAGGCAATGCAGGAAATCATAGATTGGGAGAACAACCCAGAATGGGATTGATAGTCTACGCACACCTACTCCCATACGTGCACGCCATCTGACTCATATTAGCAGTAGTGATGTATTTTATCCATGGCTTTAATTCCTTACTGTCATTAGGCACATCGATTTTTTAAAACTAGCATCCTTGTAGGACATTGCCCAGGTTCTTTTAATTGACAAAAGTTTGAAGAAATAAAAACATCTTGGGGGCCCTCTCGTGGCACAATGATAGCTTCCCAACCCCTGAACCAAGATGCATGGGTTCCAGTCCCATCTGCTCCACAGGTGTGTAAATGATGAGCAGAAAAATAGGTTTTGATAAAATGTCAAGATTGACCCCAAATTAGCTTCAAGTGCATATATTCAAACATATGAAATAGAAACAAGAATAGACTAGTTCAGCCGTTAACAGTTCCAATTAATAGCAGATGAATTAACAGATATTCAGATAGTCAGATCTTTATCCAGTCCTTTGTCTGTCCAACTAGTCTTCTCTCTCTTTGGCCTCTATCCCGACCTATCACTTACTCCTTACCCTCTACCCCCACCCTATCTTCTGCATAAACTTTCTTTAACTTTTTCCTAACTACTATAAGTTCTGAGGAAGGATAATTCAACCTGAAATGTCAACTCTGATTTCTCTCCACAGATGCTGCCAGACCTGCTGAGCTTTTCCAGCAATTTCTGTTTTTGTTTCTGATATTTAGCATCTGCATTTCTTTCAGTTTTTGTTTTGCAAGAGTAGGTCATTTGGCCCTTGGAGCCTACCCCACCCTTCAGTAAGATCATAGCTGATTGGTTTGTGTTCCAATTCCACATCTATCCATGCCTGAATCATTCCCATTTACCCCCTCACCCCAATACCCTTTGAACCCCATGTCCAACAAGAGTCTATCTACCCCTGCCCTAAAAGTATTCAGCAATCCTGCTTCCACTGAATTCCAAGGCAGAGAGATGCAAATTCACACAACCGTCTGAGAGAAAAAAAACAATTTACCTCATCTCAGTCCTAAATCCATAATGTTAAAATGGTGTCCTCTACCCCAGACCCAGACTGACCCACAGGAGAGCAAGGCAGATGTCTCCCTGCCATATAATTTCATCGAAATCGTAAAAGTAATCTTCTGTGTAAGAAAAGAGCGTACCCTAGCTACATATTGCTGATGTCACTATGCAATCACATTGTAAAATAAACCTGAGTTCTGTTGCAGAGCATTCTGAAAATTGGATAAATCCTAACTCCTTCCTGGAAGATGACCTTGAAAAAACAACCGACACAGCTTTACATAAATTTTGAAAGTATCATAGTGATCCTTCATAGAAAATAAACTGCACCCAGCCATGAGTCCCAATCTGGTTCAGACTGCATGGTGTGCCAACTCTCTCTGGCGGCTGTTAATTAAGTTTTGTCAAGTGTCTTTCTAGCGGGGAGGGCACATGTGCTAACAGTAGTGAGCATATCTACACCTGTCATTCATGCACACTGATCCTACCTCTGGAATAATAGATATTGCTTAAAAACCTTTATGCAGGTTTTTAGCTGCACCATAACCAGGATTTAGGTCAGCTTTCTGATCAGAGTGCAGATTTCACCTGAGGGAAATCTCAACATTGCGATCCACTGTTACTCATTGAATTCAACCTGGGAAATGAATGCGGAGCTTTAACACGTTAGTGTCATTAGAGAATAAAAGGAGAGTGCAATACATGGGCACAAGCCATTCAGCCCATCAACAGCCATCATTCGTTCAAACAAACACTCCAAATCATGTTTCACCACTCTGCGTCATAAACCTTCAACCCATTGATATTTGTTTGCAGCTCACCAAGTTTTGCTTTCCACTGATTTCAGTGTGAAATATTTTGAACAAGAGGGCCAAGAGATAGAAGGAAATGAAATATCTGCAGAAACAAAATGTCGGAGGTGAAGTGTGATTTGGTGATTCAGAGTGCGGGCTGAGTTTTTACCAGAAATCAGCTAAGTGTCAATTTTGGTGATTTCACAGTCCATTATTACCATTAAGATAAGTAAACATTTCAAGGGCATAAATGAGCCTCATTTGGAATAAAATCTAATTCTAATCTAGTGTGCATGCTGAGCAGACAATGGGTAAGAAACAAGAAAGTAGGCCACTGCATATTTGCAGTCATGTCTGACTCCAGTTTACTTAGATTGTGTATATAAGTTACTTGTTACTTTGGTAGACCCTCAGCATGCAACTCTCAGACTTAGCATGTTATTCTAGCTATTTGGTAAGTCTCCAGCACCACCTTATTTTTCATTTTTTGCAATTATCTCTCTGCCTCAATTAAGTGGATTATAGGTCATCCCTTCACTTGCTATTCAGCAGTTGACACTTTACTCGCACCGTCTGACACTCTTCATCATATTACTCGGCCTGTCAAAACCCTACTCACATCATTTGTATGACCTTTTGATCTCTCTGATTATAAAGTCTGTGCTTGGGTGCTCTCTTCACTTTAGCTGATAAAGGGTCAGCACTTTGGAAGCTTGTGATTTCAAATAAACCTGTTGGAACAAAACCTGGTGTCATGTGACTTTTGATCTTGTCCACCCCAGTCCAAGAGCGACACCTCCACATCATAATTTCTAATAAGTATTATAAAATCAAAATGGGGCCATACTGAATACTGATGCATTAAGGAGCAACAGGAACCTACTGCTGGTAATGGAGACTCGTGGTAACCAGTGTCATTAGAATCAGCAGTACAGGCAGATATAGCATAAGTTGCCCTATTTTCATGGTCTGAGCGAATAACAGGGCACACCTGAAGGGATGAGTAGCCTTCTCATGTCCTAATATTGGCTATGTTGTCCTTCATAGCGGACAGACCTTCACAGTGACTGAGCCAGAAAGATCACATGGGACCTCAACTTGTCCCTTATCATGGGCCCATGAATAAACAGCACATTAGCTCTCGCATGTAAGTTGTGCTAACTTGGGAACTTACTAAAGCTGATCAAAAATTCACTCTAAGTGCAATACAGTACCGGTCAGCACGGACTGGTTGGACCGAAGAGTCTGTTTTTTGTGCTCTACGACTCTGTGACTCCATAACACTGTCTGCATTGTCAGGGCTGCCTGTTATAGATTTGAGGTTGCTGCTGTAGCAGGATGGATGGCAAATGTCAAACTGCTTCTTCATCTAACACCCACCACCAAATTCTGCCTCAGTGTGTCAAGGGAAGTGTATACAGGAGGTGAACTTGGAGGGGTTGCATTTCATCAAATGTAGAGTCATAGAGAGTTACACAGCACAGAAACAAACCCTTCAGTCCAACCCGTCTGTGCCAATCAGATATCCTGAACTGATTTAGTCCCATTTGCCAGCATTTGGCCCATATCCCTCTAAACCCTTCCCATTCACATATCTATCCAGATGCCTTTTAAATGTTGTAATCTCATTCCATACATGCACCACCCTCTGCACGAAAAAGTTACCCCTCAGGTCCCTTTTAAATCTTTCCCCTCTCACCTTAAACCTATGCCCTCTAGTTTTGGACGCCCGTAACCCAGGGATAAAAAGACCTTGGCTATTCATCTTATCGATGCCACTCTTGATTTTATGAACCTCTATAAGGTCACCTCTCAGCCTCCAATGCTCCATGGAAAAATGCCCCAGCCTATTCAGCCTCACCCTGTAACTCAAACCCTCCAACCCCAGCAACACCCTTGTAAATGTTTTCTGAAGCCTTTCAAGTTTAACAACACCTTTCCTATAGCAGGGAGACCAAAATCGAACGCAGTATTGCAAAAGTGGCCTAAGCAACGTCCTGTACAGCCACAACATGACCTCCCAACTCCTATACTCAGTGCACTGACCAATGAAGGCAAGTGTGCAAAACACCTTCCTCATCACCCTGTCTAGTTCCTTCTGTTTTTTTCTCATTTGTTCCAACTGATTGCGGCCCATGCAAAATCTGTACCATTTGTGCAGACATGGGACATGGGACAGCATCAGGTAGTATCCCCACTAGCATGGGCAGCACAGCAGCTATTAAACTCTCCAAGTGTTAATCTGCTGGATTTAAGACTTCTATCATTCAGTTAGGACATCTAGTCTCACAGAGATACACACCAATCCAGTTACCCCACAGCCAGCAGTAACCCCCATACCAAGCTCCTGGAGTGCAGGACCAATTACATGCTGTTGGTTTCACCATTGGGAAGGGAAATGAGGCCCTGGGAATTGTGTTGGGTTATAATAGAGTGGCCGAAGAAGAATGAGGTGTCCACACAGTGGGTTGACTTTATGGCTGCTGAAAGAGATATCCACACCTTCTTGCCTGAGGCCTGAGGAGGCTGATTTTCTGGGCTTTCTCCCTGCTCCAGGTATTGTGTAAGGGTTTTTGGACCCTGGACTAACCATGCACATGGTGTCAGGGAGCTGTTCATCACAGGGCATAAATAGCACAGAGTGGGCGGAGTTAAGAAAGAGAGAGGAAAGGAGACACACATAAAAAAGGCCTGAAGTCTGACCATGTGCAGATGATTGATTAACATTAGAATCATAGATATCTACAGTGTAGAAGCAGGCCACTTGGCCCATTGAGTTCACACTGAGCACCCTTAAGGATGGCACGTGGCTCAGTGGGCTAGGGACATGGGTTCAATTCCACCCTCTGGTGACTGTGTGGAGTTTGCATATTCTCCCTGTGTCTCCATGGGTTTCCTTCAGGTGCTCCAGTTTCCTCCCACAGTCCAAAGATGTTCAGGTTAGGTGGATTGGCCATGCTAAATTGCCCATAGTATCTGGGGATGGGCAGGTTAAATGCCATGGTAAATGCAGGGTTTGAGGGATAGGGCAGGGGTGTGGATCTGGTGAGGGTTGGTGTGGACTTGATGGGCTGGATGGCCTGTTTCCACACTGTAGGGGTTCTACAATTCTCTATTCCTATAACCCTGTATTTCCATGGCTAATCCACCTAACCTGCACATCCCTGAGCAATATGGGCCGATTCAGCATGGCCAATCCATCTAACCTGCACATCTGTGGATTGAGGGTTGAAGCCGGAGCACCCAGAGGAAACCCGCAGAGACACAGGGAGAATGTCCAAGCTCTGCACAGTCACCAGAGGGTGGAATTGATCCCGGGTCCTTGGTACTGAGAGACAGCAGTGCTAATCGCTGTGCCTCTGTGCCACCTTATTAGATGGTAGCATTTATGGAATATACTTTCGCGAATGTAACAGTAATATTAAAAAATGGTAAATCTCTGAATACCACGTAGTTAGACTTAATTTATGATGAACTGAGTTACAAAGGAGCACAAGCCTAAGGATAGTTCTTGACCTTCTTCCTAAGTGACAGGCTGTCTTGAACCCAAACTCATGGATGTGGCACAAAACCACGTGACAAAAGATCAGGTTAAGTCTCCATTCATTCAAGTTAAGAGAAAAAGTGTGAATTATTTTGGAATATGTAGGTTCTGAGGGGCCTTGACAGGTTAGATGTTAAAGGGGTATTTCCCATTACGGTAGAGACCAGACCCAGGGGATATAAATTAAAATACATGGTTTCATTTTTAAGATAGAGATGAGGGAACAATTGTTTCTGTCGAGTTGTCACGTGGAATTCTTTTCCCCAGAAAGCAGCAGAGACGGGAACATTAAATATTTTAAGATTGAGGTAGACAGACCCCTGACTGACAAGAGAGTCAATGGATGGGCACTCTGGAAACTGGATTGAGAACACAACGAGAACAAACGGAATGGCAAAACCCTGTTGAGGGGCCGAATGGCTTACTCCTGCTCTTAATTTGTGCATGGGTTTCCACTCATCAACCTTTCAGGGCAGGAAACAATCTTTAAAGGGAAGTGGTCGCTGGTTGCCCACTTAAAGGCTTCAACTGGGGCCATCAAAGCTTAGGCCTCACCTGTCCCATTGTTACCTTACAGACCAACCTGAGGGGGATGGAAAGGCCATCTTCAGAAGTTTGCCCAGCTGCAAAACCCAATGGGGAGCTGTGGTAAAGTTGAGCCTTCATAAAAGTGTTAAACCGGTGTCGTTCTGGGGACTGAAGTACTGAGTCGATTGGGGGTGGGGGTAGAGAATGTGAGATGCAGTCAGCAAACAGTGAAGCTATGTTTCCATTTGGCCCATTCCTGTGGATATTTCGAAGGGACCCAAGGCGATAAACCCCTGCACACTGATGGGACTGTTTGCTGAGGTACCGCACAATATTTTGCAATGTGGCTCCTTGTATTTCTTGGTTACAATTTTGTCATGAACAACAATTAGAATACTCCAAGGTGATTTCATCTTATGATCTCTCACTTCCCACCTTCGCTGGGGCAAAACAGCCTCATCCCACCTCCATTATCTTCCATGCGAAGAGACAAAATCTATCCAAGGAAATGAATAAAGGATGGGACTTTTTAAAATCTTTGCGCGACATCATCAGTGTTACATGGGATGTCACCTCTTGTAATGCAGACAAAGTCTGTCAGCACTGGATAAGATAGAAGATCCAATAAATTGGTAGGACAATGGAGAAAATGGAGACCAACAAGATGAGGAACTCGTATGGAGTATTGCCATGATGTTTAGGAAAGACAAGTTGTCAGTCAATACTGGGACAGTCTAAGCCTCATCATCGGCCATGGAAAATAACATAGCAACAGATCTCCTGGTACAAGTAGCTAAAGAATGATAGGACAGGATATGATGAAATGCTTTATGTCCATTGACAATTGTCCCATTGCTAAGGCAAACTTCACAAATAAGTGCTGATGTGTTTCAACGTGAGGAATGGCGGAGCGTGGAGTTGTGACTGCTCAGATTTTCTCAATGTTATCATTTCCAAAATGTGCACCAGTCTTGCCAATAACCTGGCTGCTTCAAACATGCAAGAAAAGCTAGTAGTGGTAGAACAAAATAAGATTGATTTTATTTTCATTTATGTCATTGATGGATTCAGAAAGGTAGCAAGCCACAGGCAAGCAACATAACATTATTTCATGATTTATTTTCATTCCCAGCAAAGGTAGGAAAGAAGTAATCTTTGAAATTGTGATAATCCCTTTAAACTCCATGAGGAATTACTAATTATCTACTTGTGGAGCATGGTGAACGTGAGTTCTCGCGATAACAGGCAATAGCCTGTCCAGCTGGAACTCATCACATGAGCCCTTTATAAAGTAGCCTCAGTTTTTACTGTGTCACTATATAAAGCATATATAACACACACATGTATATATACCCACATACACACAGAATCACACATGATAAAGAAAAGAAAAAAATTTAAAAATGCAAAAGAAAAGAAAAGGAACTTAACAAAAAGTACTCATGGGGATGGGATGTTATATTGTATTTTGTTTTTATATGGCATTCATACACGGACTAATACTATTATGCACTTTTTTTTGCAAAATGGTAATACAAGTTGAGTGTTTTCTGATTATTGTGACCTGCTTTACTTTCTTGGTTAAAAAAAATGCAAAGTAGACCCAGGGGCCCTCCTGTGGCACACAGGTAATGTCCCTACCCATGAATCGAGAGTCTTTGTTTCCAGTCTTACCTGCTCCAGAGATGTGTAATAATATCTCAGAACAGGTTGATTAGAAAATTAGGTTAAATTTAAAAAAAAAAACAGATTCATGGGAGGCCCTCTTATGGGGCATTGGCAGTGTTCCAACCTCTGGATTCCAAGGCCTGGGTTCAAGACGCATCTGCTCCAAAGGTTTGTTATAACATCTGCTGCCCTTACCTAGTCTGGCCTACATGTGAGGCATTCAAGGGGGAATGAGATAATCAACTGTAAAGGAAAATTGTGTCATAAGCAGGGAATGCAAAACTAGTACATGGTGATCTGTAACTTTACAGAGCCAGCACAGAGACGATGGACCGAACGACCACCTACTGTCCTGTAAGATTTCATAGCCGTTTTGTGGATTGAGCATCATGTGACTATTAGATCAGCTTGAATAGTCACTGCTTTGGTAACAGCCTCTTTCACTTTGAATCTGTGATATCTCTAGCAGACTGGCCAAAACGTGGATGTGTCTGAGAGCATCTGATAAAAACTCAAACTCAAACAGCCAGGCTTTGATCCTTTCTCATTTCACGCTGAGGCGGTGAAGCTATCCTCAAATCTAACAAATATCAAACATGTAACAGAATATGATGTTATAGGGAATTAAATTTTTAATCTTCCTTACATTTTAATTAGCAGACTTTTCCTTTTAACAATTTCATCAGGCAGATGCATATTCATATTTGAACTCTTGTTGCCACAGTAACATCGCTGGTGACATTTATTTCTCCCAGTTATACGTTCGCTAGACTTTGAAATCCATCTGTTGCAATTTTAATGAGGGTTATGCTTGAGTGTTTAGTCATAGTCTGCCTGACCTTTATATCTAGAGAACTGGAGTACAAGGATGCAGAAGTTATGCTGCAGCTATTCAAAACCCCGGTTAGACCTCACTTGGAGACTGTGAGTAGATCTGGATACCATGCTTTAGGAAGGATTTATTGGCCTTGGAGGGAGTACACCGTAGGTTTACAAGAATGATACCTGGACTTCAGGGGTTAAGTTATAAGGACAGATTATATATATTAGGCCTGTGTTAGGAATATTAGCTAAGAGTGCTGTGGCACGTTTTAAATGGTGCTTAATCAGAAAGCTCAAAGATTTCCATGCCAGCCAGAGTTTTACTCTTCCGATGGCAGTCTGCTCTCACCCTGATTTTCAAAAACTCTCTTCTTATATACCCTTGATGACCTTTCAATTTTTTAATAATTGGATTGGTCCTAAGTTGTCAGCACCATCAGAATTAAATTAAATTTGTTATCAGTCTCTAAGTGCCTGATTTAAATTAATTGGCTGATATTCAAGCTGATTGTTTTAACATCAAACAAGCCCAGATTGTCAACGACATAGCCAATTGATACATATGCTTCAATTTCAGAACTGCCTGTGCATCTACAGCTGCTTGCAGATTTTTTTTAAATTTCCAAGGTTAGAAAAGCACATCACCTCTTAAAAGGACCACGCACTCATTCCCCCTATCATTTTTACAAAAAATTCTAACATCCTGCCTTCCACTTCACACGTAATCTACCCAATTTCACAACAGGAATCCACAGGGAATGTTTCAGTATCACAAATTGAAGTCCAACTTTGACAATGGGCTGATTTTTTAAAATATATATTTGTTAATAGGCTGTAGGCAATGCTGGATGAGTCGGTTAAGAGTCAACCAAATTGCCTTGGGTCTGAAGTCATAGTTAGGCCAGACAGGGTAAGGATGGCAGATTTCCTTCCCTAAAGGATGTTAATGAATGAAATGGGTTTTATGACAATGGTCATCTAAAGTTTTTGAAAAGATTTGTAGCTTGGGTTGCGGACGAGGTTGTAGACTTGCTCAGCAAGCTTGAATGTTTGATTGCAGATGTTTCAACACCCTGCTAAATAACATTGTCAGTGTGCATCTGGTGAAGCATTAGTGTTCTGTTCCGCTTGGTACTTATATGCTTCAGTTTGCTGGGGTGGTGGATGATACTTCCGGTTCTGTTTTTCAATGGTTTATATATCGGGTCCAGTTCAATGTGTTTGTTGATGAAGTTCTGGTTGGAATGCCAGGCCTCCAGGAAATCCCTGGCATGTTTCTGTTTGGTTTGTGATGTTATGGATGTGTTGTCCCAGTCGAATTTGTGTCCTTCTTTGTCCATGTGAGTTGAGACCGGTGAGAATTGGTTGTGTCTCTTGGTGGCTAGTTAGTGTTCATGTATCCTTATTGTCAGTTTTCTTCCAGTTTGGCCTATTTAATGTTTCTCACTGTCCTTGCGTGGTATTTTGCATATTATGTTAGTTTTATTGGTTGTGCGTATGGGGTCCTTTACTGTCGCAGGATGGTTGTTGGTTTGTGGGCTACCGTGATGCCAAGGGGTCTAAGTAGTCTGTGGTCATCTCTGATATGTCTCCGATTTACGATAAGGTGAGTAGTGTGTCTGGCCGTGTTGTGTCTTCTTGTTGTGGTCTGTAACGGAGGTAATGGCGGATTGTGCTTTTTGGGTATCCATTCCCGTTAAAACTCTGTACAAGTGCTCCTGTTCTGCTTTGTGCAATTCTGGATTGCTGCAGTGTGTTGTTGCTCGTTTGAATAATGTCCTGATGCAGCTTTGTTTATGGGTGTTGGGGTGGATTCTGGAGTCATTAAGTATCTGGTCCGTATGTGTGGTCTTTCTTTATACGCTAGTCTGGAGTTCCCCGTTGTTCTTACATTCTACCATTATGTCCAGGAAGTAGTCGGTTATTGTTCTTTTCTTTTGTGAATTTTATCCCCGTGAGGATGTTGTTTATGTGTTGGTGGGTTTCTTCTAGTCTTGTGCGTTTGATAATCACAAATTCACCGGAACTCCATCAACAAATACATTGAACTGGGCCCGATATACAAACCGCTGTGAAACAGAACGGAAAATGTAAGTGATGCCAACCACCCCAGCAAACCGAGGCATATAAATAACAAGCGGGACAAAACACCAACGCTTCACCGGAGGCGCACTGACGATGTTACCTAGCAGGGTGACGAATCGTCTGCGATCAAACACATTGGCTCAGGGAGCAAGTCTGCAACCTCAGTGGTCATCATTAGATTCTTAATTCCAGATTTCTGTTGAATTAAATTTTGAATCCTTAGATTCCCTAC
Source organism: Rhincodon typus (assembly GCF_021869965.1). Lineage (NCBI taxonomy): Eukaryota > Metazoa > Chordata > Chondrichthyes > Orectolobiformes > Rhincodontidae > Rhincodon > Rhincodon typus. Next base: position 11,046,597 of record NC_063367.1, on the reverse strand, counting down.
AGTGTGGAAGCAGGCCATTCAGGCAAGTCCACACCAACCCTCCAAAGGGCATCCCACCCAGACCCATCCCCTTACCCTATACCCCTGCATTCCCCATGGCTAATGCACCTAACCTATACATCCCTGAACACTATGGGCAATTTAGCATGGCCAGTCCACCTAACTTGCACATCTTTGAAATGTGGGAGGAAATCCAAGCACCTGATGGGAACCCACACAGATGCAGGGAAAATGTGCAAACTCCATACAGACAGTTGCCTGAGGGTGGAATTGAACCTGGGTCCCTGGCACTGTGAGGCAGCTGTGCTAACCACTGAGCCACCATCACTTAACTTAATAAATCTGATTTAACATGAGCCGCATTGATAACAATTGTGAAACTATACTAAAGACCCATCTAGTTTGCTAACATCCTTGAGGAGATTAAATTTACCATTCTTTCCCAGCATGGTTTGAAGTAACTCTAGGTCCTCAACAATGAGGTTGACTCAAGGCTGAGACTTTTAGTCAGTAAGGGAATTGAGAGTTCTGGAGAAAAGACAGGAAAGTGGAATTGAGGATTATCTAATTTGCTATGGTCTTGTTGAATGGCAGCATGGACTCAAGTGTCTAAATATCCTGTTTCTGCTTGACATTATCATGTGGCCTTAATTGTCCTCTGCAGTTGGGCCTGTTTTGCTCAGTTGGTTGGATGGATGGGTTGTGATGTAGAGAGACGCCAATAGCGTGAGTTCAATTTCAGCACCAGCCTTTTTAAAAATTCATTAACAGGATGTGGGAGTCACTGTCCAGGCCAGTATTTATTGCTCACCCCTAATTGCCCAGAGGGTCAGAGTCAACCACATTGCTGTGGGCCTGGATTCATATGTAGGCCAGACCAGGCAAAGATGGCAGTTTCCTTCCCTGAAGGACATTAATGAACCAGATGGGTTTTTCCTGGCAATCGATTCATGGTCATCACTAGATTCTTAAATCCAGATATTTTTAATCAAATTAACATTCCACCATCTGCCTTGGCAGGATTTGAACCTGGGTCCCCAGAACATTATCTGGGTCTCTGGATTAATAGTCCCGTGATAACTCCACTAGGCCATTACCTCCATCATACCACGAAGGACTTTCCTTCTCACTCTCTCTTCATCTGAGGCATGGTACCCCTCGGGTTAAACCATCACCAGTCACCTGTCTCTCTCTAATGAGAGGTCTGGTGAGACATTGATGAATTTACCTTCACCTCTGCATTTGCCAAGTAGTTGAATTGAACCACTACAGAGCATTAAGACTGTGGATGCATGATACCTCCTTTCAAACGGCCAGCTCACCTCCACCATCTTTTGGGACAGACAACAAGAAGTGGCCTTGTTTGTGATATCCAGTCTCAAGAAGGAAAAGACAAGGGCTAATCTGGAGTAGAAAATGAAACAACCCTTGTAAAACGCAACATTAGAAAGTAATTTTCTGCATTCCATTTAAAAAAAAAGCTATAATTGTGTTCATTGTTCCATATACAGTACAAGAGCGACATCAGTTTTACATTGTGCAACATTTAATTTGAAATGTTCTTACTGCGAGGAGGTTGTCAGACTGTGTAATTACATTGCAGCCACTGCTTATAATTATCAGTCCAAGATCGGACCAAGTTAGAAAAGGGGGACTTTTGTGCTGGAGTTACAAAGGACAGGTCTGCTCGGTAAGCTCCAACAACTGCTTGGTTGTCTGCTGAAGCAGCAATTATATAATTATCTGGTCAAACTTATTACATGTTCATTGACAAGATTATTTGCCAGACCTTTAGGATTTCAACCCAGGAAGCAGAAAGGTAGACAAACTAAAAATTTAAGATGAAAAAGGCCAAACAGAGCACAGCCTTGATGTGCCAGTAGGTGTGACGTAGAGCGTGGGAGAAGTTGGTCTTTTATCATGTGATTTGATGCCACACAATGAGTTTGGGCTTCTCACAGACTGGTCAAAAAGCTTTGTGTATAGGAGTCAGGATGTCATTTTGAGGTTGTACAGGATGTTGGTGAGGTTTTATTTGTAATACTGTATGCAGTTCTGGCCAGCCTGCTATAAGAAGGATATTATTAAACTGAAGACAGTTCAGAAACAATTTAACAAGATGTTGCTGGGAATGGAGGGTTTGAGATATAAAAATAGACTGGATAAGCACCTTTTCCACTGGAGTGTAGGAGGTTGAGGGGTGATGTAATAGAGGTTTATAAAGTGATGAGAGGCATAGATAAGGTGAATGACAAGGGTCTTTTCTCTATGATGGGGGAGTTCAAAACTAGGGGGGCATATTTTTAAAGTGAGAGGAGAAGGATTTAAAAAGGACATGAGGGGCAACTTTTTTACACAGAGAGTGGTTCATGTGTGGAATGAACTGCTAGAGAAAGCGATGGGTGCAGGTACAGTCACAACATTTAAAAGACATTTGGATACATTCATGAATAGGAAAGGTTTGGAGGGATATGGGCCAAGCTTGGGCAAATGGAACTAGTTTATTTTGGGAACATGGTCAGCAGGGACTAATTGGACCGAAGGGACTGTTTCCATGCTGTATGACTCTATGACTATGACACTACTGCCTTAAGGTTTGACTGTCTATACGACAGTATAATACATTAATATTGAACTGTAAATGTCCCAGAGGTCTATAGGCATTAGAGAGAGAGAGATGAGGTTAACTTGAGGGTCATTACACTTCAGGTGAAGTTGAGAAAACAGGGTGTTTGTGGTACCTCATTCAGTACAGGAATTGAACCCACAATGTTAATGCCACTCTGCATTGCAAACTAACTAACTAACTCACACGTTAATACTAAAAGCTGCACATGGTCATCCTAGATATACCAGATTCAATTCTTGTAGGTATGCTAGGTAAGGACTAGTTTCTACATGTACTTCACTTTTCTCATCTCACACTTGTTCCAGAATCTCAGAATTATTATGGTGCAGAATAAGGCCATTCAGTCCATCATGTCCGACCATCTCACTCTCAAATCCCGAACAACCTGACTCTGCCCACACTGTGCTATTTACATCAAGTGGGAAGCGGCTGTGTGACATCACCCCAGGGTCCGAAAGCCCTTACACAAACAGTTGATGCATTGGAACAAGCTTCTCTCTGTTCATTTATTTGCACTACCCTAATTTCAGGGCACTTATTGGGTGCATCCTGAACAGGATGAAGTAAAATCAGCAACGTGTGGTATCCCATTATGTGTGGAGCCTAATAATTCAGGATCACGTGGTAAAAATGCATTTAAATGTGCTGTTCTTTGTTATGCCGTTTTCAGAGATGCACTTTGATCCATTACAATCCCTCAAATCATCCTTAAATCCTTCCCCGAAGTGCTTTGCATAAAGGAGTGTCATAAATTAACGAGCACAAAGAATAGAATGACATTAATATTTATTCATTTTTATTCCTTCACTCTCAGATCTTTGGCTAGGTCTCCTCAACTATTGATCCTGCCTCGTCAACATTGCGAAGATGATGATGGGCCTTCTCTTTTGAAGTTCTACAGGAACAATGTGGTGAACACATTTCCACTGTGCTGGTGCATAAGAAGTGTGAGCAGTTTGCTGCAGCATGGTTGAAGGAATGGGCAAGTATATCCCAAATCACAAGGATAGAATCCATACAATATGGAAGCAGGCCATTTGGCCCAACGATTCCACCCCAGCCCTCCCAAATGCATCCCACACAGCTCCACTCCACCTACCCTACCCTATAGCCCTGTATTTCCTATGGTTAACCCACCTAACCTGGTCACTATGGGCAATTTAGAATGGCCAATCCACCTAACCTGCACATTTTTTGGACTATGGGAAGAAATGGGAGCACCCAGAGGAAACCCACACAGACAGAAAATCCACACAAGCAGTTACTCAAGGACAGAATTGAACCCAGGACCCTGGCGCTGTGATGTAGCGGTGCTAACCACTGAGTTACCGTGCCACCCTGGTAATTCCTGACCTTGAGGGAAACATGGAAACAGTGGTGTTCCTATACATCTGCTGTTCTTGTCTTTTTAAGTGGTAAAGGTGGAGGATTGAGGAAGAAGTAGCAGGGAAAACAAAAACATGTTGTTGTCCAATTGTTCCTCCAATTGTATTCTATCACAATTGCATAAAATTATAGAGAATTTACAGAAACAAACCATTTGGTCTAACTGATCTACACAACTTTTGAAGCTCTACATGATCCTTCTCTCACTTCACCGAGTGCGAGTCAGGAAGTGATGTTGCAGCTTTATAAAACTTTGATTAGGCCAAATTTAGAGCATTATGTTCAATTCCGATCGCCGCATGATGGGAAGGATGTGGAGGCTTTGGAGAAGGTGCAGAAGAGGTTCACCAGGATGCTGCCTGGATTAGAGGATATGAGCTATAAGGAGAGGCTGGACAAACTAGGATTGTTTTCCGGGCAGCAGCAGAGGCTGAGGGGAAACCAGGCAGAAGTTTATAAAATTATGAGGGGCATTGATAGGGCTGACAGTCAGAATCTTTTTCCCAGAGTTGAAATGTCAAATACTAGAGAGCATGCATTTAAGCTTAGAGGGGGAAAGTTCAAAGGAGATGTGAGGGGCAAGTTTTTTACACAGAGAGGGGCAGATGCCTGGGACACCAGGAGTAATGGTGAAGGCAGATACAAAAGGGGCAATAAATGGGCTTTTAGGTAAGCACATGAAAATACAAGGAATGGAGGGATATGGACCATGGGCAGGCAGAAAGGATTAGTTTAATTTGGCATTAAGTTCTACACAATATCATGGGCCGAAGGCCCTGTTCCTGTGCTGTACTGTTCTATGCTCTATGTTCACTTTATCTCACAATATCCATATGGCCTTCCTTACCATTCTCCCTCATGTGATCATCCAGCTTCCCTGTAAGTACATCAGTACGATTCACTTCACCAACTCTACCTTGTAACAGGCTGCTCATCTCAGCTAGCCTGAGGTTGAGGATGTTTCTCCTGTTTTCCTCATTTTAAGGGGCAGTACTTCTCCAAATCCATCAGCAATGTTAATGGGCAGGAAAAAGAGTTAATGACTGAGTATACCTTTCACAGATTCCACCATCTTCCAAGTTTGACAAAGGGGCGAGACTGTGCAATATTGAATACAGATTCATAGATTCATACAGCGCAGAAAAGGCCCTTGGGCCCATCGAATCTGCACTGCGCTAATCCCAATTTCTTGCACTAGTCCCACAGCCTGCAATGTTATATTTCAAGTGCTCATCCAAATATATTTTCAAGGTTGTAAGGTTTCCAGCCTTTGCTACCTTCCCAGGCAGTGCATTCCAGATTCCCACCTACCGCTGAGTGAAATTTTTTTTCCCCAAATCCCCTCTGAGTGTCCTGCCCCTTATCCTAAAACTGTCCCCCCTTGTGATTGACTCCTCAACCAAGGAGCTCAGCTGTTCTCTGTTCACCCTGCCCATACCCCTCAGAACCTGATACACCTCAATCAGGTCCCGACTCAGCCTTCTCTGCTCTAAAGAAAACAATCCAAGCTTATCTAGTTTCTCCTTATAGCTCAATTTCTCCACCCTAGGCAACGTCCTGGTGAACCTCCTTGGTAGCCTCTCCAGTGCTACCACATCCTTCCTGCGCTGTACTGCACATTGCTTTTCCGTATAATAGAAGGACCCCAGTGCCAATGCAGAGTGGGGTGACTTCATTTCACAACAAACTAAGGCTTGCATGTCTTTTCCAAAAGATTTGTTGTAGAAGATTTTGTTTTTGATACTGTATTTTTAGCAATCACTGCTTTCAGGTGACATCTGGAGAAAGGTGTGTTTGTTTTGTGATAACATGGCATCCGTGGAGAATTTCTTCAGTCACTGTGAGTCTTTGCTCTCTTAGCCTGCTGTGATCAATGATTATTTCATTGTGAACGACACAGGAAAGTATCAGCTGAGACAGAATCTAAGCATGGCCAGTCCCTGACAGATGCTGCTAAAATTTCCCATTCGAAGAAGCTACATAACAGTCTGCAACATAAAGGAGCTATCCCAGTGAGTGGGAAATGGCAATTTTCACCTCATTTTATCAATTTGCCAAAGCAAACTTTGTTTTAACCAGCACCTTATGAACCGGCACTCATGATAAATTGGAAAAATTGTATACCTCAGAGACTGGAAATTTACTGTATTCTCATGAGCTCTACAATGTCAGAGTTATCAGTTAAGGGAGTCAGTGAGTAGGCTTTCTGCCATTAACTTTTATTTAGAGCAAAGTTGTATTATTATTTAAATGATTTATGCTGTAAATAAAGCATAACAGTGATGTGTATACCCCCTGCATTACATTTCTATTACTCAGTGTGTAGTTTTACATTGATTATGTGGACCTCTTGGTTATCACGAATATTTGATCAGTTGGCACACTCCTGGCCCCATAGGTGCCGGATAATAAAAAAAAGTTTGCTGATTTTGGAAAACGAAAGCAAATTAACTGAGAAGACTGCAATCCACAGCGCTTGTCCCTTTGTTATAGATGGGGGGAAAGTGGCTCAGTGGTTAGCACTGCTGCTTCACAGCACCAGAGACCCAGGTGACCTTCAGGTGACTGTGTGGAGTTTGCATGTTCTCCCTGTGTTTGTGTCGGTTTCCTCCCATAGCTAAGGATGTGCAGGTTAGGGTGGATTGGCCATTGGAGTTACAGGGATAGGATAGGATAGGGCAGGATGGGATGCTCTCCAAGGGGATAGTGTGGACTTGATGGGCCGAATGGCCTGCTTCTGTGTTGTAGGGATTGTATTCTTTGGGGCTAGTGAGTTTCTTGTTAGGGGGTGATGGCCTAGTGGTATTATCATTACACTATTAATCAGGGAAACCAGGTAATGTGCATGGGACCTGGGTTTGAATCCCAACATGGGAGATGGTGGTTTTGTGGATTTGGAATTAAGAGTCTAATGATGGCGATGAATCCATTGTCAATTGTTGGGAAAAATAACCCATCCAGTTCGCTATTGTCCTTTAGGGAAGGAAACTGCTGTCCTTACCTGGTCTGGCCTACATGTGACTCCAAACCCACAGCAATGTGGTTGACTCTTAAATTGTCCTGCGGGCAATTAGGGATGGGCAATAAATGCTGGCCT
>NC_063367.1:11010730-11034485 GCF_021869965.1 Rhincodon typus | reverse complement strand
TAGGTGTACTTCTAAGGGCTAAATAGATCAAAGAGTATGTAGAAAGTGGGAACAGGGGACTGGGTTGAATGATTAGCCATCATCCTATTGAATTGTGCAGCTGACATGAAGGGCTGAATGGCCTACTCCTGCTCCTATTTTCTATCTTGCTACCAAACTGTCAGCCTGCAGTCCAGGTGGGACAAGGCCCTTAGGTGTTGTCAATTGACACCTTAAGGATTGCAACTGGCAGATTATTGGGAAGACTAGGCTTGGCATCAGGAAGATAGCAGGTATCTCGCTGATACCAGCAAGTCCAAATATTTCCCCTTCTCCCCGCGGTAATTCTGCCCGTGATTTTATAGCTTACTCTGTAGAGGCAGACAGACTTCTGAACACAAAATGGAGAGGTATACCTTCTTTGTAGGGTGAAGTGGGACTTTACCTGAGAAGCAGCAGTGTTCCAAAAGCTTGTGATTTCAAATAAACCTTTTGGATTATAGCCATGTATCGTGTCACTTCTGACTTTGTCCACTGGCACCTCCACTAGGTGGATAAAGGAATGCAGGATTCAAATCAACATTAGGCAAATTAGGATTGAGCACAAGAAATAAAAGCAGGAGGAGACCATTCATTCTCTTCAGCCTCCTCCACCAGTCAATACGATTGTGGCGGGGTTAACATGGTCTTAACTCCATTGTCCTGCTATTTCTCCATTGCCCTCTACTGCCTAGTTAACCAAGAATCTGCCTAGCTTAGCCTTGAATACATTCAGTGACCTGGCTGTCAATGTTTATTGAAGGGAAGAAACCCAAACACAATGGACGCTGTGACAGAAAAAGTTCCTTATTACCTTTAATCTAAATGTGAGACCCCTATATTTAAAAAGTTCCTCGTTTATTGTCCCTCAGAAAGGGTAACATGACCCTGAATTAGTATCAGGAAGTCCTTCTTCACTTGAGGACTCACAGTACATGAAATGGAGTTCCAGACAGAGTAGGTGAAAACCCTATACTTTGTAATGGTAACACAGTGATGTTGAACAAAACAATTCAGAAGTCTGACAAGTACATTGGGAACCTATAGTCAAATTTCACCCTGCCAGCTGGGCAAATTTAATTTGGATTCATTAATAAATCTGATTTAAGAATGACCAAGGAAACGACCAGACTGTGACAAAAAAATTTGGTTTGCCATCCTTACTTGAAATGGTCCTTACTTGACCCCAGTGTGATTGAATCTTAAACTGTCCCTTGAAAATGACCAAGCGAACCCATCCCTGTACATGGCTCACTGCCGCCCTCTAGATGCCATTAAGGGAGTGTTGACCTTGCTGGTTATCCTTATCCACAAGAGTGAATATCAAGCAAAATCAGAGCGTTTATAAATGGATGAATTAGGATCAATTAAATGATCTTTCTCTTGTGATTGGCACATCCTAAACTAGAATTGACAATGGGTCTGTTGCTTGTGATATTTTGCACTTTGACTCATCAAACTGTTCTTCTCCTCAATAAAACAAAGATCTGTGGACGCTGGAAGTCTTCAACAAAAACAGAAATTGCTGCAGAAACTCAACAGGTCCGGTGGCATCTGTGGAGACAGAAACAGAATTAATGATTTGAGTCCATACTTGAATTTTGACAAGTGACCACGGGCCCAAAATCAGACAGTCTAAATTGACTAAGTTGTGGGAATTTGGGAAATGCTCACATGGTGTTTTTAATAACGAATATTTTGTTAATAAAATCCGGTTGAACCACAGACCCTTGTCTGCCTTATTGACAAAAGCACTTGGGTAAAGTGGTTTTAGGACTTCAACTGGTTGCAGTGTCCAAAGCACATACAACAGGTCACTGGACTTGGAACGTTAACTCTGTTTCTCTCTCCACAGACGCTGCTACACCTGCTGAGTTTCTCCAGCACACTATTTGTGCTCTTCACCTCAACTATGTGTGACTTCTAATGAAGTATGCTTTCTCAAATCTATGTAAAGACAAACCATTGCTCTGACATCTTGCTCACCAGTCACACCTGATTTAAACTTTGCTTAAACCATTACGAAAGTGTCTTCAGGCAAGATGTAATCACCACCACTTCATCAGCCTTCAGAACTTTGTTTTAAAAAGCCCTCAGAACTGCCTCATGTGCATTAAGTTGTCTCAATTAGTTACTAGCTGGATGAAGCAATGATAATCTCAATTACAGTACGTCATTTAATTTAACATGCTTTCTTTGATTTTTCAGTTTCAGCACTGAATCCCATGAGATTGTAATTCCATATGGTTGCATTTTATTGATAAGGTCAGAGCTAATGCCATCTGCAATACTTGCTCTTGAAGTAAAGTTGTGAGGGGTTTGAGGAGTTTATTGAATTTGATCTCGGCATTCAGAGGTCTAATTGAGCTGTTTCAAGTGATTAATGGATTTGATAGGGCATATAGAGAGAAAGTATTTGTCCTGGTGCATCTTTAAAATTGGAGGTAGACCATACAGGGGAAATGTCAAGGTTCACTTCTTTGTCAAGGGATCATGAAAATCTGGAACACTCTCCCCTTACATGTTGTTGAGGGATCATTTGAACATTGCAAAATGGAGGTTGAGAGATTCTCATTCGGCAGTGTGTTAAACATTTCAAAGTCAATGGTAATACAGTTAAAATGTTGACCTAACTGAACAACTGAACAGACTTGATGGGTTTTTAAACTTTTTGACAAGATTTGTAGCTCCGGTTGTGGATGAGGTTGTAGACTTGCTCGCCGAGCCGATGGGTTTGGTTGCAAACATTTCATCACCCTGCTAGGTAACATTGTCAGTGCGCCTCCAGTGAAGCGTCGGTGTTCTGTCCCACTTGTTATTTATATGCCTCAGTTTGCTGGGATGGTTGGCATCACTTTCGGTTTTGTTTCTCAGTGGTTTGTACACCGGGTCTAACTCAATGTGTTTGTTGACGGAGTCCCGGTTGGAATACCAGGCCTCCAGGAATTCCCTGGCGAGTCTCTGTTTGGCTTGTGCGATTATTGATGTGTTGTCCTAGTTGAATTTGTGTCCCTCGTTGTCCGCGTGTAGTGAGACAAGTGAGAATTTATTGTGTCTCTTGGTGGCTGGTTGGTGTTTGCGTATCCTTATTGTCAGTTTTCTTCTGGTTTGGCCTATGTAATGTTTCTCACAGTCCTTGCAAGGTATTTTGTACATATAAAAGATCCCGTACCCAAAACCGTGAAAACTGAGGCAATATACAACATACCATGCAAGGACTGTGAGAAACACCACATAGGCCAAACCGGAAGAAAACTGACAATACAGATACATGAACTCCAACCAGCCACCAAAAGGCACGACCAATTCTCACTTGTCTCACTACACAGGACAACGAGGGACACAAATTCAACTAGGACAACACATCAATAATCACGCAAGCCAAACAGAGACGCTCCAGTGAATTCCTGAAGGCCTGGTATTCTAACCGGAACGCCATCAACAAACACATTGAACTGGACTAGATATACAAGCTACAGCGAAACAAAACCGGAAATAATAGGAATCACCCCAACAAACCGAGGCATATAAATAACAAGCGGGACAGAACACCGACGCACTGGAGGCGTACGGACAATGTTACTTAGCAGGGTGACAAAACATTTGCAACTAAACCCACCGACTCAGCGAGCAAGTCTACAACGTCAGGCTTAATGGGTTGGATAGCTTCCTCTTGTTCTAATGTTCCTATAACTGATTCTAATCTGTTAATCATCACTGTGAGTGTCAGCTTCTCAAGCAAAAAGAAGGAAATCAAAGACAAAAACAGAAATTGCTGGAAAAGCTCAGCAGGTCTGGTGACATCTGTGGAGAGAAATCAGAGTTAACGTTTTGGGTCCAGTGATCCTTCCTTAGAACTGGGGAAGGAAAGCAAAGATTTGTTTCAGTGGTGGGAAATGCACTGACCAAGTTTTCAGAATTCCCTTCTCTTGCCCTAGACTATGTCTCGGGATTTTGAATGTTCAGAAGCAGGTTGAGTCATAATGTAACATTTGCTTCGGCAGACAGAGCAATCAAACATACAACACTCAGGTGAAGTATCAGTCAAGAATAATCCCAAAGTGGACCAAAAAGTCTTCTGCCTTGCATGTGAGAATGTTACCACTGAGCTTAGTGAGTGGTCAAAGTGTGGAAAACATCATCTGAAAGTTTGGCCAATGCACGTTCAATTGAAGCATTTAAAAAGGTCATTATCGAGAAAGGAAGAACGTGCGGGGGTTGCAGGGAGCAGGGGTGACAATGGTATTGTTAATTGCACACTCGCAGATCTGACGCAAATATAATGGGCTGAATGGCGTTCTGTGCTGTTACAATTATGTGAGTCTTTGGGACTAGAAGACCCATGACCACTTATTCTGGAGACTATGCAGCTGAGGAACCATCATCATAAATTGGATCAGGAATTAATCATATGGTCCTGTTCATTGCTCAATGCATACATGGCCAATTTTCTGCAGCAACTTCACATTCCTTCTTGTTCTTTAGAATGCCTTGATTCCTTGAGAGTTGAAAATCCCATCTGTCTCAGTTTCAAATATACTCTATGATCCACAGCCCTTTGAATTTGAGAATTCCAAAGATTCACACCTATTAAGTAGCAGAATTTCTCCTTAGCTAAGTCTCAATTGAAAAGCCCCTTATCAAGGCCAGGGAGAGTTCTATGGAACTGAGAGTTCCTGCTTCACATAGCCGCATTAAAGATAGAAAATGGGACATCAGCTGAAGTTACCATAAAGGTCCGACCTCCTCAACCTCCCCCCTCACCTGAGGCATGGTGAGCTTCAGGTTGTTTCTCTGTAATGACAAGTGGTCCTCAGGGCCTATGGCAGTTTGACCTTACTTTACTAGCAAATGTATTGCAGTGGTAGTGTCCTTACCTCTGAGCCAAGAGACCCAGGTTCAATTCCCACCTCCTCCAGATGTGTATGACAATATCTCTCCAACAGGTTGATTGGGGAAAATGTCTAAAAGAAGAAAATGGAAATACGTCCCTGCTTATACATTAAGATCTCTGGTTTGGCCACATTCACATTCAATTAACGTGAGGCCTATCCAGGTAAGGCAACATCATTTCTGACAGGCGTCTTTATTAACGTACTCAAAGAACCTTAAACCTATTTTAGGTGATCATCCAAATGCTTGCTAAGCAAGGTGGTGGAAAGGTTATTGAATGAAGGACGGAATGTGGAATAATCAGATCAGCCATGAAGCTATTGAATCACGCAACAGGTTTGAGGTGCTGTATGGTTTACTTCTGCTCTTAACTCCCATGATCTGTAAGATGCGACCCAGAATTTAGTAGAGGAACCAATGTCTGCTGTGAAATTGGGATCCTTTGAGTTCACTCAACATCCATCAACTGGGAAAAATAGACATTAGTTTCTACCCCACTTGGAGAAAGGAAACCTCTGTCCAATTCTGATCACATTTGTTTTTGATTTAGATAAACTTAGGGAATTGTTTACTTTAACGCTGTTGTGTCATGTAATTTCAGTGCCAGTGGTAATTTCAGTATGGGATGGGAATTAAATATTGATCTTGCCAGTAATTTCCACATCCAATGAAAGAATCAAAAAGAAACGTTGTTCTGAAATAAAATAGATAATCAAGGACTGGATTTTCGCTGAGTCATGAAGATTGCACACACATTTTAAAATGAGAAACAGCTGTTGAAGTCGTGTCTCCATTTCCAGCAAGTTCCACTTAGTGGAGCTGGTATCCATTTGCCAAATCGCCCTTTATTTACATGTGCATAGTACCTGACACTGGTCCAGCTTCTTCAGAGCCAGCTCTCATAGTGAACAGGATGTCTGACTCTCCTGTTTCTATCTGTCAGTCCGGGCTCCCTGATTGGACCAGATTAACAGCTCCAATGAGGGAACTCGTATCCTATGAGGTCCACCTGGCTGACCTCGTTACGATCGCCACACAGCGGTGTGGAAAGGCTTGACAAGGACAAGTTAAGGATCAGTTACACCATTTAGGTTCAGCGCACAGGACAAACTGAAATGATTCTCATTCTAGGAACAGACTCAACTCACTGTGTGTGTTCCATCACTCTAGATGTAAATACTCTTGAGGGATGTGTAGAACAAACATGGTGGCAAGTTACACCCGTGCTTTGAAATGTGAAACAAACACTGCCAGCTTGTGTCTATGAGAGTAAATAAATTGGTGCTAGTCATTTGAGTAGGTGTTTGTTGACATAACCCTAAGTACTATCATTATAGCATTATCACTGCTTGACTACATCCACTCATTGGGGTGCTGTCAATTCACAGCTTGATTGGCAGCTCAGAGAGGTTCTTTAGGATTAGCTTTCTTTGATGTGGTTTATGAATGCAAATGTTTGTTTTTATAAGAGAAGAGTACAGTACTTGAGGAGATTTAGACATTTTGAGTAGGACTTCATGATTACATATTTTACTCAATATGGTGAAGCCTGCAACAGATGCTTAGAATGTTATTTTTTTTCTCATGTCAACATGGATCCAGCTTGGTGAGTTGGCATGGAGGGTGAAAGGGCAAAAGGTGGAGGGCATGGGTTGGCATGAATGTGCAGTAAACTGGCAGAGGGGTTGTAGGGTAAAATGGGAACCATGGATTGGCACAAGTTGGCATTAATCATGACTATAAAGGAGCATTGCAATGAGTGGGAAGACAGGCTATAATGGATCATATGGGCATCAGTGGAAAAGCATGCTTTGGCACTGGTGGCATAGTTGGGCATGAGTGTAGGTGGGGGAGTGAAGTGTGAGAACTAGAGGGTCTAGTATTTAATAATATAACTGGGATAACATCCCAGAGAGGCAAACGTTTCAACTATCATGCCTGAAAACTCAGCCCCCAGTGCCACCTCCAATCTGCGTCTGAAGTTGGGGGGTGGCAACGTCATCCGCCTCCAACAACTTCCCTCACTCTCCCCCCACCCCCTAAATAAATTGTGCCACTTGGGGTCTTGTTCCCATGGTGGTTGCAGTGAGATGGAAAATTTTCCGATGCCAGATTTCCACCTATAAGATGAAAATCCCACCCTAAATGCTAGTTTGATGTCAGGTCAGATCATTGAAAAGGAAGGGCTAGCATTTAGACATTCCAAGCAGGCTTTCATGAATAAACATTTTTTTCTGAATATAGTGAAGCCTACAATAAATACTTAGAATTTTATTTATTTTTTCCTCATCTCAGCATGGGATGAGTTGGCATGGAAGGTGTAAGGTGAAAGGGTAAAATGTGGAGAGCATGGGTTGACCTCTCGCGAGCTTCCTAACCCCTTCAGAATTTCTGAATTGTGCATTTCTTCTTATTGTCTTCCATCCTTTCTTTCAACAGTGACAAGGAAATCCAGTTCCTAACGGTTCTGAACAGCCACGAGCAGTCCTGCTAAAGCCAGTGACAATAGCAATGGTGTATTCTTTTATCATCCCCAGAGGCTCATCCAGATACCGTTCCATAGTCAAGCTGCTCTGCACTTGACCTTGTAAGGAAGGCAGTAAAACAGGATGCACATGGAAGTGGTCAGTCAAAGGCTAGACCACCGCAGGTGGTACCCCGTCATGCAAATAAGATTAATTATATTTGCATTTGAACCTAATTCAACCGCAACTTTAATCCTGGTGTAAAGATGACGTAGCCACATTCCTAAGCAGTTGAGTACAAGAAATTGCACAGCTATGCACAAGTGGGTACCACTCCCTTTTTATTTATTCTCTTGAGAGATTGGATGTTGCTGGCGGGCCAGCATGCATTATCAATCCCTTGTTACCCCCTTGAAAATGTTTTGGTTTGCAGTCTTCTTAAACTGGGGCAGTTGGTTGACCCACAATGCCCTTAGGGAGGGAATTCGAGGATTTTGACCCGGTGACAGCAAAGGAACAGTCAGGATGGTGAGGAACTTGGAGTGGATCTTGCAGGTGGTGGTGTTCCCATGTACCTGCTGCTTTTGTCCTTCTAGATGGAAGTGATCATAGTTTTGGAAGATACTGTCTATTGGTCTTTTGTGAATTTTTGCAGAACATCTTGTAGATAGTATACACTGCTGCTATTGAGGATCGGTGGTGGAGGGACTGGAAGGTGCCAATCAAGATGGCTGCTTTGTCCTAGATGACAAAAAATGTCAAGTTCCTTGAGTGTTGTTGGAGCTGCAGTCATCCAGGCAAGTAGGGAGTATTGCATTATACTCATGACTTGTGCCTGACAATGAAAAACAGTCTTTGGAGAGTCAGGAAGTGAGTTACTCGCCACAGTATTCCTAGTCTCTAACCTGCCCTCTGAGCTACTGTATTCATGTGATGAGTCCAGTTGAGTTTCTGGTCATTGGTAACCCCCAGGATGTTGATATTGGGATGTTCAGTTATGATAACACAGTTGAATGTCATGGGGCGGTCGTTAGATTGTCTCTTATTGGTGATGGCCATAGCCTGGCATTTATGTGGCATGAATGTTACTTTCCATTTGTCAGCACAAGCCTGGATATTGCCCAGATCTTATTGCATTTGAACATGGACTGCTTCAGTATCTGAGGAATCGCTAATGGTGCTGAACATTGTGCAATCATAGGCGAACATCCCCACTTCTGACCTTGTAATGGACAAAAGGTCATTGATGAAGTAGCTGAAGATGGTTGGATTGAGGACAGTACCTTGAAAAACTCCTGCAGAGATATCCTGGAGCTGAGATAATGGATGTCCAACAACCACAACCATCTTCCTATGTGTCAGGTATACCTCCACACAGTGGAGAATTTGCCTCTGCTTCTGACTTAGAAGGTTATGGGTTCAAGGGTCACTCCAGGTTTAAGGCTTGCACTCCACTCCTGTGCTGAGGGAGTGCTGCACTGCCAGCATTTCTTTCTTCCGAATGTGATGCGAGAACAAAGTCATGCTCTGCTGCTAACCGAGTCTCTTCTTTCACCTAGACTGCAACACAGTCTAAAGGTACAGGATAGACCATTTAGGACTGAGATGCTGAGAAATTTCTTCACCCAGAGAGTGGTCATCCCGTAAAAATTTTGGCCACAGAATGCAGTCGAAGCTAAAACATTGAACATTTTCAACAAGGAAGGAGGTAAGTGGATCAAAGGGTATGGGAGAGAGAGCAGGAATAGGCTATTGAGTTTGATGATCAGTTATTGCTCAGTCTCTTGAGTATAGGAGTTTGGGAGTCATGTTGAGGTTATACAGGACATTGGTGAGGCCTCTTCTGGAATAGTGTCCAGTTCTGGTCGCCCGTTATAGGAAGGATGTTATTTAAGCTGGAGACGGTTCAGAAGAGAAATACCAAGACATTGCCAGGTATGGAAGATTTGAATTATAAAGAAAGGCTGGGACTTTTTTCATTGGAGTGTAGGAGTTGAGAGGCAGCCTTATAGAAGTTTATAAAATAATGAAGCGTATAGATAGGGTTAAAAGTAGCTGTCTTTTGCCTAGGATGGGGGTTTTCAAGACTAGGGGGACACATTTTTAGCATGAGAGGAGACAGATTTAGAAAAGACATAAGGGGCTTTTTTTTTACACAGTGGAATGAACCTCCTGAAGTATAGTAGATGTGGGTACAATCACAATGTTTAAAAGGCATTTGGATAAGTACATGAGCAGGAAAGGTTTGGAGGGAAATGGGCCAGAAGCAGGTGGGACTAGTTCAGTTTGGGATTATATTTGGCATGGACTGTTTGGACCGAATGGTCTGTTCTGTGCTGCATGGTTCTATGAATGGTGGGAGGGGGGGGGGTGGTCAAAGGGCTGAATGGTCTACTTGGTCTCCTTTTTTTTAATGTTTCTATTGTTATGGATCAAACCAAACCCCCACAAAATATTCAGAAGATTGTCTAGGCCCTAACTTTTTCTTATTTTAGAGGTAAATGTAAGGTGTTGCATTACAGATACAATTCAATTGATCAAACCACTGAATTTAAAGCAAAACACAGTTTGTTCATACACTATGTTTGGAATACAACAAAAGAAAGAAGGAATTGGAATAATTTAACTCTGTTGGAAAACTTAATAGAACAAAAGAACCAATAACTAATACCAATTAACTGTTCCAATACAGTAACATCATAAACACGTCCCTTGGCAAAAGGCAAGTTCAGAAAACAGATTGTCTCACGTGTAACTCCAGCAGCTCAGGAGAAAATAAAAATCAAGAGAAAATTCTGAGAGAGGGGTAGCAGTCATGAGAGATATACTACAGATTCCAACCCTGCTGATATCCCAGCAACAAATGCTGCTACCGAAAAATTTAAAAAACTAAACGGAAAATCCTGCTTATGTGAGAGCTTGACAACACCCATTCAGGCTGCTTCTACTGTTTCAACTTTTAAAAAAATCCAAAGCCTCACAAGCTGTTTACTCTAGTGGCTCTGGTAAACTGCTGTCCACCTACACTTAAAACTTCATTTCAAAAGAAAACAGGACTAAAAAATAACTGTTAAAGCCGCAGTATTGTCACACTATGTTTCCACAGAGTGTTGGCTACCTAATTAGAGGAGCAGTGAACAACCCATTAGAGTTAGCATTAGGTTGGTTGATTGATCCTTGTCTTGAACCACCTCATTTTCAAGCTTGAGTGAATAGTACTCATCTTAACAATATTTTATCTCCTACCTCCCACAGTAATCCATGAATTGAAGATACACATTCATGAATATGCTTGAATTAAAGTTGCTGGGAAAGACAACAACATCATTCAGAATAACCAGCTGACAATAAAATACTCTGAAAACATCAAGCAGGGAGAGGTTTATAAAATGGCAGATATCCCTATATATTTGCGTCTCTGTCGAAAATTATAAAAGAGAGGAATGTCTCACTGCTTTTAAATCTTCTGGGAAGATGATGTGGAATTTTAGTTAGATTTAAGCCGATTCCTATGCAGGCTTCTAATAAGTTACAGTGGTTTTGGAGCGGTCTAAGCTGTTGATCAATCTGTTAAAGCTAATCAACACAAATCATAATTCATAAGCCTGTTAATTAGAACATAATACTCGAGCAAAGGAGAAAATAAAAGAAACAAAATAGAAATTGCTGGAAAAGCTCAGCAGGTCTGGCAGCATCTGTAGAGAGAAAACAGAGTTAATGTTTCGGGTTGGTTCTTATTCTCTCCTCTGATGCTCCCAGACCTGCTGAGCTTTTCCAGCAACTTCTGTTGTTGTTTCTGATTTACACTATCGGCAGTTTTTTCGGTTTTTATTGGAAAATTAAGGAGCTATATTTTTTAGGAACAGATCACAGTATGCAAACAATAGGAAGAAGGATTACTGGACATGAAACATTAACTCTGTTTCTCACTCTACAGATGCTGCCAGATCTGCTGAGTTTCTCTGTTTCTGTTTGTTTCAAGAACTAGAGAGAGATTTGAAAGGGTTTAGTGTTAATTCTGCAATACTTCCTTCTGCATTCAAGCCAACCAGCCACTATCTTGTAATCACTGCCCTGAACTATTTGCCAGCTTTTTCACTTATTTATCAATGCATTTATCTTATTCTCAGCAATTGCTGCTGATTCTTCAAGGTCAAATCACCTTCTATCAGAAATTCCACGTGAAAAATGTTTGAGCCAAGGTCACTAACAAAGCTGCCTCACGAATTCTTCTTGCGGAAATTATCTCTGCTTAAAGCTGTGTTTTGTTTTATTCTTTCATGGGATGCAGATATTGCTGGTTGGGTCAGATTTCTTGCCTAATTGCCCAGAAGGCAGTGAAGAGTTAAGTAAACAATTTAATTGACTCCAAAAGTCACTCAGCTATAACCCAATTTAGAAGATCCTTAGACAGCACCTTACAAATCCACAACCACTTCCACCTCGAACCATAAGGACAGCAGATACATGGGAATACCAGCCCTTGCAATATGGGTGGCATGGTGGCTCATTGGTTAGTGCTGCTGCCTCACAGCCCCAGTGACCTGGGTTCAATTCTGGCCCCAGTCAACTGCCTGGGTGGTGTTTGCGCATTCTCCCTGAGTCTGCGTGTGTTTCCGTCGGGCACTCCAGTTTCCTCCCGCAGTCCAAAGTTGTGCAAGTTAGGGTGGATTGGCCATGCTAAATTACCCATAGTGTCGAGAGTTATGTAGGTTAGCTGCATTAGATACAGGAGCTGCAGGTTTTAGGGGGATGGGTCTGGATGGGATGCTCTTCGGTGGGTCAGTGTAGACCTGTTGGGCCAAATGGCCTGTTTCCACACTGTAGGGATTCTATAATGGTCCCGTCCAAGTCGCTCACCATCCTGATTTGGAAATGTATTGCTGTTCCTTCTCTATCGCTTGGTCAAAATCCTGGAATTGCCTCCCTAAGGGCATTGTGGGTAGGGGTTCAAGAAAGCAGCTCACCACTACTGTCTCAAAGGCAATTAGGATCTGGCAATAAAAACTGGCCCAAGTGTGAATAAACAACACAAGCATGCCGTTTAAAGTCAACCACATTGTGGATATGACTATGACATGACTAGTCGATCTCCCACAGTGTTGATCTTCGGATGCATGGTTCTAAAGTATCATAAGTCTACGAACTGAAATAAAGTAGTAAGATGAATACTATGAAGAATCTTCCTTTGGGAATGAATGAACATCATAAGACTGAAAAATATACCTGTCAAAAATCCATTATGACTTGTTATGCAGCAGAATTATTGAACACAACTGAAAAACATTCAGAAAACTAATGTTATTCAGACCAAAGGAAAACCACTCAGTACAGATGGAGAGCATTGCGGTCCATGGGGCCTGAGCCAACTATCTGAACAATCTATTTAAGCAGTTATAATCCCTCGCTCTTTACCTATGGCCTGGTAAATTTCACCTTCAGGAAATGCCTAACCAATTTCGTAAGCCGAATTTAAACTCTCAAAATGGCATGAGGTGATTTGAAAATCTGAACCATTGCTGCAGCCCTTGGGTTTTCACCCCAGTAATACAATTATCGCATTCTGTACTATTTACATATAGAAGATAGCCAGCTTGGATCCACAATGCTTGTTAGATTTATTGGATGTCGAGAACACATCAAAACGACAGATCTCTGGTTGGTACCCATCCAGAAAGTGGTTCCTCAGAAAAAGGCTTGCCAGAAATATGAAGGCTAATGCATTCGGTGAGGATTTGACAAATGAAGCAGAAGACAGCTGGATAAATAGAAGGGATATATTCGAAAAGTCTTTTGTCTGGAAAATTTTGTCTCTGTGCAATTTGACAGGGATTCAATTGCAACCCCACTGCTGTACCTCATCCTTTTAATGACTTGCAGATATATATTTATAGGAGGATATTAAATAGAGCATCTAAGTGTACAGATGGCACCAAATCGAATGGCAAGCCAAATGTGAAGCACAGACAATAATTAGTCAGAGAAATCTAAAGATGTCATGGAGGGAAGAGTCATTAATGGACTTCAAGACTAATAAACAAATAGTCTCTGCATACAGATAGGAGAAAAGCTAGTACCACACATTCATTACCAAAACTTGAGTCAAATGTTTATTTCCCCCAGCTTTGGAGACTGGTGTATGAAGAGCCTAGGTTAATGTCATAATCGCAAGAATCAAAGGTCTTAACAGCAAGTAGGTAAAACTTCTACAATGCACTAATGCAGCAAAGTCATCAATCCATTCTTTATGATAGCTTTGATTTTTGATCAATTTTACTTCAAGAATTAAACATTCAATGATTTCTGCAGAGCAATAAATTACTGGCAAAGTCCATCTAGAGTTTAAAAATGACCATGTTGTAGAACCATGGAATGATCACACTTCGAATGTAATCCATTCAGCCCATCATGTGCATGCTGAATATCTACAAGAAGCAACTCACTTGATCTCACTCTCCTGTCTATGTGCTGTAGCTCTGCAATCCTCACCTCATCAGCTAACTATTCATTTCCTTTGGATTGACCAAGCTTCTACTACACTCATGGGCAATGCATTCCGGATCCAAACAACTTGCTGCAGGAAAAGAGTTATCCTCATCTCATCCCTACTTCTTTTTCCAATCACCTCAACGATATGTAACTGGAGTCTTCAGGTGAAGTAGGGCCACCTTAGAGGGTGTTAAAGTAGTTCATTACCCATCTCAGAGTCTTGTCTACTGACCTTTCTTTTGCATAGTACTCTGACTCTACCTTACCATTCATATAAGTCTTAAAAAAATGCAGCAATTTGAAATTCAGAGCTGGTGAGTGTACTTGGGCTTTGCTAAACGAAAAGCTGAGGTATTAAAACTCGAGGGAGTTGGACTTACTTTGGACCTACCACAAAATAGGAGTAGACAATTGGCAGCCCCTTGCACTTTACTCAATTCCATTCAACAAAATTTAGGTGAAGTGTAGAAAAGTAGAAAATGAACTGTGTTCTGAGTCCCAGTAGGAATGTCCTAAGAAGGAGGGGGTAATTGGTGATTGACCCCCTCATTGTTTGATTATATTGAAGGTCGCCATGGCTGATGGGTCCAGGCATGAACGGTGCCTGGATTAGGGCTTTGGTGGTCTGAGATCTCAGGAGTGAGCCCAACATGGAGATGAAGGTTCCCCTGACATCTGCAGTGACAACGAGAGCCGGGAGATTGAGCCAGCGTGGGGAAAGCGTGCCAAAGCAGAGGAGATCGAGCCTTTTTAGAAACTGCAGTCCCAGCATGGCTAAGCACTTAAGAAAGATTGCAATGGCTGAACTTTTAGCTTTTATTCTTCGACTTAATACTAAGATGGACTGGAACTTTTAACTTTTAACCTAGCTCCTTTTCTCTTTCTATCTTGTTCTTAAGTTTTTGGACCTAGGTAATTGTACCTAAGATGGCGCCATGTGTGGCAACATTGAAAGCTTCTGACTGTACTCCTGTACTTTTGTTACTCAGTGCATGTGACAATAAAGTCTAAATCTAAAGTCCAAATCTAAATCTAAATCTAAATCCTGTCATGACTGAAATGGTCAATGGGAGATTGACATAGTCGGCCACTGAATTGACAGTCATAGTTTGTGGCAGGGGAAGCTTTGTATCTTCGACACTTCTAATTTGCTTTGAGGTACGTTGAGAGTGCTGACACCTGAATATTACCAACACAGCATGAAGCTATTGAAATTGATTCCAGGATTGCAGGGATGTGTTGAATGGGATATTGAAGTTGACAAAAAGCAGAGCACCACTTCCTTGCACTACAGCTGTACAGCATGGAAACAGACCATTTGGTCCAAATCACCCATGCCAACAGATATCCTAAATTAATCTCGTCCCACTTGCCTGCATTTGGCCCATATCCTTCTAAACCCTTCTTATTCATGTACCCATCCAGATGCCTTTTAAATGTTATAATTGTACCAGCTTCTAACACTTGTTCTGGCAGCTCATTCCGTATTTACACCACACTCGTGTGAAACAGTTCCCCCCAAGGTCTCTTTTCGCTCTTTCCCCTCTCACCTTAAACCCTCTCGTTTTAGTCTCCTCTACCACAGGGAAGAGATCTTGACTATTCACCCTATCCATGCTCTGATGATTTCATAAAGTTCTATAAGGTCACCCCTCAGCCTCCAACGCTCCAGGGAAAAGAGCCCCAGCCTATTCAGTCTCTCTCTGTAGCTCAAACCATCCAACCCTGGCAACATCCTTATAAATCTTTTCTGAACTCTTTTAAGTTTAACAACATCCTTCGATAGCAAGGAGACCAAAATTGAATGCAGTATTCCAATAGTGATCTAATCAATGTCCTGTATAGCTACAACATGATCTTCCAACTCCTGTACATAATGCAGTGACCAATAAAGGCAAGCATACCAAATGCTGTTTTCACAATCCTGTCACTTTCAAGGAACTATGTACCTGTAATCCAAGGTCTCTTTGTTCAGCAATGCTCCCAGGACCTAACTGAATGAGGAAGAAGACAGTCAATTTTGGGTCATTCTGGGACTCAGGGCACAGCTTGATGGTTCAATTTCTACTTTTTTGACACTTTACCTGATTTTCTTTTCAATGTAATTGAACAAGATGTATTGGGCTGCCAATTTTCTACTCCTATTTCGTGGTAGATCCTAAATAAGTCCATGTTAAAGAGGCTATAGCTTAAGAGAAGAAATGCCTGATAGGGGCCTAACACTTAGGGTGACCAGGAGAAATTCTCAAAAATAAACCAATCGTTTTTTTGTCCTCCTGTTTATTCACAGATCCTTATGGAAATGTGTAAATATTTGATCAGTAGCTAATATTGGTTTTGGTGTGTCTAGGAGGAGGAGAAGGTACTAGCGTCAACAACACAAGAGACCCAAAGTTCAGGAGGCTGTAGGTTTGGAATATCAAGCAGTACCTGAAGAGGAAAATCAGTTCTGTTGAGTGGTGTAGCCGAGTGAAGGGCTACCAAGTAGTTCCAGCAACTGGAGATGAACGATTGGTATAATGTACAGTAACATACATGGAGAGCATGTAATGTAACAGTTTACAGGTCTATACAATTTAGACATATTGTCTTATAGAAAAGCATTCAGCAATTAACAGTGGTCAAACAGCAACTTACATCTGTGTGGTGCCTTTCAAGTTGATAAAAGGTCCTCCATGAGAATGTAATAAACAAATATTGACACTGAAGACGATATCAAGGCAGATGAGCAATAGCTCAGTTAGAGAGGTTTGAAAGAGTATTGGAAAGCATTGCAGAGAGGTAGAAATGTTTGTAGACAGAATTCCAAAGTTTCAGAAGGTGTAAAAAAGATCTACAAGGCTGTTGCTGGGACTGGAAAGTTTGAGTTACAAGAAGATGCTGAATAACTGTGTTCATTTTTCTTTAGGAGCTTTGGAGGCTGAAGGGTGACCTTGAAGAGGTTTATAAATTCATAACAGTCATGGATAGAGTGAACAGCCAAAATCTTTTTCCTAGGGTAGGGGAGTCCAAAACTAGAGGGCATAGGTTTAAGGTGAGAGAGTAGAGATTTAAAAAGGACCTGAGGAGTAACTTTTTTACACAGAGGGTGGTGCATGTATGGAGTGAGCTGCCAGAGGAAGTGGTGGAGGTGGGGACAATTACAGCATTTTAAAAGCATCTGAATGGGAATATGAATATGAAGGGTTTAGAGCTATATGGGCCCAATGCTGGCAAATGACTAGATCAGACTGGGATGTAAGGTTGGCGCAAACTAGTTGGATCGAAGGATCTGTTTCCGTGCTGTATGAGTCCATGACCCTGGAGCTCAGGAAACTGAAAGCACAACCATGAGTGCTGAAATTATTAAAATCAAGGATATCCAAGATTTCAGAATTAGAGGAACGCGGGAATCTGTCAGAGGGGATGTGGGACTGGAAGAGATTGCAGTGAAGGGGAGGGTCAAGGCCATGGAGGGGTTTGAAGGTGCCAATGAGAATTTGAAGATCAAACCGTTACTTAATTAGGAGTCAAAGTAGATGAGTTGGCACAAGGTGTTCGGTGAATTGACCTTAGTGTGAATTAAGACAAGGGCAGCAGAGTTTTGGATGATTCTTAAATTGCCAGATAAATACCAGACAAAGGTCAATTGAAAGAAGAAGTTGGCTTGCAATATGGATTACCCATTCGTTTTTGCCCGATCTGGGCTCTGATTAAGTTGATATGAACATCAGAAGAGGATGAAGACATCCCAAAACCACTTTTACACACAATTGACAACCCAGTCATGGCCAGTCCTGCCTTCACCAGCTAACAAAGTCTTTTCACAGCATTTACAGTAAGATAAAACAAATCAAGCAGATACCCTAATAATATTCACAGAGGAACTTTATCACTGAATAGACAGCAGGCTCAGTGATCACTAAATCTTACTCCAATGCCGTGCCTAATATTTCATCAGACAGGCACGGATGAGAGTCCAATTCAGAGCCGAATGTTTTAAATTTTTTAATTAGCCTGGCAAACAGGGAAGCAGTTCTGCAAGACTAGATTCTCAGCTTTCATTTCATTTCTTAATATTTTGGGAATGCTAGCAAAGTCTCCATTAAAACAAGTGTTCCTATTCACTAACAGCTCTGACTAAATTCCCTTCTCTCTGTGTAAATATTGGAAGGATTACAGTGGAGAATATTTTTATCCATTCATGGGATATGGGCATCGCTGACTAGGCCAGCATTTATTGCCCATCCCTAGATTTCCATGAGAAGGTGGTGGTGAGCTGCCTTTTGAACCACGGCAGTCTATTTGCTGTCGGTAGACCCACAATACTGTTAGGGAGGAACTTCCAGGATTTTGACTCAGTGACAGTAAAGGAATGGTGATATATTTCCAAGTCAGGATTGGGAGGGCAACTTATGGTGTTCCTATGTATCTGCCTCCCTTATCCTTCTAGAGGGAAGTAAGTCCTGTGTTTGGAAGGTGCTATCTAAGAAGCTTTGATGAGTGCAGTGCATCTTGTAAATGGTACATACTACTGTTACTGAGTGGCAGAGGAAGTGAACATTTGTAGGTGTGGTGCCAATCAAGTGGGTTACTTGAATACAGCATAGGTTGGGATGGCAGGGCTGGTGGAGGAAGAGGGACTGGATTGGTTACGACTATATACACTGGAGTATAGAAGAATGCGGGTGGTTGAGAGGGGAGTGTCTCATTGAAGTGGATAAAATTCTAACAGGACAAGACATGATAAACACAGGAGGAGGCTCCCAATGACCAGGAACCAGAACTAGGGAGTCACAATCTAAGGACATGGTGATGCCATTTAGGACTGAGATGAGGAGAAATTTCTTCACCCAGACAGTGGTGAGCCTGTGGAATTCTCTGGCACAGAAAGTGGTTGAGGCCAAAATATTGAATGTTTTTAAGGAGTTAGATATAGTGGCAGAGCTAAAGGGAACAAAGTTTGTGGGGAGAGAGCAGGAACAGGTTACCGAGTTAGATGGTCGGTCATGATTGTGTTGAATGGCAGAGCAGGCTCAAAGGGTCAAATAATAGAATATAGAATCTCACAGAATTGGGGTAACACATAGAGTCATAGAGTCATACAGCACGGAAACAGATCCTTTCGTCCAATCAGTTCATACCGACCATAATCCCAAACTAAACCAGTCCCACCTGCCTGTACTTGGCCCCATATCCCTCCAAACATTTCTTATTCATGTACTTATCCAAATGTCTTTTAAACATTGTAACTGTATTCACATCCACCACTTCTTCAGAAAGTTCATTCCACACATGAACCAGTCTCTATGTCCCTCGTGTCTTTCTTCAATCTTTTTCCTCTCACCTTAAAAATATGCTACCTAGTCTTGAAATCTCCCATCCAAGGGAAAAGATACCTGCCATTCACCTTATCTATTTCCCTCATGATTTTATAAACCTTTATGAAATAACTCCATAACCTCCTGCACTCCAGTGAAAAAAGTCCCAGCCTAACAAGCCTCTCCTTTTAACTCAAACACTCCATTCCCAGCAATATCCTTGTAACTTTCCACTGAAGCCTCTCTAGCTTACTAATATCCTTCCTATAACAGGATGACTACAAGTGAATGCAGTACTCCAGAAGAGGCCTCACTAACATCCTGTACAACCCCTCCTTCAGGGTTTTCTGCTGTGGTATTAACATTTTTCACAATTTATGTCAAACATTTTGACGAAAGTAATGATTGCATGATCTCTAAGTTGGCAGATGACACTAAAATAGGTAGGAAAGTATGTTGCAAAGCAGGTAGATATAGATAGGTTGAGTGAGTAGGCAAATTCTGGCAGATAGAGTATAAAATGGGAAAATGTGAAGTTCTTCACTTTGACAGGGGAGAATGAACAAGCAGAGTATTACGTCAATCTCTGCAGAATTCTGAGGTGTACAGTGTTTTGGGATTTCTGCTGCGTGAATCACACCTGGTTTGTATGCAGGTATAATCAAAAAGGCTAATAGGATGTTATCATTTATAACAAGAGGAATTTAACAGCAAAGAAAACATGTTATGAGTCAGTTGCACAAGACGTTGGTGACTACATCTCAAATACTATGTGCAGTTTTGTTCTCCTTATTTAAGCAAAGGATGTAAAGAATGGTAAATGCATTGAGGTGATTCAGAAGAGGTTTTGCTAGATTGATGCCTGGAATGTGTGAGCTGTCTTATGAAGATAGGTTGGACGGAGAGGGCTTGTTTTCATTATCATTTAGCAGAGTGAGGGATGAATTCATTGAAGTGTAGAAGAATAGTCTTGACAAGGCAGATGTGGAAAGGATGTTGCCTCTTGTCGGCCAGTCCAAAACTAGGGGGCGTGTTCGGAAATCTTTCACGACAGAGAATGAGGAGAGTTTTTTCACATTGCAACTTTGAAACTCTCTGTCTCAGAAGGAAATGGAGATGGGGTCATTAGATGTTTTTAAGACTGAGGTGGACAGATTCGAGTTAGGTAGAAGGATCAAGGGTTATGGGGGTAGATTAAAATGTGTTATTCAAAACACAAAGATCAGTCATGCTTTTATTGAATTTTAACGTAGGTTGAAGGGCTATATGGTCTTCTTCTGTTCTAATTTCATGTTGTGTATATTCATTTCTTTTGGTATAATGTGGCAGGCCAATGGCTTCCCTCTGTGTAGTAGCCATTCTACGATTCATTAACCCGTTAATGTCACAATTATTTCCCATGAGTAAAGATGCACTAGAATTTGATTGGCCCATATAGAAATATAGAAGCAGGAGTAGGCCACTTGATCCTTTGAACCTGCTACAACACATGATCATGGGTAATCCTCTATCTCAAAGCCATATTTCTGCATTCTCTCCATACCCGTTGATGCCTTGAATCTCTAAAAATTGTATAAGTTTCTTTTCTGATTGTATTCAGTGGCTCCTATCGCCTCCTGTGGTACTGCAGGTTGACCACCCTCTGTTTTCTCACTGGCCTATCCCATAACCTGAGACTGTGACTCCTCGCTGTAGACATCCCAACCAGAGGAAACATCCACCAGCCTTGTTAGAATATTACACGTTTCAATCAGATCCCCTCTCATTCTTTTAAGCTCAAGTGAATACAGGCCAAATTAAACCTATCCCATCTCATGGGACAGTATGGTGGCTCAATGGTTAGCACTGTTGCCTCATGGTGCCAGGGGCCTAGGTTCAAATCCACCCTTGGGTGACTGTCTGTGTGGAGTTTGCATGCTCCCCCACGTCTGTATGGGTTTCCTCCGTGTGCTTTGGTTTCCTCCACAGTCCAAAGATGTGCAGGTTAGGTGGATTGGCCATGGAAAATTGTGCAGAGTGTGCAGACCAGCCATGAGAAATGCAGGATTACAGGGTCTGGCAGGGATGCATTTTGAAGGGTCAGTGTAGACTCAATGGGCCAAATGGCCTGCTTCCCCATTATAAGGATTCTTTGAAAAGAGAACAAGAGAGCATGGGTTGAAAGTAAATAAAGAACTGAAGTAAAAAAGAAAGAAATAGCTGGAGAAACTTAAGAGTTCTGGCAGCATTTGCAAAGAGATAAAGCAGAGTTAATATTTAGCATCTCATTTTCCTTCAGCCTTCAGAACTCAATATCAAGTTCAAAAATGTTAAGGCCTGAGCACCTTCTTCAATGTCCTTTACCCATTCCCACACCCCAGGCCCTGTCATGACATGGGCTGCTTTCCACCCAGCTGACCCATTCTCACCTATTCATTGTCCTCATTATCAGCCTTTCTCCTTCACTCGCTCACTATCAACCATCTCTTTGTCTGCCTAAAGTTCTTTCTCTGTACTTGGGCTCCGTCTTCACCTATCCACTCACTCCTTCTCCCCCCACCCCTGTCAACAGCATTCATACCACTTTTTCCTAGCTAAAATTATGAGGGGCTTGGATCGGGTGAATAGCCATGGTCTTTTTCCCAGGCTTGGGGAGTACAAAACTAGAGGACATAGGTTTAAGATGAGAGGGCAAGATTTAAATGGGCCATTGAAGAGCAATGTTTACATACAGAGAGTGGTTCAGAAACGAAACAAGCTTCCAGAGGAAGTGGTGAAGGCTGGTATAATTATAACATTTAAAAGGTCTGGGTGGGTACATGAATAAGAATGGTTTTGAGGGATATGGGCCAAATGTTGGCGAATTTCAGTAGGACAGATTGGGATAACTCGCATGGTCAATTTGGACTGAAGGGTCTGTTCCTGTGCTGTATAACTCTATGACTCTCCGAGTCTACTATCAGTTCTAAAGAAGGGTGACAGGACTCAAAACATTAATGCAAGTTTAAAGTGAAGAACAAATGAAGCAAAGATCAGTGATAAATCCAAAGTCAGAACATGGCTGAACAGTGCCACAAGTGAATGAGACTGCCTAGAGGAGAGGATCACTTAGCCTGTTATATCACTTTAACCATTCTGTGTGCCTACATCATCAGTGTCCTTGGTAATGCTGAAATAACCTTTTTGCAGGTATTTCAAATGATGAGGGCATCATTTCAACTTTTCGCCATGGTGTGAAACAAATCATATTGCATCGGCCGCGTATGTTATTCCAATTCAACGATTCCAACTTTACCATCTTGCAAAAATTATAATTTCCTTCTAGCCATGCTGTCTAGCTTCTTCATTTAATGGGTTGAGCACTGTGGAGCACTAAGCAGATCAAATTCAGCCAGGAGATCAAAGAACTAAGTGGGGATTGAAAAGTTAGTGAATTTGATCATTAATATCATTCATGATTGCATTGTAGATCCTTTATCAACCTTGTTTCATGTTCCAGGCGAGTCTAAATTTTTGATTAGCTCATGGAACATGGGTATCGCTGGCTGGACCAGCATTTATTGCCTGCACCTAGTTGCTCTTGAGAAGATGGTGGTGAGCTGTCTTCTTGAACCACTACAATTCAGTCACCATGCTGGTAGAGAGGTAACCCCAAGATTTTGACCTGGTGAAGGAATGGCAATGTATTTCCAAGTGAGGATAATGAGTGACTTGGAGACGAACATTTTACCTGCAGTCCTTGTCCTTCTAGATCATATGGGTTTCATGTTTGTAAGGTGCTGTCTAAGGATCTTTGGTGAATTTCTGCCGTGCACCTTGTAGATGCTTCACACTGCAGCTGCTGAGCATCAGTGGTGGAGGGAGTAGATGCTCGTGGATGTGATGCCAATCAAGTAGTCTCCCAAATGTTTTCCCACTATGAGCCTATTTTAAGGGTTAAAAATTGCTGTGACCCTAGAGTAAGAGCTACGCTGAGGCTATAGCTGAGAGGATAGGGGGTAATGTGGGATGGAGCACCCGTGAAATATGTGAGAGTAAAGGGTGAAGAGATTTGTGGGGGTGAAATACTTAACCTGAAGAGTTTTGTTCAGAAAAATATTTCTATTTGAATGGCATTTTTGAAGTATGAATCAGACGTCCATAATCAATCAGTTTGGTCATTCCCACTGTTAAAAGAAAGTGAGGATTTAAAGGGACCTTGTAGTTGATAGCATTCAGTCAGATCTCCACAGAAATCACTGCTGCTACAGACCTCCTTGTCATAACTCTACAGAGGCTGCCAACCTGTCATCAAGTCACCATGTATTTACACATAAACAGTCCTTGACTTTAGTACCGCCTCATACAGTCAGGTACCAGAGTGTCCGTTTCTCTGACACTCAAATTTTTCATGTCAGCCAGTTCCTTGGCAGCTGGGCAGGACAGTGGAAAAGGTGTTTGCTGTGCTTGCCTTCATTGGTCAGTGCATTGAGTTTAAGAGTTGGAATGTCATGTCACAGCTGTACAGGATCTTGGGGACAACAAGGTGCAGAGCTGGATGAACACAGCAGGCCAAGCAGCATCATAGGAGCAGGAAGACTGACGTTTCGGGCCTAGACCCTTCATCAGAAA
>NC_063367.1:10981734-11000730 GCF_021869965.1 Rhincodon typus | reverse complement strand
ATGATGCTGCTTGGCCTGCTGTGTTCATCCAGCCCTGCACCTTGTTGCCTGTGTGGAGTTTGCACATTCTCCCTGTATCTGCGTCGGTTTCCTCCGGGTGCTCCAGTTTCCTCCCACAGTCCAAAGATGTGCAGGTTAGGTGGCTTGGCCATGCTAACATATTGCCCATAGTGTCCAGGGATGTGCAGTCTAGTTGGATTACTGGGAAAGCTGGGGTAGGGTAGGAGGCTTGGTCTGGGTGGGATGTGGTCAGGAAGGTCAGTGTGGACTTGATGGGCCGAATGGCCTGCTTCCACTGGAGAGATTCTATGCTTTCACAACTCATTTAACATAGAACAAATATACAATGGTATCGATTGTCATTTATAAAGACCTCAAAACAGTGTTGTGTGGTGATGCCCTTCTTTTGGACTCCAGACTGTCACTGAATTAGGGCAAATCCCTCAGGGAGGGACAGGGATATCTACCTCAGCGCTGAGCGTATCCGACAGTTTGCCACCACTATGGGGATGCAGAGACTCCCATAGTGACAAGGCCACAGGTGAACGGATATTGGATCCATACGATCATCTATAAAATATTAGAATCATAGCTCAGTTGATCTTAGAATCTTAGAATCTGTACAGTGCAGAAACAGGCCATTTGGCCCAACAAGTTCACACCAACCCCCCGAAGTGCATCCCACCCAGACTCATCCACCTACCCTATCCCTGTAACCCTACATTTCCCATGGCTAACACATCTAACCTACACATCCCTGGACCTATCATCAATTTAGCATGGCCAATCCACCTAACCTGTACATCTTTTGACTGGGAAGAAGCCTGAACATCTGGAGGAAATCCACATAGATACAGGGAGAATGTCTCCTCACCCTATTGCTGCATTTCCAATGGCTAATGCACCTAACATACACATCACTGGACACTCTGGGACAATTGGGCATGGCCAAACTATGTAACTTGTGCATCTTTGGACCGTGGGAGAAAACCACAGAAACCTACACAGATACGAGGCTGACATGAGTGCAAACTTCAAACAGACAATCACCCAAGGGTAGCCCCTGGCGCTGCGAGGAAATAGTGCTAAACATTGAGTTATCATGCCACTTAAACCTCAAAATGAGTTTTAAAATTAACATGCGTTGTGTTAAATCCACTGTGCAATGTGTTTCCAAGTTACCTTACCTGGCCAACATCAAATTGGATGGAAGTTTATGGAGACATGCTAAAGCTCATTTTGCAATCTTGCTGCCTTCCTTCAATCCCAAGGCTGGAACAGCCGCACTAGACAGTAACCCCACTCACTTGGTTAGAACAAAATGGAGATGGTACATTAGTGAGATCTGTCTGCTCCTTGCCTACGTCATGAGGCAGCTCATCTGTCCGTCTCACCTCTAATGGGACCTGTGCATCCGGGGTCCATCTCTTCTCCCAATAA
Organism: Rhincodon typus; assembly: GCF_021869965.1. Taxonomy (NCBI): domain Eukaryota; kingdom Metazoa; phylum Chordata; class Chondrichthyes; order Orectolobiformes; family Rhincodontidae; genus Rhincodon; species Rhincodon typus. The sequence goes on along the minus strand of NC_063367.1, from coordinate 10,999,290 downwards.
TCACACTTGGTGACCACTGAGACCTAGTCAATTGGACACATTGTGGTCACAAATACAGAGTAGTGAATATTTTTAATCAACCAATTCATGAATGTTATTTACACCCCTCTGGAGCAGATCAGACTCGAACCTGATTGTAATGAGGTAAGTCAGCTGGCCTTCATAGAATATGAGTTCCCTGATTGGAGCTGTTAATCTAGTCCAGTCAGGGAGTCCTGGCTAACAGATAAAAAGGTTGAGTGTCAGAGGTACTGACACTCTGGTACGTGAATCTGAATGAGGCAGTACTATAGACAAGGGCTGTTTGTGTGTAAATAAAGGGTCAGTTGGTGACTGGATACTCTGCGGAGTTGTTTCAACCACAAGATCCGAAAAAGTACAACATAATTCCTGTAGGATTGCAAGGAACACTGCACCACAAGAGCAACACAACAACAGCTGATGGAGTGCCAACTTAGTCCCTGGAAGGTCTCAAGCCACCTTCTGGTTAACAGTAGAATGTACTAACTGATTACACCACAGAGACTGAACAATGAGTTGTTTTTAATCAACCTGCCCAGATACTCTAATATATCCCCCTAGGGCAGGCAGGACTTAGAATTCCTACAATGTGAAAGCTGGCCATTCAGACAGCACTGACCCTTCAAAGAACATCCCACCCAGACCCACCCGATTCCCGGTAACCGTGCATTTTCCATTGCTAATCCACCTAACCTGTACATTCTTTCTTGATTCGTTCACGGGATGTGGGCGTCACTGGCCAGGCAGCATTTATTGCCCATCCCTAATTGCCCAGAGGGCAGTTAAGTGTCAACCACATTGCTATGGGTCTGGAGTCACATATAGGCCAGACCAGGTAAGGATGGCAGTTTCCTTCCCTAAAGGACATTAGTGAACCAGATGGGTTTTTCCCGACAATCAGCAATGGATTTATGATCATCATTAGACTCTTAATTCCAGATACTTACTGAATTCAAATTCCATCATCTGCCATGGCAGGATTCGAACTGGTGTCCCCAGAACATTTTGTGGTCCCCAGAATATTATCTGGGTCTCTGGATTAACAGTCCAGTGATAATACCACTTGGCCATCACCTCCCATCTTTGAGCTGTGGGAAGAAACTGGAGAACCCACATGAAACACACGGGGAGAACATGCAAACTCCAAACAGATGGTCAACCAAGGCTGGAATTGAACAAAGCTCCCTAGTGCTATGAGGCAGCAGTGCTAACCACTGAGCCATCATGCAACTTGGGGCTTCAAACTGAGACTCACTGTGCCACAAAATACTTATAAACATGCATTGCAATTGTTACAGGTTTGCAAGTGCAGACCAAAGGGAAGGTATCAAGCATGCCTTGCTAGGTGTCACTCAAGCTTCTGAGCTAGAAGATTCTTGGATTCAGTAAGTTGAGTACAGACTCCTGTCTTCACTGCTGAAGGAGCTGCCTAGGTATTAAACTCAGAACATATCTTCCCCTCAAGCAAAGGCAGCAGATCGGAAAACACTATTCAAAGGGCAGGCTGAGTTTTCTGGTAACGTTGTATATTTATTCTTCAACCAACCTCATTAAAAACAGTAAAGTAAAGCAAAGATCTGTGGATGCTGCAGATCTGAAACAAAAACAGGAACAAAGACAGAAACAGAAACCAGCATAGAAACTCATGCAGAATCTGTGGAGAGAAAGCAGAGCTAACATTTTGAGTCCTTCTTGTGAATGAGAATTTTCTGAAGAAGGGCTGCTGGATGTGAAACATTAACTCTGCTTTCTGTCCACAGATGTCCAGCCAACTGAGCTAACTGACCTACCCTCTCAGCAAGTACATGATGATAAAGAAAGCAGCATGTTTCTTACAAATCCAGAAACACAGCAAGCTCCTCCGACAGCTGTGGAATAATGACCAAGCAATCTGTTTTTAATGAGACAAAAGCAGAAATTGCTGTAGAAACTCAGCAGATCTAGCAGCAGTTGTAGAGCTTGCTGTGTGGAAATGCTCACTGTCTTGCCTGCATCACAACAGCAGTAGCATCTCAAAAGTACATCATTGGCTGCAAAGAGCTTGGGGGCATTTTTGAGGCTGCAAAAGGTGCTATATAAATGCAAGTCTTTCTTCAAAGGCACAGCAGTCACTAACCCTGCTATGTTTATGGCTTTGTATGAAGCATGTTGCTTTTTTCATCACCATAAAGGGGAGGTCAGTTAACGCAGCTGGCTTGCAATGCAATGATGCCAACAACATGGGCTCAATTCTGACACCAGCTGAGGACTCACCAGCTCCCGCCCCTGTGGTATGATAACCTCAGGTTAAACTGCCACCGGTCATCTCTGACAAGAGAGTGAGACCGTGATAGCTTTACCAGTTACTCCCCCTTGAAATGAAACTGCATTCACAAGAGCCTTGGAAGCTCAGCCATGAGTATAGTGTTAAAGACACAGGCAGGAGCTCACTGAGGAGCCGACAAACATACAGGCATGACAGTGAGAATATGCTTCAATAAACTGTGTATTTTCTTTTGCTGGGAGGGCACTAGGGATGGGCTTTCAGTACGCATGACATGATTCCTGTTTGGCTGAGATCTGATCCATTAAGATTTGAGAAACGGGCGAATAAATAAATGAAGGAACCCTGATGTGCCATTCATGAAACATGCATTCGACACTCAGTTGCACCCTTCTCTTTAAATTACTTCAATTTCCAAGCTTTAGCTTATCAGCTTTGGTTGAAAAGTATGGCCAGTGGAGAGTGGGATGATGGTTAGCCAGTGCCAGTTATATCGCTTGCTAAAGGTCTTTGCACACTTAATAGTGCCTCAGGCTGTTACACTTCGCAACTTAACATGATCTTCAACCTGTGACACATAGAGTCATACAGCAAGGAATCAGACCCTTCGGCCCATGCCGACCAGGTTTCCCAAACTAAACTAGTCCCACTTGCCTGTGTTTGGTCCATATCTCTCCAATTCCATGTATCTGTCCAAATGCCTTTTAAATGTTGTAACTGTAGCAGCCTGTACCACTTTCTCTGGCAGGTTGTTGCATACACACAATACCCTCTATGTGAAAATGTTCCTCCTCAAGTCTCTTTCAGATCTTTCCCCTCTCACCTTAAATCTATGCCCTCTAGTTTTGGATTCCTCTACCCTGGGGATAAGAACTTGACTATTCACCTTATCTATGTGAGCTGAGAGTGACAGACCTTGACATCAAGGCTACATTCGACTGAGTGTGGCATCAAGGAGATCTAACAAAACTGGAACCAATGGGTATCGGGGGCAAACTCCCTGCTGTTTGGAGTTATAGCTGACACATAGGAAGATGGTCGTGGTTGTTGGAGGGCAGTCATCTCAGGTCCAGGACATCTCTGCAGGAGTTCTTCAGGGTAGTGTCCTAGGCCCAACCAGCTTCAGATGTTTCAAAATGATCATCTCTCCATCATAAGGTCAGCAGTGGGGATGTTCACCAATGATTGCACAATGTTCAGCATAATTCTTGACTCCTCAGATACTGAAGCAGTCAGTGTTCAAATGCAACAAGATCTGGACAATATCCAGGCTTGGACTGACAAGTGGCAAGTGACATTTGTGCCACACAAATGCCAGGCTATGACCATCACCAATAAGACTCAATCTAACCACTGGCCCTTAACATTCAATGGTGTTACCATCACTGAAGCCCCCACTATCAACATCCTGGGGGTTACCAATAAACAGAAACCCAACTGGACTCACCACATTAACACAGTGGCTACAGGAGCAAGTCAGAGACTAGAAATACTGTGGCAAGTAACTCACCTCCTGACTCCCCAAAGCCAGTCCACCATCTACAAGGCACAAGTCAGGAGTGTGATGGAATACTCCCCACTTGCCTGGATGAGTGCAGCCCCTACAACACTCAAGAAGCTTGACGCAATTCAAGACAAAACAGCCCGCTTGATTGGCACTACACCCACAAACATTGACTCCCTATACCACTGATGCTCAGAAGCAGCAGTGTGTACTATCTACAAGATGCACGGCAGAAGTTCACCAAAGATCCTAAGGCAGCACCTTCCAAACTGACGACCACTTCCATCTAGAAGGACAAGGGCAGCAGACATATGGGAACACCATCACCTCCAAGTTCCTTTCCATGTCACTCACCATCCTGACTTGGAAATATATCACCGTTCCTTCACTGTCACTGGTCAAAATCCTGGAATTCCCTCCCTATTGACATTTTGGGTCAACTCACAGCAGGTGGATTGCAGTGGTTCAAGAAGGCAGCTCACCACCACCTTCTCAAGGACAATTGAGAACAGGAAATAAATGTTGGCCAGACAGCGAGGCCCACATCCCAGAAAAGACTTTTTGAAAAATGCCCCTCATGATTTTATAAACCTCTTTAAGGTCATCCCTCAGCCTCCAACACTCCAGGGAAAAAAGTCACAGCCAATCCAGCCTCTTCTTATAACTGTCTTGGCAACATCCTTCCAAATCTTTTTGCATTGTTTCTGGTTTAATAACATCCTTCCTACAGCAGGGTGACCAAAGTTGTATGCAGTATTCCAAATGTGGCCTTACCAATGTCTTGTACAGCTGTAACAGGATGTCCCAACCTGCCTATACTCAATGCTCTGACCAACGAAGGCATGTGTGCCAAACGCTTTCTTACCAACCTGTCTACCTGCGATAGTAGGAACTGCAGATGGTAGAGAATCCGAGACAACAAGGTGCAGAGTTGGATGAGCATAGCAGGCCAAGCATCATCATAGGAGCAGGAAGGCTGACGTTTCGGGCCTAGACCCAGCCTTCCTGCTCCTATGATGCTGCTTGGCCTGCTGTGTTCATCCACCTCTGCACCTTGTTGTCTCTGTCTACCTGGGAATCCACTTTCAAGGAACTAGGTATCTGCACCCCTCGGTCTTTCTGTTTGACACATTCACCAGGGCCCTACCATTAACTGTGTAAGTCCTACCCTGGTTTCTCTTACCAAAATGCACCACCTCGTACTTATCTAAATTAAACTGCATCTACCATTCCTCGGCCCACTAGCCCAATTGATCAAGGTCCCATTGTACTCTTAGGTAACCTTCTTCACTGTCCACTATACCACCAATTTTGGCGTCATCCGCAAACTTACGAGCATACCTACTGTATTCTCACTGAAATCATTTACATAAATGATGAACAACAGTGGACCCAACATCGATCCTTGTGGCACACTGTTGGTCGCAGGTCTCCAGTCTGAACAATAACTCTCTACCACCACCACCATCTGTCTCCTACTGTCAAGCTAATTTTGTATCTAGTTGGCCAGCTGTCCCTGGATCCCATGTGATCTAACCTTACTAACCAGTCTGCCATGTGGAACATTGTTGAAGGCCTTGCTAAAGTCCATTTAGACAACATCAACTACTTTGCCTTCATCTATCTTCTTTGTCACGTCTTCAAAAAACTCAATCAAATTTATGAGACATGATTTCCCACACACAAAGCCATGTTGACTATCCCCAATCAGTCCTTGCCTTCCCAAATACAAGTAGATCCAATCTCTCAGAATTTCCTTCAACAACTTACCCACCACTGACTTCAGGCTCAACAGTCTGTAGTTCCCTAGCTTTTCTTTGCAGCCTTTCTTAAATAATGGCACCAAGTTAGCCATCCTCCTGTCTTCCAGCACCTTACTTGTGGCTGTCGATGATACAAATATCTCTGAAAGTGGGCCCCACATTTTCTTCTCGTGTTTCTGACAAAGTCCTGGGATACACTTGATCAGATCCCAGGGACTTATCTCCCTTTACGTGTTTTAAGACCTCCAGTACCTCCTCTTCTGTAATGTGGACTCTCTTTAAGACATCACTAATTATTTCCCTCGTTGCCATGTCTTTCTCCATGGTAAATACTGATGAGAAATATTCATTTAGGATCTCATCTATCATTTGTAGCTCCACACATAGATGACCTCATTGAACTTTAAAGGGTCCTATTCTCTCCCCAGTTACTCTTTTGCCTTTAACGTACTTGTAAAATCTCTTTGGATTCTCCTTAACCTTATCAGCCAAAGTTATCTCATGTACGCTTTTTTGCCCTCCTGATTTTTTTTTCTTAACTATACTCCTACACCCCCTCTACTCCTCAAGGAATTCACTTGATCCCATCTGCCTAAGCCTGACATATGCCTTCTTCTTTTTCTTGACCAGAGCCTCAATATCTCCAGTTATCCAGTGTTCCTACTCCTGCCAACCTTGTTCTTCACACTAATAGGTACATGCTGGCTCTGAACTCTTGTTATCTCACTTTTAAAGGCCTGCCAGTTGCCAGACATGAAATGCACTCCCAAAATTGGTGACTCCCAATTGTATGATCATCTCCAGCCCCATTGACTACTGAAGTTAATGCTTATTGATAAGTTTTTGTTACTCCTTGTTTACTGCAATCCTCTCCTGGTTCATTTCCTTTTCACTGTGCTCTTTAGCTTATCCACAGTATTTTTGACTATAACACATCATAGTCCACTTCACCACCCCAAACACTCCCACCACCCTCCCCTCCAGCCATGTCTTGTTTTTGTCTTGCTAATTTTGTATTTAATAAAAAGGATTAACTCTCACCCTTTCACACCTTCATTTATAACACAGTGTGGAGCTGGAGGAACACAGCAGGCCACGCAGCATCGGAGGAGCAGGAAAGTTGACATTTCATGTCGGGACCCTTCATTTGTGCCCTTTCTACATCTCTTTTACTCTTTCATCACAACTTTCATCCCATTTGTCCTTTACATTGAACCTTCACACCATTCGCCTTCTTTCTCTTCTTTGGTCTCTGTCAAAAGTATAAAAACAAACGTATTTCCCAAAAAACAAAGAACTGCGGATGCTGGAAATCAGAATCAGAAACAGAAATTGCTGATGAAAATCGGCAGGTCTGACAGCAGCTGTGGAGAGAAATCAGTGTTAACCCTTCTTCAGAATTTATTTCCAGCACTGTTCAGTTCTGAGGAAGAGTCATACCAGACTCAAAACATTCACTCTAACTAAATCCACAGATATGGCCAGACCTGCCGAGTTTTTCCAGTAAACTTGGTGTTTGCTCCACTTTCTAGAATAAGACAGGACATTTCCCCTTGTGGGACAATCTAGAAATGAGAAGTCATTGTTTTAGGATAAGGGGTACAGTTTTAAAACAAAAACAAGGTGAAATTACTTCTATCAAACGGCTATGAATCTGTGGAATTCACTAGATCAGAGTGTGGTGGATGCTGGGACATTAGGTAAATTTAAGGAGGAGACAGATAGATTTTTAATTAGTAATGGGTTATAGGGCTATGGTGAGTGGGCAGGAAAGTGGAGCTGAGGCTGAGATGCGACCATCCATGATTATATTAAATGGCGGAGCAGGCTCAAGGAACTGAATTACCTACTCCTGCTCATAGATCTTACGTTCTTTCTCATCAACTCTATGTGCCATTTGAAGCCTCGGTTTTAAAATTCTCATTCTTGTGCTTGTGCTCTCCCACAATGCTTGCACTCTCTGTGATGCCTCTGTTCCTCTGACTCCAACCTCTAGTACATCCCCATTTTCATTGCTTCACCATCGGTGGGCTACTTTCACCCTCCTGTTATTGGCAAACCATTGACGTTTCTCAGTCCATAAGCGTGGATCAACCTGATAAAGGGTCATGGCTCAACCCAACCCCTAGGAGAGTCGGAGAAAAGTCTGAAACATTACCGAACTAACTCCAGTACGTGGTGACACTTGGAGCAGCAACAATCTAATGGCCCAAAAATAAACTGGAGTTGGCACGTCGTGTTACAACTGTACAAGACATTAGTAAGGTCACACTTGGAGTACTGAGTAAGATCCTGTGAACCCACTTGGAAGGAAGACATACTAACACCAGTGTCTTCAACCAGGCCAACATTCCCAGCATCAAGGCACTGACCACCCTTGATCTGGTACGTTGGGCTGGGCACGTTGTGTGCATGATACACAAGGGACTCCCAGCTTTGAAACAACAGGCAAGGCCCAGGTCGACAGAGGAAGATCTTCAGTGATACTCTCAAGGACTCACCCTGAGGGTGGAACAGAGTCATTCTCACCTGCGAAGGACAATCAATGGCGATGATGACTGCATACAATTCTGGACGCCCTGCTATTGGAAGGATATTATTAAACTTGGAAGGGTGCAAAAAAGATTTACAAGGATATTATTGAGACTGGAAGGTTTGAGTTACAAGGAGAGGCTGAATAGGCTGGGACCTTTCTCCCTGGAGCATAGGAGGCTGAGGGGTTACCTTTTAGAGGTTTATAAAACCACCAGGGGCATAGATGAGGTGAATATCCAAAGCCCTTTCCCCAGGGTCAGGGAGTCCAAAAGTAGAGGGCATAGGTTTAAGGTGAGAGGAGAAAGATTTAAAAGGGACCTGAGGGGCAACTTTTTCACGCAGAGGGTGGTGTGCATATGGAGCGAGCTGCCACAGGAAGTGGTAGAGGTGGGTACAATTGCAACTTATAAAGGACATTTGGACAGGTATATGGATAGGAAAGGTTTAGAGGGATATGAGCCAAACACTGGCTACTGAGACTAGTTCAGTTTAGGAAAACTTTGTTGGCTTAAACGAATTGGGCCAAAGGGCCTGTTTCCATGTTGTATGACTTTATGACTCTCAATTGGAGTGTTACTTCACTCATTGGGCTACTTGGCCATGGTGCCAACGTTGTGAAATTCTGTAGAAATGTGGCTTGGAATCCGTGAAATTGAGCAACCTTGCGAGAGGTGGTCCAAAAAGTCAGAGCGATTTGAGACGAAAACCAATGAGTTCATATTATTGATGGTGCTGAACGACCACAGAGCCGGCAACAGGAGTGAACTCCTCATCCAAAATAATAGCTTTAGGGCACTCATCTTAACAAACATAACATCGGTACTGAGATGGTCCAGGTCAGCCATGATCTGCAGCTGATCATAATGCAGAGCGAATTGTTTATTCTAGTAATAAGTACTGTTTTTAAGAAAATTCAGTGAACAACTTTTCAAATCCCCAAAGCAGATAATTGCTTTTAGCATCGATGCCGCTCAAATGGGAGGCTTTGATGCAAATCCTCTAGCGTTCTTCATAATGCTCTCAAGAGAAGAACCTTTTTTGTCATTCACACATCAGGTAATCTCCCCTTTTTTAATGCTATAAGCATATTTAAATGTAACATCACACTCTGATCAATTTCTGCATTCAACCACTAAATGCGACAAGATTGAAATTTTCCAGTTCATTAAAAGAAAGCTCTGACCAGAAAACAAAGTGCTACTGTGTGTCAAGTTTCACTTTCTAAGCTCCATCAGGGGTTCGTAGTGCTCAGAATAGAGTCTCAACTCAGCAATGCAATATGTCAAAAATCACAAAATCTAATTTAATGTAATTCTCAGTGAAACGTAATGGGAAGGAGAATTGGCAACAGTCAGTTTGAAATTATCACCACCTATCTGGACTCATTGACTGCCTCTGATTGTTCATACTGCTGTCTTGACATCCAAGAAAATCGTTGAGGATAGAGAGGTGTTGCTGAAGCTTCTGGTCTTGTGTTCATCAGGACAAATGCAAGAATGCCAAATTTCAAACGATCACAACAATTTGTACAGCAGGAAATAAAAAGGCTCCGAATAATTGCCAAGTTGATTTTGATCTACCATGGCATTGCCACAGAGACAGTAATAGGGAATTATAGGCTCCCCACCTCCAGGGTAATTCAAACAAAAGTGCATGACACGAACATATTCCTTTTGTTTGCAGGGAATGGCTCCCTGCGTGTGAATGTCAGCAACGACAGCAATCACTTGCTAACATGTATGATCGTCCAAAAAGGAAAATTTGTGCATCCTTGTGTGGTTGATGAGCCTGATCCAAGAACTGCATTGCTGCCCAAATATTGGGCAGCTGTTTTTGGGAGATAGAAGTGGTCCTTGGACTTGAGATCAGAGGCATTTCATTTTCACGTTCCTTTTAGAATCATAGAATAGAATTGCACAACCCCTACAATGCGGAAGGAGGCCATTTGGCCCATTGAATCTGCATTGACCCTCCAAAGAGCATCCTGCACAAACCCAGCCCCCTTCTTTATCCCCATAATGCTGCATTTCCCATTGTGAACTCACTTAATCTGCACATCCCTGGACACTACAGAGAAATTTACATGGCCTAAATGATTGAGGTTACTGGATGAGAACTAGATCCTGTGGAATCCTCCATGGGGAAGTAACATGATTCAGGATAGGGAAGACAAAGTAAAACTGACTTACTTTTTGGGCCATTTTAAGAGCAAATGTCCCCCTCATAAACAGCTTGAACAGTCATTAAGAAAGCAGGATGTCTGACCGATGTTATTTAGATACGAAAACGTTCGAGAGTTAATTTTTCTGATATTTGATTTGTTTTATCATTGTCATATGTATTGAGATTCAGTGAAAAGTATTGTTTTGTGCGCTATCCAGGCAACTCATGCCTTACATTAGTACATCAGGGTATTGCAACAGAATGCACAATATAGTGTTACAACTATAGAGAAGATGCAGAGAAAGATCAACTTTAATATGTGAGAGGTCCATTCAGAAGTCTAACAACAGCAGGGAAGAAGCTATTCTTGAATCTGTTGAAACGTGTTTTCAAATTTTTGGATCTTCTGCCTGATGGAAGGGAGTATAACTGGGGTGGGAGCGGTCTTTGATTATGTTGGTTGCTTTCCTGAGGCAGTGGGAAGCATAGGTGGAGTCTATGGATAGAGGGCTGGTTTGTATGAAGGACAGGGCTACATTCACAATGCTCTGTAACTTCTTGCAGTCTTGGGTAATGCAGTTGCCATATCAAGCTGTGATGCATCCGGCTAGGAAGTTTCTACGGTGAATCTATAAAAATTGCATTTTTTTCTTTATTCATTCATGGGATGATGACATTGCTTGCCAGGCAGCATTTATTGCCCATCCCTAATTGTCCAGAGGGCAGTTCAGTGTCAACCACATTGCAGTCCATCTGGAGTCATATGTAGGCCAGACAAGGTAAGGATGTCAGTTTCCTTCCCTAAAGGACATTAGTGAACCAGATGGGTTTTTCCTGGCAATTGACAATGGATTCATGGTTATCATTAGATTATTAATTCCAGATATTTATTGAATTCAAATTCCTTCATCTGCTATGGTGGGATTTGAACCCAGGTCCACAGAATGTTATCTGGGTCTCTAGATTAACAGTCCAGCAATAATATCACAAGGCCATCACCTCCCCTCAAATAGCTAAGAATCATTGTGGATATGTCAAATATCCTTAGCTTTCTGAGGATGTAGAGGTGTTGCCATGCTTTCCTCTCCATAGTGTTGACGTGGATGGACTAGGAAAGATTGATGGTGGTATTTACTCCTGGGAACGTGAAGCTCTCAACGATCTCCACCTCAGCACCATCTATACAGACAGAGGCGTGTCCTCCACTCTGCTTCCTGAGGTCACTGACCAACTCCTTCATTTTGTTGACCTTGAGAGAAAGCTTGTTGCCTTTACACCCTGCCACTAAGCTCTCTATCTCTTTCCTGTACTGAGTCTCATCATTGTTTGAGATCCGACCCACTACGGTGGTGTCATCAGCAAATTTGTAAATGGCAAAAAAACCAACAGTGATGGAAAATAGGCAGAAGCCCATAATGATAATGTAAATGAAAAAAGGCTAGAAGGTGACGACATAACATAATTTCATGTCACCTTCTACCACAGTGCAAAAATGATAGCATAGTGTGGGTGGCACGGTGGCTTAGTGGTTGGCACTGTTGTCTCACAATGCCAGGGACCCAGGTTTAGATTCCGCCCTCGGGCGACTGTCTGTGTGGAGTTTGCACATTCTCCCCGTATCTGTGTGGGTTTCCTCTGGGTGGTCCGGTTTCCTCCCACAGTCCAAAGATGTGCAGGCTAGGTGGATTGGCCATACTAAATTGCCCATAGTGTTCAGAGATCAGTAGATTATGTGGGTTATAGGGGATGGGTCTAGGTGGGATGCTCTGAAGGTTGGTGTGGGCTTGTTGGGCCAAAGGGCCTATTTCCACACTGTAGGGGTTCTGTGATGATTCTATGAACATTAACATTGCTTGTTCAACTCGCTCTGTGCTTTCTAACTGTCATTCAAAGTTACCTGATCTTCAAAATCCTTGCTTGCTTACCCATTGTCTATTTAATCTCATGCCTCATCTTGCAACCTTTCATTTCAATTGCAGTTGCTTGCAGGTTTAAATGTGGCTGGAGGCTAGTAACTTCTGTATTTGATATTTACCGGAGATTGGAGCACATGAAAACCATGACTGAAGCTCCATTGCAGAAGGCTGAGGGAGCGCTGAACTGTTGGAGGTGCTGTACTCGAGGTAAGGCATTAAATCTTAAAGCCTTGTCTTCTCACTCATTTGGAAGTTAAAAATTTCTTTGGATTTAGTTCAAAGAAGAGCAGGAAAAGATTGCCCATTCTGGCCACTATTTCTCCCTCATTAAACATTACTAAAGAAGACAAATTATCTGTTCATTATCACATTGCTGATCATGGGGGATTTCTGTGAAGCAATTAGCTGCTGTGTTTCCTTGTTATGCAGGAAACCCAAGTCTGAAATTCACTCAGAGATAGTAGGAACTGCAGATGCTGGAGAATCCAAGACAACAAGGTGCAGAGCTGGATGAACACAGCAGGCCAAGCAGCATCATTTGACCTGCTGTGTTCATCCAGCTCTGCACCTTGTTGTCTCTGATATTCACTGATCTTTTAAGCCATACTTGGCCTTTGTGAAGAATGTGTATGCCATTGGCATTTGGGTAGCTTGGTGGCTCAGTGGTTAGCACTGCTACCTCACAGTGCCAGGGACATGGGTTTGATTCCAGCCTTAGGTAACCGTCTGCATGGAGTTTACGCATTCTCCTCATGTCTGTGTGGGTTTTCTCCCACAGTCTATGTAGATTAGACATGGAAAATGCAGGTTTACAGGGATAGGGTAGGGGATGAAGTCTGGATGGGATGCTCTTCAGAGGATCAATGGGCTGAATGGCCTGCTTCCACAGTGTAGGGATTCCGTGATTGACTGAAAAAGTGGAAGAACCTCAAGGCCAAAATATTTTGTCCAGACAGGTTGTGTTTACTTTTGCATTGTGAATATTGTTAACAGACATCTGAACACTCCAGTGTGACAACCAGAATGAACTAAAATATGGTTCACATAAAATCTGAGGCTTGTCACTAGCTTTAGCTTGTCAATCTCATGAAACTGCTTGCTCCGATTGCAAAAATTTTTCACTTGATGTGAGTCACATGTGTTGCCTTTTCTTGTTTTACGTCAGGAATTGACAAGATACCGATAGCAATCTGACCTGAAAATGAAGCAATATTTACCCGTTCTCTTGACATTCTTGGCTCCACATTGAAGAAAGGATACTCCAGCCTTGAAAATAGTGCCACACAATTCACACAATTGTAATGGGGTCTTTGAGTGTTAAGATATGAGGAGAGATTGCATAAATTAGACTTGCATTCCCTGGTATACAAACAGAGGATTAGATTGAAGGTTTTAGGATTTTGAAAGGAATTGATATTCATGTTATGCTGAGTGTAATGTGAATGTTAAGGACAGAGAGGTGGAGAGTTTTAATGAATTACTACCTTGAGCCTATGTAAAAAGAGACTCACAGCCAGCAGGTGGTTAAGGGTGTCATTTTGCCCCACTGCCTCCCTGCTTAGACAGCTACATTCACGTCCAGGTACCTTTGGAAAGGAAGCATGCAATGTTCACCAGTACACTGAGGTTTTTGTTTCTCGTGGGTGCTGCAGGAACTGTGGTCTATCAACAGCCTGTGCAATCACTTTTCAATTTGAGTTGATAAGTTTCTGTTCAGATTTTGATTCTGTTACATGCCTGCTTCAAGGGCTGAGCATTAGTTAATTTGTCTAAGATTTCTTCTGGTTTATTGGCATGGTCACAAGAGTACAAAAGGTACACTGTGACACATGGCATTAGTAGAAGAAGGCTAGAATATGTAATGTTGTGTTGAGTAAATGAACTAATGACCAACAAAGGATTTGTGTCCAGTTTCATGCTTTACCATCCGACTTAGAATCCATTTAACAATTGATAGGACCAATAGAATACATTGGAGAGGGCATATACCTTAAAACTGAGCTATTCATTAGAGAATGTGGGAAACATATCTTCACGGGGAGTCTGGCAGAACTCTCACAGAGGCCTAGTGGTATTATCACTGGACTGTTAATTCAGAGACCAAGGTAGCATTCTGGGGACACTGGTTCGAATCCCGCGCCATGGCATATAGTGGAATTTGAATTCAATAAAATATCTGGAACTAAGAATCTAATGTTGACCATGAATCCGTCGTCAATTGTCAGGAAAAACCCATCTGGTTTCCTAATGTCCTTTAGGGAAGGAAACTGCCATCCTTACCTACATGTGACTCCAGACCCACAGCAATGTGGTTGATTCTTAACTGCCCTCTGGGCAATTAGGGATGGGCAATAAATGCTGCCTCACCAGCAACACCCTCATCCCGTGAATGAATAAAAAAAAGACTCTTTGTTCAATTAGTAGTTGTAAATCAGAGAGGGTTTTTTTTTGGCAAGGGATAAAAGGATAGGGAACAAAGGCAGGATGGATGAATGGAACTAAGGTGCAGATCAACCATGATCAACATTCCCTCTAGGCTGTGAGTACATGGCTGTTCCAAGATCCTGTGAATGGCAAATAGTGTCAGCACCCAGTCATGGCATTGATGTCCAGTTGGCAACGCATGCACCTCAGAAGCTCACTCAGCCTGAAAGAAAAGTAGAGGCGAAGTTGGCCACGATCTCACTGAATGGTGGAGCTCAATGGGCCTACCCCTATCCCTAAGTCCAATAAATTACATAGATGCATGTAATGTATGGATTAAATCTTCCTCACCATTCCATCTCCCACTAAAAGAACAAAAGTTTCAAAATGGTGTCGTGTATGAAATTCTTTACCTTCACTGTAAGCTCTTCTGAAATAGTGGGAATCAAAATTTAACGAGAATATGTTGCATGATTGACATGGCCACATCTCATTCTTTCTGAATGTTTTGTGACCTAGTGGGTAAACATCCCTGCCTCTGGGTGTCAAGCTCAGTCCCACCTCCAGGACTTGATGGCCAAAGAACGTGCATTCATGATGTAACCGTACAGGTTCAGAATCAACCTGCAAATCCTTCCAATGCACACTAATGACAGGCGGGAAGAATGTGAGAGGTTCCAGGTCAGTCATAGTGTGAAAAGAAATCGGAGCTTCGACCACCATTATCCAAAGTTCTAAACATGCGTGCAAAAGAATATGTTGCCACAACAATTCAGGCTCCTTGGCATGGCCTGGCATGGAGTTGACTTAGTTGACTGGATAATGGATGTGGATTAATTTGATGCCAATAGCTCAGGGTTCGATTTTCCATCCCAGACCTGCCCATTTGCCACACCATGGTGCTGTAAGTCAGACTTGTTTTTGGTAGATGTTAGTACAGTTACAATATTTAAAAGGCATTTAAACAGGTACATGAATACGAAAGGTTTGGAGGGATATGGGCCAAATGTAGGCAAATAGGACTAGTTTAGTTCAGAAAACCTGGTCAGCATGGACAGGTTGGACCGAAGGGTCTGTTTCCATGCTATATGACTCCATGACTTTAAGAAGAATACTTTGCTTTGCAGAATCTCTGCCTGCCATTACTGAGACAAATTATAATGGCATGGACTTTCCTCTGAATTTGCATAACTGACATGTTGTTATTTGTGGAGAATTGCTCAGGAGCGTGGCTAAAATAGCTAACAGAATTTTCATACAGAGCATCCAATGCGTTTTGGCACTGAAGTCCCACAGTTGTGATTTAGAACCAAAGGTATGAAAATCTGGTTCAAAAAAAAAGTGGATAATCACAGAGACCATGCCCCTGAAATTGGAACAAGGTAATTACTCACTTTGCAGACAGAAAATAAATTGGCGAACAGCAAGTGAAACAAATGGTGTGTCGCTCCCACCATTTTTAAAGACTTGTCAAATTACCTGAGTCAAATGCTGGCTGGGTGGAGATGTTAGCCAGTACCTACATTGATTGAACTGAGTAAGATATCTACTGTGATTCTGTATTTCTCTTCCAAAGCTTCAATTAAGCTGCTCAATGAAAGTGCTCTGCCTAGCAAGAAAATAGTTCAGATAAAGATGTTAGGGTATTCTATTGAAATCAATAAAAATGATAACCAGGTTGTTTCTATAATGATTGGCTCATCAATAACTCTAGTTTTGCCAAGGCAGCAAGCTGAAAATATATCCCAGTCTGTAAATCCCAATTTAATAAAATGACAACAGTTGATTTTGCTTTTCTGAACACAAGTTTCACGATCACAAACAAAATCTGTTACCTTCTTTGGATCAAACTGCTTGAGAATAGGATGCTGAGACATTCATTCAACAAATTCCCGAAACTCTGTTTTCAGACCGAGCACAGTTTGTGTTCATTCAGCTTGCAACACGTTCCAGCCTCGGACAAAAAAATGGAACAAGGAACTGAATTTCAAGGGTATGGTGTGACTGACTGCCTCTCATCAAGTTAACATTTGACCAAGTGTGGCATTAAGGAGATAGTAGGAACTGCAGATGCTGGAGAATCCGAGACAACAAGGTGCAAGGCTGGATGAACACAGCAGGCCAAGCAGCATCATAGGAGCAGAGAGGCTGACGTTTCGGGCCGAGACCCTTCATCAGAAAAGGGGGAGGGGAAGGGGGTTCCGAAATAAATAGGGAGAGAGTGGGAGGCGGATAGAAGAGGGATAGAGGAGAGGATAGGTGGAGAGGAAACAAACAGGTCGAAGAGGCGGGGATGGAGCCAGTAAAGGTGAGTGTAGGTAGGGAGTTAGGAAGGGGATAGGTCAGTCCAGGGAGGACGGACAGGTCAAGGGGGCGGGATGAGGTTGGTCGGTAGGAGATGGAGGTGCGGCTTGAGGTGGGAGGAGGGGATAGGTGGGAGGAAGAACAGGTTAGGGAGGCAGGGACGAGCTGGACTGGTTTTGGGATGCGGTAGGGGGAGGGGAGATTTTGAAACTTGTGAAATCCACATTGATACCATTGGGCTGCAGGGTTCCCAAGCGGAATATGAGTTGCTGTTCCTGCAACCTTCGGGTGGCATCGTTGTGGCACTGCAGGAGGCCCAGGATGGACGTGTCGTCTGAGGAATGGGAGGGGGAGTTGAAATGGTTCGCGACTGGGAGGTGCAGTTGTTTATTGCGAACCGAGCGTAGGTGTTCTGCAAAGCGGTCCCCGAGCCTCCGCTTGGTTTCCCCGATGTAGAGGAAGCCACACCGGGTACAGCGGATGCAGTATACCACATTGGCAGATGTGCAGGTGAACATCTGCTTGATGTGGAAAGTCTTCTTGGGGCCTGGGATGGGGGTGAGGGAGGAGGTATGGGGGCAGGTGTAGCACTTCCTGCGGTTGCAGGGAAAAGTGCCGGGTGTGGTGGGGCTGGAGGGGAGTGTGGAGCGGACAAGGGAGTCA
>NC_063367.1:10935071-10956734 GCF_021869965.1 Rhincodon typus | reverse complement strand
AGGCAGCATCAGAGGAGCAGGAAAGCTGACGTTTCAGAGCTGGACCCTTCTTCAGAAATGGGTCCAGACCTGAAACGTCAGCTTTCCTGCTCCTCTGATGCTGCTTGGCCTGCTGTGTTCATCCAGCTCTACACCTTGTTATCAATGAACCAGATGGGTTTTTCTGACAGTTGACAGTGGGTTTACAGATAGCATTAGACTTTTAATTCCAGATTTTCATTGAGTTCAAATTTCACCATCTGCCATGACAAAATTCAAACCCAGGTTCCCCAGGACATTGCCTGGGTCTCTGGATTAACAGCCCAGCGATAATACTACTAGACCTTTGCCTTTCCATGATATAAATGCAGCCCCTCTGGCCAGCCAGACAGTGCAGCTGTTGTTCAATTTGCTGTACGATGTGTCATTTAGCTGAGGGAAGACAAACTGATCAACTGGGAATTAAGAAGAAGAAGATAGTGCTAAATAGAAATGGCCACGTTTCTCATCAGGCTCATTTCAGATTGGGTTCAATTGGAGCTGTCATGGACTCGAGACATGCCATTTATCTGTTTGGTCAAAGATTAGCTCTTCCCTCGCCCCCACATACAGATAAGTAGAATGAAGCTTCAGACTATCTACCTTATTTGATTTAGCTTTTGACAAATTCCTTCCCTCCATGAGACCTCTGTGATGCAAGTAGCTGAGTAATGAACAGTATTCAGTCATCTTTATCCTTGATTCTGATTCCCAAGTAGGAATGCCTCTCTGCTCCGTTTTTTAAAATTTTATTTAATTTTCTCATGATTTGTGAGCACCGCTGTCAAGGCCACTTTTGTTGTTGGTCCTTAATTTCCCTCGAAAGGGTGAGCTGTTTTCTTCAGCCACAACAGTTCGCTTGGTGCAAATATACCAATGGTGTTGTCAGGAAGTGAGTTCCAGGATTTTACAAGGATACAAATTAGCTGCCAGGGTAGACCCCCCAAGCCTGATTCACCATTCAATAAGGTCATGGCTGATCTGATTACTCCATATGTTTGCATGCTCCCTTGATAACCTTTGATGTCCTTTTTAGTCAGGAACCTGCCCAAGTCTGCCTGCGAAACATTCAATGTCTTTGCAATGCAGTGGGGAAGAGGATTTGAAAGATTCGTGATCCTCTGAGGTGGTTCATGCAGCGTTAATTGCAATCAATTGGCAACTAATGGACATTAACATAAGACCATCACCAATTGGATGGAGGATGGAGAGTCAATCTTATCCATGGAGGCAAGCATAGAGCTTAGTGTAAGGGCTCTTATGGTGCAGTGGTAATGTCTCTGCCTCCAAGCCTGGGGGCCCAGGTTTAAGACCCATCTACCCTAGAGCTTTCTAATACCATCACTGAGCAGGTTGATAGAAAACATTTAGGTCTCCTTGCAATGAGTTATCTTGTGGCATATCAGTAGTGCCCTCACCTCTAGGCCAGATGTTCAAATCCCACATGCCACAAGTCCCAAATCCCACAGTGACTGAAGGATCATCGGAGGCCATCTGAATTGTACAGTACAGAAGAGACCTTTTGGCCCATTAAGTCTGTGCTGCCAAAACTACACTAAATCTCCACTAATCCCACTTGCCAACACTAGGCCCATAACCTTGAATATTCTGACATTACAAAGCTCGTCCAAGCACTTTTAAAGATTGTGAGGTTACCCACCTCAACTACTCTCCCAGGCAGTGTTTTACAGACCCGCACTATCCTGTAGGTGAAAGCATTTTCCTCAATATTCCTCTTAAGCACCTACCTTTCACCATAATATTATCCCCCCTCATTACTGATCTTAAAACTAACGAGAACATCTACTTTCCATTCACCCTGTCCTTGCCCTTCATAAGCTTGTACACCTTTATCAGACCTTCCCTCAACCTTCTCTGCTCCAACGACCATCTGGTATTCTATCTAGCTACAAGCATAGGCATTTCCCCACTGACTTTGTTAGTGACATCCCAGGACTAGTCAGATAAGTCAGATGTGGCCAACTCTTCTCAAAGCCAACTGACTCACTTCAATGGGCTGATGCGTGTCCAAATGATCAGTAGCTTTGGAAGTCATAGAATCCCTACAATGTGAAAGCAGGCCATTTGGCTCATCGAGTTCACACTGACTCTCCAATTTCCAACAGGGGCTGGACAGACTGAATTGCAGGGAACCTGTTTCCCTGGCTGCGTATTCTAGAACAAGGGTCACAGTCTATGGGATAGGCCAATCAAGAGAGAGATAACAAAATATTTCTTCACTCAGAGGATGGAATTTGCGACTGTAGAAGGCTGTGGAGGCTGGGTGACTGAGTACATTTAAGAAGGAGATTGATAAATTGTTAGCTATTAAAGGCACTAAGGGAGAATGAAGAGAAAGCAAGAATATAGCATTGCAATAAAGGATCAGCCACAATCACATTGAATGGTAGAGATGACTCAAAGAACCAAATTGTTACTGGTGCTTCTAGTTTCTAGGTTTCTAATTTTCTATCCACTGAACAACTGAAAAGGAGGAGGCATAAAAGCAAAATCATTTTCTCTCATGATTTGCAACAATGGATCTCATTTCCATGCCTCATGTAAAGTCTATTTGAATCTAGTCGAATAGGGTTTAATGTGATAGTTGCAATAAGCATTAAATAAAACAAAAGAACTGATGCCACATAAGATTTGTTTCCTGAGGGTAGAGGAGAGCTTTGCGGTGCAAAACACACTTTTGTAAAAATGGGATGCGCTATTGCAATTTGATTGGAGGTGTGACGAGCCAAAAAAAAATCATCTAGTATTGGTTCAGTGCCAACCTTTAACAATTGTCTCCTTTGGAAAAAGTTAAACAATCACCTGGATAGTCTTCAGAAAAGTTGGAACAACAACGCTTGCATGTCCAATTTACATTTGCTGCAATCAAGATAGGAAAACTGTGCAATCTTTCTCGGGTCCCACTACACCACAGGTCTCCATATAAATTTGATTGTTTTACTCAGTTCCCAGTGTGACCCATTGTATGCATTTGCTGTGTTATAATTAAAATTTAAAAAAAAACTCAACCAAGTTTCTTTAATAAGCATAAAATTATTGTTTTATTTTGAAACAATAAAAATGCAGAACTGGCTAACACATAGTTTGTCAAATGAGCATTTAAATATTTTCCCTCTAAATAACTCAAAATAGACATTCAAACATTGACATACACAATGGGTAAAGGGAAAAAACATTTCTCTCTACAGAATGTCAGTTTGGGGAAAAAAGACAATTTTGGCCAATTTAGTTGTTGAAGAAATAAAATATGATACTTGAGATGCTTAGCTGGCTGTCTCTGATGTGCACAAAGACAAATTTCATCAATCACAGGCACATATCTCTGGGATCTTTGGAAATACTGTCTCTGGAACTCACTGTCTACAAGCCTGGTAGAGGCTGAAACCCTCATAACACTGGCAGTAATTAGACATACACTGGTGATACCAAGACATGCTAGGCTTTGGGCCAAGTACTTAAAAATAGATTTAGAATAATTAGGTAGTTGGTTTTGACTGGGCTTTTTTGAAGGGCTTTTTTTCTGTTCTGTAGATCTCTTTGACCCTGTCATGTACTTCAGAGGAACAATCACGGTTCAGACTGGACCAGGACTCCAAGAACCACATTAGATCCACAAGAAGAGGCTTTTTAGAAACAGGAGAGATGAGCGAGGAAGCTTTTCTTTGCTTTACCCAGGTTGACCACCAGCTGTAAAACCTCAGCCATTTCCAAAGCAGGGGATAAAACTGATAGTCTACAACCCTGGCAGGGGATTGCACTAAACATACAGCTATCTCAAGGCCTGTGACTTTCAGAATATGCCTAATTTTAAACAAAAAGGTCCTTTCACTGAGTTGAGTTGAACATAGAACAGCACAGCACAGTACAGGCCCTTCGGCCCATGATGTTATGCCAACCTATTATCCAACTCTAAGATCAAACTAACCCGCATAACCTTCATTTTACTATCATCAATGTGCCTAGCCAAGAGTTGCTTAAATGACCCTAATGTATCTGATTTTTTAAGAGAAAAGAGTACCTCCACAATCCTTCAAACTCGAGTCCACAAAAATAAATAAATATGAAGCATTTTTATGACACCTTCCACTTCTAGTTTAGTGTTCATTTGGCTCCATGAAGCTCTTGTTTGGAGTCAGACAAATGTAGCTTCATTTCCCATGATAGGTGCACATACTTAAACTAACCCATCAGTTCCATGCATTACTGAGGGAGTACTGTACTCTTTGGAGTTGGATTTTTTCGGATTTTTTTTGGATGATACGTGAAACTGAGGCTCTGTCTGTCTGCTCAGGCGATGGATGGAATCAATTCCACAGGACCTTACTTGGAAGAGGAGCAGGAGAGTTTGTTTCCCCCTTTTCTAGGATCGTGGCTGATATTTATCCCTCAAGCAACATCACTAAATTAAGTTACCTGGTTGCAGTCTTGTTGCTGTTATGGGATCTCATCGTGCACAAATTGGGATCTCAACAGTGCCTTGTATAACTGAAGCATAACCTCCTTACAATAATTTTGTATTCAATCGTTCTCACAATAAATGATAACATTCTATTTACTTTCTTAATTACTTACTGTAGCCGCATGCTTTCTTTTTAGTTAGTGGCACACATAGACCCGTCTGTAACTCGAGCTGTGCGACCTCTCAACATTTATATAATATGATCTAGTATGCTTATTGTCTAAGAGGTCCCTACCCCGCTACTCGATGTGTGATTGAATTCTTGGACTGCCCAAAATTCAGCCATTTCAAGCTCGGCTCATTGTATTGTATACTCTTGGTCCTTTCTTAATCTACACCTCATTCCATCAAGCTACCAATGTAAATCTATCCAGACTACTTCCCTAAAATATTCCCACCTCACTTCTCCAGCAGTGACTTGACCCAAATGCTACTGCCAAATGCCAGTCATAACTATGTTCACAATGCTAGCCATTATTAGTTACATTGACACAAGTAATCTAAATCTATATGGAACAAAGTAATACTTAGAAAACTTTGTAAATGGTCATATGCAATAAGCAATTGTATAAGACAATGAAAGTTACATATTGTTTTATTACATAAATGGTCCAGTCACATGATCCATAAAATTGTATAGTTTAATTGTTTGGTTGTACACAGCATGCATTTTTTGCTAAAAATTATTCATTTTGTTGAAGCTTTTAATTTTGCACTCATCATAAATAACAAAGTAAAGAGAAAGCCATATATATACTACATAAAAGAAGAGTGCTGCTTAGTTGGTCTCCGACTGCCAATCAATCAGCATTCTCCTTGCTCATAATGTGAATGTTGGTCTTCTTCTTGAATTGGTATTCTTGCAAATGATCCTGATAAATGTAAAATGGAAAGTTTGACAAAATGCATAGCTTTGAGCTACTGCAATGGTACAACAAAAGAAAAGTAACCTTGCAATTAGATGGCTGTGGAATGTACATAGATTCTGAGAATTGGATCGCTCATCTGAATGTTTATTTTAAATTGTGACTTCCATCTAATTCAGCATTAAGATTCTATCCATTGCTGAAGTGACGTATTGACATTCCAAGTTTCAACTATGTCTGAGGACTGTTCAGCTCTGCAGCCAAGGGTTTAAACAGTCTTAATTTCATTTTATTTTAAAGCAGTTAGTAAATTGTATTTGCAGATCAGAGGACAAACTCAGCGACGTAAGTGGGTAACAGGTTTGGAGAAGTGACAGATTTACAAATCACTGAATTGGCAAATCCTCAAAGGTCCACAGGAACTCTTGACTGATTGCTCATAATTCTATTAGGCACTGAGATAAAAGAAGGTTTTGATTTCCTTATAAGTCTTATTAAATCTCCTATATTATTCACAACTTTCTTCAATTTTTAAACCTATCAATCATACTGAACAACTTAAAAAAATCCAGTAAACGAATGAGCATAATCACATTTTTTTCACAAGAGTAAGATTTCAAAAAAGCAGCCCATATTTATATCTAAACATCTCTCAACACCCCAAATTCTTTCACAATCAATGGGACTACGATGAACTTAATACGATAGTCAACTTGGGCATATATAGTCTCATAAACAAGCTAAATGACGCTTACTACTGTTTTTGTTTTGGTGGTATTAAATGAAAGGTGGCAAGGATTTATGAGGAATACACATTCCCTGCAAACAGATACTTGTCAATCACAATTGGCACTTTTTTCCTGTCAGTGCTCCACAGAGCTTAAGTTAGGTATTCAAGTATTTGAATTAGACTTAAATGCAGGGTCAGATGTCTCTCAATTTGAAGTCAGCATTCAATCATGATCACAAATTTCCACCATGTGTCTCTACATGACTAAGCAGGCTGATTCTTGACACTTTGATCAACAGGATTGTGCCTTGAGGTAGTTGGATCTGCAGTATTGCTCTGTTCATCAGTTAAATGTCTTGTGATTTGAAACAGCTTGCCCGTCTTCAAGAAGAGCTCCAGAGCATCTTTGAAATGTTTTCGTTTTGTCGCCCTCTGAAATGCTGGCCATTTGAGAGTTGAGAAGACAAGACCTAGAGGACGCAATGCTTTTTGGACAACCGGACACAGTGTCTGGCACATTTGAAGTAGATTTTATTGGGAGGTTTGCATGAGTGACTGAACCTTTATTGCCTACAAATCCCAGAAAATGCCAAAAGAAAAACTCTTAATTTCATTCATTAACCTAACCAAAGCATTTGGGTCAGTAAATCACTAGGCTGTGTGGATTGTTCTCCAGAGATTTATGGTTGAAAAATCTTCTTCACAATCCTTCATCATGATGATATGACCACAACTGTCTTGATCTGAAAAGAGAGCAGAGTATTATCGACGAATACAATATACACTTCCTCCCTTTGTCGATGACTAATTACCACAGTAGATTTCCATTAATGGCTGGTGTAGACCTGCAGGTTAATCTTAATAATTTATGTTCTCTCCATTGTGATGTTAATGTACAAATGCAGAAGGGGGAATTCTCTTAACACCACTGAATCAGAGGAGATTCAGATGTTGTTTGGTATTAGCTTTTTGTGTACGTTCAGTATAATGTTGAGAGATGTCAGTCGCATGAATGAGTTAAGGATCAGTGAGGTTTCCAGTCTCTTATTAATACTAATTTAACAATGTCTAACTACAGAAAATCTGCTAATCTAATCAGAAGATAATTATATTTTCTACATGGTTGCTGGTCTGTGGAAGATCTTTTGTTCTATTTGATGTCATGACTGTGGCCAGTCCTGGATGAGTGGATTTTAGAAATTTCGTTGATAACTCAAACTTCCAAAAACATATGCGTTCCATAAGCATTTTCATTTTAAAAGCTACTGCAGCACTTTGGCCATAGAACTGGAGAAAGTTTGCTTTTGTTAATTAGGCATAATGCTCAACACGCCAGCTTTAATTATAGATTGAAAGCTGCGGGATAGCGAGGTAAAATTAATAAGGTGCTTTGCTTTATATCCTCATTTCCAATTAGCTTCTAATACAGACACGAAAACATTCATCTGAATGTGTGCAGAGCTAGCAAGGTGCTGTGGTTAACTCAAAGCCCACAACTGCCTTGAAGGAAGATTCCAGATATGTTTGCATCAGTTCCTGATTCCTCACATTTCAGGCAAACCACTTCCAATGATATACAATATAGAAGGAAGTCACTTGGCCCATCACACATGAGCTAGTCCTCAGAATTAGTCTCAAACACCTACTATTCCTACACAGCCTGCAGAGTTTCTCCCCTTCAATTTTTTTCTCCTCTTCAAGCATGCTTTTGAAAGATGCAATAGCTATTTCTCCCACCTTGTCAGATCACAGTTTCATGCTAGGTAAAAATTCTCCTCATCTTCTTCCCTCACGACATCATCCCACATGAAGAAATTGGTAATATCAATGAAAGGATTTCCCATGACTTTGGTAATTGAATTGATGCTTGTGATAACTTTTACTTGCTGATATATATTTACTCATACTCGAAAGTCTGGCTTTGGTAAACAGTCACACTTTTAAAAGTTTCATAGAATCGTAGATGCCTAAAAGTATGGAATCAGGCTGTTCAGCCCATCAAGACTTTCCGAAGAGCATCCCACCCAGACCCAAATGCCTGCTGTAGGCATTGCTGACAGGACAGCAATGGTTACATATCCCTAATTGCCCTGGAACCGAGTTGGCTTACTAGGTCATTTCAAGGGTACATGAGAATCAACCACATCACTGTGAGTTTGGTGTCAGATATAGGTAAGGATGGTAACTTCCCTAACTTAAAAAACATCAGAAAACCAGATGAGATTTTTAATCATAGAGTCTCTGCAGTGCAGAAAGAGGCCATACAGCCCATCAACTCTACACCAACACTTCAAAGAGCACCCCATTCACACCCAGCCCCTACCATAGCCCTGTAACCCCACATTTACCTTGGCTAACTGAACTAGCTAGCACATCCCTGAACACTAGGTGTAATTTACCGTGAACAATCCACCTAACCTACACATCTTTGCACTGTGGAAGAAAGCCAACAGAGACATTGGGAGAATATACAAACTCCACAGACAGCCACCCGAGGCTGGAATCAAACCCAGGTCCTTGGTGCTATCAGGCAGCAGTGCTAACAGCTGAACCACTATGCTGTCCAGATCAATGATAGCTTTATGAGTGTCATTGTTGAGACTCAATTGAATTTAAAATTCCCCCAGCTGCTATGGTAGGGTTTTAACCTCTATCATTAGTTCATTAGCCTGGGCCTTTCGATCATTAGTCCAGTGACATTTCCCACTCCAACACCACGTCTCCAGCCAGACCCATTTTTCAAACGAGACAACCAAACAGTGCCTCACACTTGGATCTAAACCATCCTCAGACACTATTTTGAAGAGGAAGTTGAAAGTTGTCTCAAAGTTCTGCTCAAAATTCCTTCCTCAATCAACATCACTTTAACAGTGTAATTGGTTATGTATGTATCACTTTCTTTGGGAGCTTGAATAGATTGCTGCATTCGTTGACATTAGAGTAGTGACTAAACTACAAAAGTAGGCAATACTGCAGTGTTGTATAAGCTAACAGTTCTGAACAAGTTACAGTTCGTATTCATTTTACAATGACTCCCACCCAGCCTAATAGTATCACACTGTCCTTAGAGAGTAGAGTTCTACAAGAATACCTGATGGGTTCTGCATATACCAGGAGATTCCTTAAGAATGACGTCTCACTAATAATGTAAACTGTACATATTACAATCATGCAATAAACTAGTTTGCTACATATGACAAGTGACTCTTCAGTTTGGATTCACCAGCATCGGCAAGTTTCTGCAGTGCACTTATTCTTATTACATTCGCTTAACATGCTAAAGATCCCCCATTTTGGAACTGGGCAAAGTCACCAGATTTCTCTCCTCTATCTCAGATAATTCAACAGGCCCTAGACTCAGCACAGACATAGGAGGATTTGTGGCAGCAATGTATCAAAACCAGAATGCACGTGGTTTTCTTTTTATTCATTTGTGGGATGTGGGTATCGCTGGCTGGGCCAGCATTTATTGCCCGTCCCTAGTTGCCCTTGAGAAGGTGGTGGTGAGCTGCCTTCTTGAACCGCTGCAGTCCTCCTCCTGTGGGTTAACCCACAATGCCATTAGGGAGAGAATTCCAGGATTTTGACCCAGCGACGGTGAATGAATGGTGAATTCCAAGTCAGAATGGTGAGTGGTTTGGAGGGGAACTTGAAGTGGCTGGTGTTCCCATGTATCTGCTGCCCTTGTCCTTCTAGATGGAAGTGATTGTGGGTTTGGAAGGTGCTGTCTGAGGATCTTTGGTGACATCCAAACCAGAATATTACATGGTGGCAGCAGCGGTAACTGGAAATATGACATTCAGGAGAGAATCTAGCCATATTATTGCAACGTTTATTCATTCTTAAAGCCAGTTCTCTTACATAAAAGCTGCCATGACATTATCTGAAGAAGAGTAGTAATGTTCCTTCTATATGAGCTAACATTCCCCACTTTACCTGCATCACTAAATAAACGGAATCATTGTGGGGCCATCATGTAGGTAATATATCTACTATGTTGTATGGCAAAACAACATCTCTGAGTCATTTTAAAGTCCTTATGTGTCTGGAAAACATCAAGGATGCTATAGAATTTGTAGCTAGAGGAAGGTTTTTGTTAAACTTGGAAATGTTCAGAAAAGATTGACAAGGTTGTTGCCAAAGTTGAAGGGCTTGACCTATAAGGAGATGCTAAATAGGCTGGGGCCATTTTTCTTGGAGTGTCTGAGGCTGAGGTGTGACCTTATAAAGGTTTATAAAATCATGGGGGACATGGATAGGGTGAACAATCAATGTCTTTTCCCCAGGGGAGGGGAATCCAAAACTAGTGGGGCATTGGTTTAAGGTGGGAGAGGAAAGATTTAAAAGGGACCTAAGGAGCAACTTTTTCAAACAGTGGGTGGTGCACGTATGGCATAAACTGCCAGAGGAAGTGGTGGAGGCTGCTACAATTACAATATTTAAAAGGTATCAGGATGGCTATGTGAATAAGAAGGGTTTGGAGGAATATGGACCAAATGCTGGCAAATGGAACTAAATAAATTTGGGATATCTGGTTGGCATAGACAAGTTGGACTGAAGGGTCTGTTTTTATGCTGTACAACTCTATGACTCTGTGACATTGAAAGGCTCAATGATTAGCCCTGCTGCCTCATAGCACCAGGGACAGGGGTTCGATTCCAGCCTTGGGTGACTGTCTGTACGGAGCTTACATGTTCTCTTCTTGTCTGCATATGTTTCTTCCGGGTGCTCCGGTTTCCTCCCACAGTCCAGTACAGGTTAGGTCAATTGGCAATGCTAAATTCCACATGGTGTCCAGAGATGTGTAGCTTAGGTGGGTTAGCCATGGGAAATGCAAGGTGATAAACTGAGGGGTTGGGTCTGGGTGGGATATTGTTTGGAGGGTTGGTGTGGACTTTCACACTGTAGAGATTCTATGAAATGAGAGAAAATATGAAGATCTTAGGGTCTTAGAGACATACAGCACAGAAACAGGCTCTTCAGCCCAACTCTTCCATGCTGATCTTGTGGATAAAATGTTTTAATTATTGTATAATTTTGATCTGGTAGCAGTCCCTTTAACTCCATTCTCAATACAGAGAGAAGATAACTGCAGTAAAAAACAAACAAATGTCCCAGCCTAATTTAAGATGAGTGTTGAGAGAAGGTCTTTAGAACTATAAACTAGAGGGGGCGAATGTGTGATTTGCTCAAGTAAGTGTATGACAACCAATTAGTCCTTTATCTGTTTGTCAGATAGTTTATTAAAAAAAAACAAGCAAACCATGGCAACTGCTAAGAGGATTGTGAAGCAGCTGGATCTGTTCATTAAGTGATGCTTGTCGAAAGTACTGGAAAATTCAACAGCAAAGATAAGGTAGATAAACTGACTCCTGCAGTCAAGGAACAATTAAAATAGGGTGGTGCATCTAAAACAGTTATCCGTCAACAATTATTGCTTCTCCTTGGGTTGTGGCTTATTGTTTTTCCACTTGAGATAATAGGCTTCCTACTGTAAATGTATAATTATATAAGTCACTGTTCCATTGCTTGCTCTCTATTGTTTATTTAATAACAGTGTCTAATATTTCAAATTGAGGCTGATGTCTAATTTGGTGCTCTAATCCTCTTAGAGGCTGGGGAGACAGGAGATTGTTTCTTATGCCTTAAAAATGGTTATTTTTTAATTTATTCACAGGATAAGGGTGTCGCTGGTTAGGCAGCATTTATTGCCCATCCCTAATTGCCCAGAAGACAGTTAAGAGTCAACCACATTGCTGTGGGTCTGGAGTCACACATAGGCCAGACCAGGTAAGGCTGGCAGTTTCCTTCCCTAAAGGACAATAGTGAACCAGATGAGTTTATTCCAACAATCAACAAAGGATTCATGCTTATCATTAGACTCTTAATTCCAGACATTTATTGAATTTAAATTTCACCATCTGCCCTGGTGGGATTCAAACTGGGGGCCCCAGAACATTTTTTGGATCTCTGGATTAACAGTCCAGTGATAATACCACTAGGCCATCGCCTCCCCCTGGTCAATAGTCAATAGTGATACAGAATGAAGTCCTGTTTTACAGTGGGTGGCAACGCTGACTTTGCACCAGAAGTTGTACCAAACTTTGCACCAAACCAACCTGGTTTGAGTTCCACTCATTGATGGTCAAGGAAAGTGTTTTCACAGTGCAGCCTAACAGGCTGATTATCAAACTGTAAGTCCCTCCAACAGGTTTATGTTAGGCAGAAGAGAATTAGCAAGTCCTGGTCAGCAGAGCTTGGTGTGGTTAGATGAGCCTCAAGCTGTTGTACCCTCTGGCAACAAGGTAGTGACCTGTTTCAGAAAATTTCAGCTACAGAAACAGATTCTAGTTTTAATAGAGCCATAGAGTCATACAACACGGAAACAAACCCTTTGGTCCAATAAGTCCATGCTGACCATAATCCTAAACTAAACTGCGTGCACTTGGCCCATATCCCTCCAAACATTTCTTTTTCATATACTAATCCAAATGTCTTTTAAGTGTTATAACTGTACCCGATCCACCACTTCCTCTGGAAGTTCATTCCACGCACAAACCGATTTCTGTATTAAAAAAATTGCCCCTCATGTCTTTAAATCTTACTCCTCTCACCTTAAAAATATGCCCCTGAGTCTTGAAGTCCCCCACACTAGGGAAAAGACACCTGTCATTCACGTTATGTATATCCCTCATTATTTTGGAAACCTTTATAAGGTCACCCCTCCGCCATTTATGCTCCAGTGAAAAACATCCCAGTCTATCTAGCCTCTCCTTATAATTCAAACCCTCCATTTCCGGCAACACCCTGGTAAATCTCTTCTGAATCCTCTCCAGCTTGATAGTATCCTTCCTATAACAGGGAGACCAGAACTGGACACAGGACTCCAAAAGAGGCCTCACCAACGTCCTGTACAAAGTCAACATAACGTTTCAACTCCTACATTCAAAGGTCTGAGCAATGAAGGCAAGCATGCTAAATACTTTCTTGATCACTTTGCCTGTGAAGAAATAACATGTGGATTGTGATTCTTGGTACAGTAATCGAATTTGGATCTCACTGCCAAGATTCAATCTTCACTTTCAAATGGGAATCAAAGAAGCTTTGAAATGGAAGAATAATTCCAGGGATCTTGAATAAGTTGGACTCGCTAAATTGCTCTTATAAAGTACTTGCAGGGGCTAGATGGGGTGAATGACCTCCTTCTGTTCCATTCAATACAGAACACTCTAGAGTGGTTCTTTTGGACACTGGAAAGCTGGCAGAGACTGTAGCATCGAATTTTGATCACAAATCAGGAGAACAGTTGGATCAGTTCCTGGCTCTGTGCCCAGAAACTTGTGGACTTTCATTCCAGGGTTGGGGTGGGTGAGGGACCCTAGAATGAGGGCAGATGCTGTTGCATACAGAAGTGGGGCAGGTTGATGTGATGCCCTGGCATTTTATCCAAGCAACGAAGAAGAAAGCAAACTCTGCTGGTTCGTCCCTCATCCCTCACATGCCCCTCAGCACTCTATACATTCCTCTAGCCCCATCTATGCCTTCTCATATTGCTTCATGACCTCCAGCCCTAATAGTCCCTAATACCCTCCATATGAATCAATTCCCCCTCATTATCCCTCTCCCTGTCATAACCTCCATGCCAACTTTATACCATCCGATTAGGTTATAGCCCTTTTTACCCTATGTTAAATTAGCGCCAACTGATGGAAATCCCCATAACCCTCACCCACTACCTTTTGCTCTTAACTTACCATACCAGTGCACCCAGTATCACCATGGACAGATCTCAAGGCTCGTGCTGAGACTAAATACAGTTTTTTGAGTGTCCATTAATGAATTTACTATTTCAAAGAGACATCCTCATTGATGAAAGAAGCGTTAAATTTTAACCTCCTGTGATTGCTTGTAAATACAAGTATTGGAATTCAGAGTACTTCAAAGAGTGGAAAAGTGCTTGGAGCTATCAATCAAACTGCGAACTGACAGGCACCCCACCAGGATAAGAAATGGTTGTGAAATCAATCAGGTAGCACTAATCCTGTGAAAACAATCCTCAGGCTTCTGTCGGCATGAAGAATGGAAAATCAAGCACTGATTTTGTTTTTAAAAAAACAAAAAAAAGCAGATTTTTTTTCTAATATTTAAACAGGAGTTTTAATGACCTTGATAGCTAGACAACTCCTTCCAGACAGTTTTATTAATGCCCGTTCATATCTATTTCAGCAATTCTAAAGGCATCTTTCCACACTGAAAGGGTAGTTGATCTCCCCAGAGTTCATATTCAAAATGGTACCCCACCTCTCCCAGGGATTTTAGCAGCTTTAGACAATCCCATACCAGATCTAAAGGGTAAAAATGCTATTTGGGGCATCCACCTCTGAAAATCAGAATAGCCTAAGGCTGTTGTTATTTAACATGTGCAGTCAGCTCCAGGAACCATGAGAGAGCAAATTAAAACTCACGCCCATTCAAACACATCCCCACCAACACTATGTAATTAGCAGGTGCCACGTTTGGGGGCAGGATTTCTGGAGTTGGACTGTTAGGACCTTTTTGGGACCTTTTTGTATGAAACCTGGTGTATGGTTAACACCGCGACCTCCTGCCTCACACAGTGACTAAGCAAGAGTTGGCAGCATTTGCCACCAACGCAGCAATGATGCAATTGCAATCTTTATTATGTGCTCAAGCCTCTAGAGTGTGGCCACATGTTCTACTAACAGAGGAGATTCACAAAAATAGACTTTTAATACTGGAGCAGAAGTGGTTAGGATGACTTAACAGACTTTCAAAACTTTGAAAGGTAAGAGAGGGTAAATGATAAAAGGCAGTTTCCACTGATTTTCTGATTTGTAAAATGCTCGCTTAATTCACATTTAAGGATAGCTTGAAGAAAAGGTCTCCACTGAAGACAGAGTACAATATGATTCAAATGCCAACATATGGCGACTCTGTGAAATCTCTGCAACAGATCTTTCTCTTAAATATCTTCCAATCGTTCTGCTCTTTTAAACCTTGATTCTAAGTACACTGTATTTCTTGCCCTGTCCTATTACCCTAATGCATTTTATCTGTTTTGATCTGCCTGTACTGCAAACAAAACAAAACTTTTCACTGTACCTAGGTACAGACGATAGTAGTAAATCAATTCAAATTCAAATTTCAAAAAAATGTCTCCCAAAAGTTTAGGACTTGCGGACGAGTGAATGTGAACAGGAATAACATCTGGAAAAGACTAACATGCGAACAGCATCTCAATGTTGAGTCTTCAATACAGTCTCTAAGGATCCAATGTAACTTGACAAGTCTGAGCAGCCATTAATTAGAAAGAAAAATAAACAGAACATTTGTTGGAAGTAGTCAGCAGTTCCAGCAACATCTTTGGAGAGAGTGTCTGGCTACATGGGCTAAAAAAAATCACTGAAAGAACTGCAGATGCTGGAAATCAGAGGCAAAAATAGAAATTGCTGGAACATCTCAGCATCACTGGCAGTATCTGTGGAGAGAAATCACAATTAATGTTTTGGGTCCAATGGCCCTTCTTCAGAATTCTGATTTCTGTTTTTGCCTCTGACTTCATGGGCCTCATTTTTAGGCTGCAGCTGAGGCTTTAACACAGGCAGGGTTAGCTCTATAAATAGAATGCACCCCAGAGAGCCAATTCGACCAGTTGAGTATAAAATAAGGCTTTTTAACAGGGAAGGGATGGGATTTTCCAGCTAGTCTCCAGGCTCTCCCAGATGAATTGCATTTCCCTGCCTAGAGGTGGCTATCTGGAGGCAAAATGGAAGCCATTCTACACACACCAGGATGCCCCCTGGCTATCTGCCTGGATGCAGTGGCAGTGGCAGGCATTGGCTGTGCAGTAGAGGAGCAACCCCTTACCATCAATAGTTCCCACTCCACTCCATTCTCCACTCTTTATCAGTTACAAGCTAGATGGTGAGATACGATCAAAGAGACTTGGCTTTTCTTTGTTGGAGAGAGTTTACTGACTTGCTCAATCTCGCAGCTCCCATTACACACTCAGTGTCCCAGCTGAAACATATGTATATGTGCTGAAAAACGATACTGCTCACCACTTGTCACTCTTAACAATGATGTTAATAAACCTTAACATAACGACTGACAAGAGATTATGGTCTCCTAGTCCGGTGCATCAAACTCAAATACTCCCAGCCCCCTCCATCAATGGTGTCCTGACTGTAAAAGGCATTTTTTAAAAAGGTTAAAGAGTGGTTACTCGCTGTATCATCTACCTTCCATTCATTGTGATACTATTTCCTTTCAGTTTGGAAATGCCTCTGATTGGTCCTCCAACTTCTGGACTGTTGATGGGACCGTTCATGCATTGGCAATTTGTGACCATTCCCCACACAGTGCAGACTTGACATTCAAGAAGCTTTGGGGGCAGAATCCATTCCCATGCTTCCAAATGACACTTGATCAGGACCATCCTGGTAAAAAAAAGACAAAGTTGCTGGAAAAGCTCAGCAGGTCTGGTAGCATCTGTGAAGGAAAAAGCAGAGTTGACTGCTACCAGACCTGCTGAGCTTTTCCAGCAACTTTGTTTTTGTTCCTGATTTACAGCATCCACAGTTCTTTTGGCTTCTATCCTGGTAAAAGGCTGGGGGTTGGATAGCTCAATAGGCTTTTTTTTTGCAATGCTGAGTAGAGCCAACAGTGTCGGTTTAATTCCTGCACTGGCTGAAGTTACCATGGTGGACTATCCCTGACAACCTCACCTCACACCTGAGATGTGGTGACTCCTAGGTTAAACCACCACCCATCATCTCTCCCTGAGAAAGCAGCTCTACGATCTGGTAAAATATGGCTACTCTACCTTTAGCTGGTAAAAGGACTGCCCTGCCAAACTGACTGAGTATTTCCAGCATCTTCTGTTTCCATGGCTAACTTGACTGGGTTACACGGCCGACAAAAATAAAGATGCAAGTTAGAGATACCTGATATTCTCCTTTCACATTTCCATATGATTCCAGAACTGAGAGGTTAGAACTATCAAGAGAGACTGAACAAACTGAGGCTCTTTCATCTCGTAAAGTTTCAGGGATATTCAAAATTATAGTGCGGTTTGATAGGGTAGATGGATGAAAGATGTCCCTCTGCTTGTGTGTAGTCTGAAACAAGGACCATTAAGACAGTCATGAATACATTTAATAAGAAATTCAGGAGAAACATCTTTAAACAGATAGAGACCAGAATATGGAGCTTGCTACCACAGCAGTTATGGAGGTGAATTGTACATTTGTGAGAATGAGTTAATGAAGGAATGAGTATTTTCAGACGGCACTAAATAATGTAGGGTTAATGGAGGTTTACATGGAGCATTAACAAAAGGCCAAATGACCCATTTCTGCGTTGTTCCTTCTATATAGTTTGCAGGCCTTAAAAGGTGTTCCTTCAATGTTTATCTCATCAACATTCCCTAGAAATTGAGCAACTTCTTTACCAGTGAGAGGGAATCTGAAATGCTGCAGTGCTGAACTAAACTGTGCACAGTTCCTTTTTTTAATATGCTGAACCACTTCTAGTGTTTAATAATCTAACCTTAGATGCGAAATGAATCACAACTAGGTTCATTAAGTTTTAAAGCAATTTAGAGTAGCATTTTAACAGTCCTTCCCAGCTTACCAAAGGCCACCTTGCAGACCACTAGCTTCTGAACTTTGAAACTTCGCATTTGTCTAATCAATGCATTCCTTGCTACAGGTTATTAATTCGTAGATACTCTTATGAAAGAAAACACTCACTGAAGAAAAATTATATGACTTGAAAATTCGACTGTTATTGATTTCAAACTTACAAACAGATATACTAAGGCCTGGGAATGATAAAATTCTATTGCTCGTAACTCTTGGACTCAACCTGACCTTCAATAGTAGATATATCTCAGCATCTGGAAAACAGGCACTTGGAATGATCCTGTTGGAAAGTTTAGCAAAAGCAATCCATGATATTATATTCCTAAAAAGTCTATTTGCACCAAAATGTGAAACAGAAACAAATATCTGTGCTTCCATTACCAACCATTGTACCCAACATTGCCAGTATAATAGTTTTGGATGCATACACAAGAGACAAATTTCCATTACTGTTGAAGAACATGCCAGATCAGAGAATGGGGTGTTTATCCTTCGTGTCCCCACCACAAAAACAACCCCCAACTCACTCATACCATTAGCTCTGACTTCCTACCAAAAGTGACCTGGAAGCCAAGAACTGTGGAGTGGTCCTAATTGGAATAACTTTGGGAATCTGGCCTACTCTTTGTGCTGAGAAGTGTTTTCAATAGGTTTGCCTCCAATAGTACTTTATGCCTTTAAGTCTAAGTTCTTTAACATAAGTAAGTGTGATATTTTCCTATAATGGGTCAAGTACAATCTGAAACTACATACACAGATTTTGTAGTGATTTCATTTGGACTTTATTGGATGTGGGCTATGCTAAAAACCCAACAGACTACAAAGAAATTACAATTGCTAAGATGAAAGAAGCATGCATTGATTGTATCGATTTGTCACTGACTGAGCATGGTTTTCTTGTTGCAGTTTGCAGAGTACAGGTTGCTGTGGCAACATGTACTTTTTTGTACACACATTTTGTAGTGTCTAAGATTAAAGGTTTTATTGTGCTTGGCATCACACAGCTAACCATGAATTGCTCTTGGTCTCCACTAATTTCAGATTTCCAGCATCCTCTGTTCTTTGTGCTTTCAGTCTATTTGTTACAATAAATGTCTTAAAATGTAAAATCTTGTTCAGCACTTGCCTTGAAGTTTGATTTACTGTTTTAAACATTATTAGTCAATAAAGGGATCATATCACTACGGTACCGCTACAGAATGTAGAAAGAATTTCAGGCTGGCAATCAGTTTGTTTGGTTGCATTAATAATGCATCTTCCTTGAATATCATCACAACTGAGTGGGGCTTAAACACATGGTATTACTCACTGTACCATAAGATCTCTCATTAATTTTTGCGCTCAACTAAAAAAATACGTTATACACTTCTGCCACTGTAGCATTTGGTAGATGTCATTAGCAATAACGCAAGCCTCAGCAATAAGTCATGAACTGGACCAGACCCCCTCAAAATATTTTAAGAAGGTAGCCTAGACCCTAACTTTTTCTTATTTTAAACGCAAATATAAAGTGATGTGTTCCAGATGCAATTCGATTGGTCAAACAACTTGACATTAAGTAAAACACAGTTTATTCAAACTCTATAGTTAAAAGACATCAAAAAAAGAAGAATAGGCAATATCTTAACTCTATTGGAAAACTTATTGGAATAATAGATACAGTAATTATTAATAATTAACTGTTTGAATATAGTTACATCCCATAAACACAGCCCTTGGCAAAAAGACAAACTCAGAAATCAGACCCTGTCTCATGTGCAATCTAGCTGCTCAGGAAGAGAACGCCCAGCTTTTGGCTCTAATCAAGAGAGAGAAAAATAGCTTCCATTTTTTCAAGCTCACAACAGCTACTGCTGAAAGATAAACCTAAAAATTCTGGATCTGTGCAAGCTTGATTACACCCTTTCAGGCTGCTTCTATTGTTGTAGCATTAAGGAAAAAAAACCCAAGGCCTTACAAGTTGTTTATCTTTTCATAGAATGCTGGGCACCTGTTCTTCGAATCTCTCTCTCTCTCAGAAACCAGAACAAAACACCCCTTTTAAAGCCTCAGAATCATCACTCATTGCTGCTTTGGGTTGTGCTATCCCATTCCTCATGTCTCTCTGACTGTTAACTACTTTTTATTAGCAACACTATACGTGTTGCATCCTGGTATGTCTTTACAATCTTCCTTCAGAGATAACAGTATGAAGTAATAGACAATTTTGCTCAATGATTGATAGTCAGACATGCTGTGCTAGTGGTGGCCCTTCCATGGCCCAGCTAGCAATATACTGATTAGACCAATAAGATTTTAGTCTGAAAATGCAGGAAGGTCTTACAGGGTCTTTCAGCACATTCTGTAGAGGCAAAACAGTGATATATGACTAACAATGTTTAAAACAGAAACTCAAACTTCAAGATAAGTGCTTAACATTTTAAGCATTTATTGTAACAAACAGGCTAAAAGCACAAAGGGCCTCTGATGCTGGAAATCTGAAGTTGTCGGAGAAACTCAGGTCTGACATCATCTGTAAAAAGAGAAACAGAGTGTTAATGTTTCAAGGCTGAAGGGTCACCAGACTCAAAATGTTAATTCTATTTCTCTTTCTGCAGATGTGGCCAAATATGTTGAGTTTCTCCAGTAATTTCTGTTTTTCTTTCAGACTAAAAGCAGTGTTGATGAAACATTTTTGTTTATTGCCAAGCTATACTTTAAACTACAGAACAGGATTTTTTTACAAGACTGAGAAAACCCTTTTAAACAGAAATCCAATTCTCCCACAACTAGTCCAAAATGATTTTTAGCTCCCATTGTTAACCTCTGCCATTGCTGAATGTTGGTGCTGTTGCTAATGATATCGGTCAAATGTAGTTCCTTTCTATGCGTGGTATCTTTTAACCCCAGAAATGTCTTGTGTGGAGATTTCTCTCTCTGACCAAAGTTAGGCAAATCCTCCAATCTCAGTTTAATCGCACATTAATATGATCTTTCTGAACACAATGCAAGATACTATCCCCATTACGGTGAGGTGAACCACGAAAGCATTTGGCTTGTATGTGTTTTTCCGCACTCCTGTACTCTTGATGCCTGAGAGTTTAGATGCCTTTATGAAAGCCCATTTTCATGGAAATATGAATAAAACGGGCTATGCATCCAGGTAGAGATGCTGATTAGCTATCCTTGAGACTCCAACTTTTTTTTACCTTGGAAGTAAGTGCGGCACAGTCGTTCAGTGGTTAGCTCTACTGCCTCACAGCATCAGAGACCCAGATTCAATTCTACCCTCAGGTGACTGTCTGTGTGGAGTTTGCACATTCTCCCTCTGTCTCCATGAGTTTCCACTGGGTACTCTGGTTTCCTCCCACAGTCCAAAGATGTGCTAGTTAGGTGGGTTGGCCATCCTAAATTCCCATAGTGTCTAGCGATGTGCAGGTTAGGTGGATTAGCCATGGGAAATGCAGGGTGAAAGGGTAGGAGGGGTGAATATGGGTGGGATGCTCTTCAGAGGATTATTGTGGACTCAATAGGCCAAATGGCCTGCTTCCTTACTGTAGGGATTCTGTGAAATGAACAAATTTTGCACAAATGTTCATAACCTAACATTCTCAACTCTTTTGATCACCTCTGGAGGCTGCTCACCCTGTTTTATTTGTAATGCTCATGTTCCCAGGAGACTAAATAGGTTTGGGAAGCGGGGTCAGTATGGAGAGAGGAAATCATCAATCATTCAGTCACCATAATTATGGGATAACAATGTGTAGAGCTGGATGAACACAGCAGGCCAAGCAGCATCAGAGGAGCAGGAAAGCTGACGTTTCGGATCTAGACCCTTCTTCAGAAAGGGTCCATTTCTCCACTTCTGAAGAAGGGCCTAGGCCCGAAACATCAGCTTTCCTGCTCCTCTGATGCTGCTTGGCC
>NC_063367.1:10911246-10930071 GCF_021869965.1 Rhincodon typus | reverse complement strand
CCCCGCTGACTGTACCCCCTCACCGACCCCACTCTCCCCGCTGACTGTACCCCCTCACCGACCCCACTCTCCCCGCTGACTGTACCCCCTCACCGACCCACTGTTGCTGCCCACGCTCGATTCGGTGTCGCTGCGGGACACAATCCGCACGTTCAGCTCCCACCATGTGGTTCCTAGTCACGACCCAACTCCTTCCCAACTCCTTAGGTAGGTTGTTAAAAGGGCTGAAGGTTGGGGGTGCTGGTGGAGATAGAATTACTGCAGAGGGGAATGAGATGAAGAAGAGAAAATGAAAGGATTTGGAATGTAATGAGCTTTTCTTTTTGCATTCTCTGTCATCATGTCCTTCCCCACCACCCACTACCCCCCCATCCCAAATACAGTGGGACTGTCCGTTCATTTCAGTCTGGCAGTTAGACACACCATTGTTATGCCATTCTTATATCCTGCTCACTTAATCTACTCTATCAATATCCTTTCTCCCCCTCCCCTCACTCCACCGCTCCCCACCCCCACCATTGTATAAATGCTGCCTCCTACATACTCAGCTCTGATGAAGAGTCATCCAGACGCAAAACATTAGCTTGCTCTTTCTCCATGGATGCTGTCTGACCCGTTGGGATTTCCAGCATTTTTTTTGTTTTCAATGCAGATTTAAGCATCTGCTCTCACATTTTAATGTATCGTCCAGTCATGAAGATAAGCCCAAGAGTTTTCGTTTAGTCCATAACCGGCAAGGTCACCTGACCACTCAACTCTAGTTTATTTTCAGGCTAAGTGTCTATTCTCTACTCTGTTTTAAAGGAAAGTCTCCTTTTTGAATTGATACTCCAGAATTTCGTTGTTCCCTGTTGTGTGAGACAGCGAAACTACAGACAAAACAGGAAGATGAAACCCAAAGAAAATCATATTGAAGAGGGGGTAGCTCATAAATTTGTGCATGCTGCATTTCCATGACTTTTCTTCCATTTCATCTTTTCCTGCTTCTATTTTCTGATTCTATTGGATTAAAATGTTGCCGACATGATTAGGAGCATTTGCTTGAAGTAATTACTTAGGTTCTGAAAAAGGGTCACTGGTCCCGAAGCGTTAACTCTGACTTCTCTTCACAGATGCCACCAGACCTGCTGAGATTTTCCAGCAATTTCTGCTTTAGTTTCTGATTCCCACCATCTGCAGTTGTTTCAGTTTTTATAATTATCAAGGCTCACTGTTTATTTGGTCAATCATTGCAAATAGAGATTTGGGCATAAAACTAGGTCTGGTTCAGGTATGTTTCTATCTTGAACTCTCTTACTGACTCTTTCAGTAGGCTCACTGAGTTAATACCTCCGCTGGTCCTGCCACCACTTAAACAGAGCTAACCTAGCAAATAGTGTTGGTTGGCTCAGTTGGTTGGACTGCTAGTTTGCAATACCGGGTATTACCCACAGAATGGGTCAAATTCCCATACCAGCTGAGTAACCATAAAGACCGAGCTTCCCAAATCCATCCCCCACCTGAGGCATGGTGACCCTTGGGTTAAATGCACCAACCACAAGTTGCTTTAATGAGAGAGCAGCCCTAGGATAGCTCTACCATCTCTCTGATAAATCGATATGCATGAAGGAACTCAAAAGACTGCCCATGCCCACATCTCGCAACTGCTTTTCTTCAAGAAAAATATCATCAGTAATTTGTCTTTTTCATTTTACGATCAATTCTGGCAGCAATTGCAAGGCAGGGATTCAGTTTGAACCCTCAAGAAATGAATTGAAAATCAAAGTGAGTCAGGAATATTCTGCAGGTCAGGCAGTTGAATAAAGTGTGTCAAAGTTTGCAGATGACTGGCAGAGCAAAGTGCACAGAGGGCACCAGAAGTCTGCAGAGGGATAGAGATAGGTTAACTGAGTGGGCAAGGGTCTGGCAGAAGGAATACAATGTTGGTAACCATGAGGTCATCCATTTTGGTAAGAATAATGGTAAAAAGGACTATTATTTGAATGGTAAAAACGGCAGCATGCTGCTGTGAAGAGGGACCTGAGTGTCCTTGTGCATGAATTGCAGAAGGTTGGTTTGCAGATGTAGCAGGTGATTAAGAGGGCAAATGGAATTTTGTCCTTCATTGTGAGAGGTATGGAGTTTAAAAACAGGGAGGTTATGCTGCAGCTGTACAAGATGCTGGTGAGGTCACACCTAGAGTACTGTGTATACTTTTGGTCTCCTTACTTGAGAAAGGATATACTGGCACTGGAGGGGCTGCAGAGGAGATTCACTAGGTTGATTCTGGAGTTGGAAAGGTTGGCTTATATGGAGAGATTGAGGCGACTGGGACTATACTCATCGGAATTTAGAAGGATGGGGGTGTGGGGTTCTCATAGAAACATATTAAACTATGAAGGGAATAGATAAGATAGAAGCAGGGAGGTTGTTTCCACTGGCATGTGAATCTAGAACTAGGGGGCATGGCCTCAAAATAAGGGGGAGCAGATTTAGGACTGAGCTGAGGAGTAACTTCTTCACCCAAAGGGCTGTGAATCTGTGGAATTCCCTGCCCAGCGTAGCAAT
Organism: Rhincodon typus; assembly: GCF_021869965.1. Taxonomy (NCBI): domain Eukaryota; kingdom Metazoa; phylum Chordata; class Chondrichthyes; order Orectolobiformes; family Rhincodontidae; genus Rhincodon; species Rhincodon typus. Next base: position 10,927,524 of record NC_063367.1, on the reverse strand, counting down.
TGAGTCTTCCTCATTGAATGTTTTTAAGGCAAAGCTAGATATTTTTTAAACAGTAAAGCAATTGAGGGTTATGGTGTTAAAATTGTTTCAGAGATAGCAGGAACTGCAGATGCTGGAGAATCTGAGATAACAAGGTGTAGAGCTGGATGAACACGGCAGGCCAAGCAGCATCAGAGGAGCAGGAAGGCTACTTCGGGAAGGGTCTAGGCCTGAAACGTCAGCCTTCCTGCTCCTCTGATGCTGCTTGGCCTGCTGTGTTCATCAGCTCTTCACCTTGTTATCTCGAGGGTTATGGTGAGCAGGTGGACCAGGCTCGAAGGGCCAGATAGCCTAATCCTGCTCCTATTTCTTATGTTCTTATGTTCCGTCAAGAACTGGGACAACTAAGTTCAGGCAGTTTCAAAAAATCGCAGGATCCCACAAAATCAGATTACTGTGTTGGAGTAGCCTTTACCATTTAACAGGAGTAAGTGAACTATGTGCTGCTTGAAACCTGAGAACAGAGATTTGATAGAGTTTTAGATACTGAGGAATTCAGGGATATGGGGATAATGTGAAAAGGTGCATTGTGGGAAATCACCTGACTAGAGAGCAGGCTCAAGGGGCCAACTGCTAACCTCCAGCTCCCATTTCTTTTACTTATACATTTTGATATGTCTCTTGGTAAATTTATTTTTCAAGGTAATATTCTTTCAAGCCAGATGTTGGCAGAGGAAGAATTTCATCAAGTGGTGCCTTGACATTGGAAGATGTCTAATTGGCTGATTAAATGGGAACTTCATGATTTGATCGTTGTATCAGTTGAAAAATGTCTCTGAGATGAATCCCTGCAGGATGCCCTCGATCCACCAACATTTCAAACCGAATGGAAGGATAACAACACTTTAAAGATTTGAGAGAAAGACAGGTTTGCTGGCTGGATTTTCAACTGGAGGCGGGACATCCCGTGACATTAAGGGCACAAAGTTGGATGATTGTCCATGATCATATAGAACGGCAGAGTAAACTAAAGGGCTGAATGGTCCACCCCTGCTCCTATTTTCTACGATTCTACGAGACAAGAACCTGGACTGTTTGTGTCCCAAATCCATTCCCACGATGGAAGATGTCCTGATTTGGAATTCCATCCCTTGGGTTGGCATGGAGACCGGTTCCGTGTCCCATGAAGGGCAGCTGGTAGGTTCCCCAATTTGAAGGCCCAATGGTTTCGGGGGAGTGTTTGAGTGAAAGGAGAATAACTTGGTAAGGAAAGTTCAATTTACTAAATACTAAATAATAGAAGCTGATGGCGCATTGTTGTGGTAAGAGAGCTCTCGATAGTCTGGTCTTCAGCTGCATCCCCACTCAGGAAGGCAGGAAGGACCTACCTGGACCGTCGACGTCCATTGTCTGGTACTAGTGCCAGGCTTTAAGTATTAAGCCCAGAGGGTGCCAACCTCTTTTGAGTGGGGGGATGGTCGAATTCCTACTTGAATTGAGGGGGCACAAGTGAAAAAATTATCAATACAGGCTGAGGGGAGTCAGAGTCAAAAAAGAGGAAGGCAAATTAACCAGCAAGAGGGAAGGTAGAGCAAACTGGACAGAGAAGAAAATTGCCAGGTTGAATTAAGAGTTGGAGAGAAGCGTGTCCATTCAGAGATTTTGCCATAAAATTCGCAGAAAGCTAAAGAATATACAACCGTATGAATAATGTAGCTATAATAATCGACAAGACACAAGACGATAGTGTTGGCATACTTGCCTGGACACATACACACACACACATACAACACACACACACATACATGCACACGTACACATGCACAAGCAGACACACACATGCACACACACATTCAAACACGCACACAAACATACACACAAACGCACACACACATGCATGCACACACACACACATACACACACAAATATGAACACACACATGCACAAACGCACACACAGACAACACACGCACACAACTTAGATAACACAGTGTGGAGCTGGAGGAACACAGCAGGCCAGGTAGCATCAGAGGAGCAGGAAAGCTGACGTTTCGGGTCGGGACCCTTCTTCTGAAGAAGACTCCAGCATCTGTGGTTCTTACTATCTCTGAGTGAGTTACACACAACTTAGCAAGCTTGCAGATGGCACCAAAATTGGTCATGTAGTGAACAGTAAAGGTTATCCAGAGTACAATGGGACCTTGATCAGGTGGTCTAATGGGCCAAGGAGTGGCAGTTGGAGTTTATTTTAGATAAATGTGAAGCTTTGCACTTTGGTGAGGCAGGTCTGGTAGGGCCTTTGGGACTGTTGCCAAACAAAGAGGCCGAGAGGTGCAGGTGTATCGTTCTTTGAAGGTGGAGTTGCAGGTAAACAGAGTGGTGATAAAGGTGTTTGATACACTTGCCTTTATTGGTCAGTGTATTGAGTATAGAAGTTGGGAGGTCATGTTGCAGCTGTACAGGACACTGGTGCGACCAATTTTAGAATACTGCTTTCAATTCAGGTCTGTCTGCTATAACAAGGATGTTGTGAAACTTAAATCGTCTCAGAAAAGATTTACAAGGATGTTGCCAGGGTTGGAGGGTTTGAGTTACAGGGAGAGTCTGAAGAGGCTGGGGGTCTTTTCTCTGGAGTGTCGGAAGCTGAGGTGTGACCTTATACAGGTTTATAAAGTCATGAGGGTAATGGATAGGGTGAATGACCAAGGTCTTTTTCCTAGGATAGGGGAGTCCAAAACAAGAGGGCATAGGTTTAAGGTGAGAGGAGAAAGATTTAAAAGGCACCTAAGGGGAAAATTTGTCACGCAGATGGTAGTACATGTATGAAATGAGCTGCCAGAGGAAGTGGTGGAGGCTGGTACAATTACAAAATTTAAGAGGCATCTGGATGTGTACATGAATAGGAAGGGTTTAGAGGGATATGGACCAAATGCTGGCAAATGGGACTATGTTGGATTGGGATGTCTCGTTGGTGCGGACAAGTTGGACCAAAGGGTCTATTTCCATGTTGTATGACTCTATGACACACACATATAACATACATGCACATGCTCACACACTCTCACACACAAACACCTGGAAAGAAACTACATGCCGACTCTTTTTAACATGGGAAGGCTGTTGTACTACAGCTACCATGTGATTCTGGACCTTACTGTTTACCATAGATTTTACCCACAGGATTTGATAATCACCCTGTTTGGTCATTTTAATAACGCCCGCTTCCTGGTCATCAAGTCCTCAAGTAGGATTTGAACCCAGAGCTCCTGATGTAGAAACAGGGACACAAGAGCAGCCTTAACGCTCAACTGCATCAAAAGACAAAGCTGCCCAATTGCTTGGCACCCCATCTACCACCTTAAACATGCATTTCCACTTAACCTGGTTTGCTGTGGCACTTTCTGGGTTGTCTTGTATGGAGGTGACAAAAGAGAAAGGAGAGGGTGTATTTTGCACGTGAGGCATTTTCATAGTACCTTTCACAACCTCGGGACTTTGAAAAGTGCTTTACAGCTAAAGAGGTCTATTGTAGTGTAGGAACCACAGCAACAATTTATAGACAGCAATCTCCTACAAACTGCAATTGTGATAATTACCAGATAATATGTTTTCGTGATGTTGGCTGAGGAAGAAATATTGACCAGGACACTGGGAGAAAATGTACACTTGCAAAATTTACATGCAGTCAGACACATATGCTCTCTCTCTCTCTCACTCTCTCACACACACACACACGCACACACACACACACCCCTACACAATACCTCACACACACACACTCATACACAGACGCACGTTCACACACATACACATGCTTTCACACAATCACACACTCTTTCTCTCACACACAAATACAGACACATGTTCATATACTCACATGCTCTCACACAGTCTCACACACACATGCTCTCATGCTCTCACACACATACATACACAGATACATATTCACACACATACACATGTTCTCACAAATGCACACACACACATGTTATCACACACAAACACAATCTCACACTCACTGTCACACATGCTGTCACACAGATATATTCTCACACTCTCTCACACCCACTAGAACACACCCTCACACACATGTATCTCTCCAACATATTCTCATGACACACTCTCTCACACACACATATACTCTCTCACATACATGCTCTTGCACGCATACACACATGCTCTCACACATGTGCTCACATAACACACGCGTGCACAGACACAGGGATGCACATAAATGTTAAAATTATGTTTTCAGAGATATAGAAACATAGAAATTTAACACAAAAATGATGGCATTTGATCCATCATACCTGTGACAAGAAACAGATCCTGGTTTCCAGCCTTGAAAACAAAATCAGAAATTGCTAGAAAAGCTCAACAGATCTGACAGAGCTGTGGAAAGAACTCAGAGTTCCAAGGAAGGATCATTGGACCCGGAACATTTATTATGATTTCTCTCCACAGACACTGCCAGACCTGCTGAGTTTTTCCAGCAGTTTCTGTTTCTTGTTTCCGATTTACAGCATCTACTGTTCTTTCAGTTTTTATCTTGTTTCTGGCCTTATAGTTTGCAACACTTATGAATTGAAAGTGGTAATTGCAACATTTGGCAATATCTGGGAATATTTATAAGATGCTGTCAGTTGCATTTAATGATGGCATTTTTTTATTCAGCTGAGGTTGAGCACCTAGAGCATTCATACAATCAGCAATTTAATGACAGTGTAAAAGTTGTTAGGACTTATTCTTTGTATAATGGATCATGTACATTATTTTTAATGCACCTTGAACATACTTTGACTGGAAATAACTGAAAGACTTAAAGAGATTGAGAAAATAAGTTTGACTTACTCTGTCATATTTAGATTTCACTGACTTGACACTTCCATAATGAATTTACATCCCCAAATTCTCAAGCCGATCGGAAATGTTTGCAAATGGTTAGTTTACTCAGAAAAAAAGATGAGGAATAAAGATTCAGTGTATCCAGGATGCAATCAGAAAGCTGACCACATAATAATACTGAAATTCAATGGGAACTACATTTTCCAACAGGTTTAACTAGGTCTCAATGGTAACATCTGGCACTTTATGTTAAAAACCAGAAATGGTGAAGGCCATTCTGCCACCCCAATTCATCGATCTCAATATCTATTGTAGTTTTGTGACATTTTAATGAAAATTACAAAAAGGATACAGCACAGAAAGAGGCCATCAGTCCCAATGTTCACATTCCCCATTAGCCTCCTCTGACTTTGAGTCATCTCATTCCATCAGGATCATGTTGTTTATCTTTCTCCCTTGTGTGTGCATCAAGGCTCCTCTTAAATGCAACTTTGTTATTTGCCTCAACTATTCTTCAGGGTAGCAAGTTGCACATTTTCTGAGTGACGATGTTTCTCTAGAAGTCCCTACTGGATTTAAGACATTGGTAGCCTCTAGATCTGGGCACGCCCGTTTGGTTTTACTTCTTGGACAATTCAACAGAAGTAATTCTTACACTTACCTCACTTTGTGTGGAAGAACTGTCTGGTGTTGATCTCACATTAATTGTTTTGCAGCTTGTTGACTTCTGCCATCTGTGGCAATCACAGGGAGCTGGACAATAGTGCAATTTTTGCATTTGGATATCTTTATTGCTGAGAAACCACGACAAAGGATGTGACTGTCTTCCTTAAGGTCATAAATATATTTCCTAAAATGGTAAAATACAAGCAGAGTTGAATGAATGTACCAACCTTTCCAAAGGACTTTCTAACTGGTCTCAATTCCCCTGTTCTTTCTTCACAGCCCTAAAAATATTAATTTTCAAATAGTCATCCAATTCCATTTTGAAAGTTACTTTTGTATCTGCAATAATTTTCCTTTCAGGATGTGCATTACACTGGAATGCACATACAAATTTCAGCTTATCATCTCTCAACTTCCTTTAACATTTAATATGTGTCATCTGCTGCCCTTCCTCCGACTGAAGGAAACAGCTGGATTAGAGTTTCTGTGTGATAGCAGGAATCAGGCAGCAAGACTGGGCAATACATTTTGCAGGAGACAATGCGATGATGGCACATTGGTGGCTTAGTGGTATTATCAATAGACTGTTAATCCAGAGACTCAGGTAATCTTCTGGGGACCCGAGTACAAATCCCACCATGGCACATATTTGAATTCAAAAATACATTTGGACTTAAGTGTTTAATGCTGACCATGAAATTGTTGCCAAATGTTTTAGAGGAAACCCCATCTGGTTCACTAATGCCCTTTAGGGAAGGAAACTGCCATTTGTACCCGGTCTGGCCTATATGTGACTCCAAACACACAGCAATGTCATTGACCCTTAACAAGCCTCTGGGCAAGTAGATTCATACAGCATAGAAACAGACCCTTCAGCCCAACTCCCTCATACTAGTGAGGTTTCCTAAACTGAATTAGTCCCATTTGCCTGCATTTAGCCATATCCCTCTAAACTTTTCCTACTCATGTACCTGTACAAATGTCAAATAAATATTATAATTGTACTTGCCTCTACCACTTCCTCTGGCAGCTTGTTTCATATACGCACCACTCTCTGTGTAAAAATGGTGCCCCTCAGGTCCCTTTAAAATCTTTTCCCTCTCACCCTAAATTTATGGCCTTTTGTTTTGGACCCCCCAACTCTGGGGAAAAGATTTTTTGCCTTATTTATAGCCCTCGTGATTTTATATACTTCTAAAAGGTCAACCCATGGCTTCCTATGCACCAGGGAACGAAGTCCCAGCCTATCCAGCCTCTCCTTGTAAATCAAAACCTCTGGCCTCGGAAACATCCTTGTAAATCTTTATTGCGTCCTTTCAAGTTTAATAACATCCTTCCAATAGCGGGGCAACCAGAATTGTATACATTACTTTAAATGTAGCCTTACCAATGTCTTGTACAGTCATAACATGATGTCCCAACTCCTGTACCCAATGCTCTGACCAGGGAAGAAGGCATGCATGTCAAATGCCTTCTTCATCAACTCATCCGCCAGTGACACCACTTTCAAGGAACTAGGTACCTGTACCCCTTGGTCTCTCTGTTTGACAACACTTAGCAGGACCTGACCATTAACTGTGTAAGTCCTGCCCTGTTTTCTCTTACCAAAATGTAACACCTCACATTTGTCTAAACTAAACTGCATCTGCCATTTCTCGGCCCACTAGTCCAATTGATCAAGGTCCCATTGAACTCTTAGATAACCTTCTTCACTGTCCACTATACCACCGATTTTGGTGTCATCTGCAAACTTACTAATAAATGCCAGCCATGTCCCATGGAAGAATAAAAAGGAAAAATCCTTAAAGAGAGGTAAGTTGGATTAAGGCTAACACAAATGGCGGTGCTGCTACGTTGGCAATAATTGACTCTAGTGTGCCCCTCTCTGGACCAGGTAGTCATCCACAAAGTGGTTACCTGCTGGAAGTTTAGCAGTTTCCCACATGATATCCAAGTTGTCCCTTCCCACCCCCAGTGATGCATGCAAAATGCCCATGGAACTGATTATTCTTTAGCTAGCAAAGTATTCACCTTTAAACGTAAGATTCAGACCACATTCAATTCCAGAATAGTTGGTTGGAACATTCAATCCTGCCTTACAATTGAGGTGGGGCTCATTACAAGGTTTTTAATACATCATCCAGGGGCTGTTTCAGCTTTGTGAAGCTAGCTATCAGTGAGAAGCTGGAGTGTTGCTGGTAAATAAGTACTGGAGTGTAGTTTTTGGAGTGTGGGTGTGCGTGAACACAGGCCAGGAGTGTGATCAAGCAGAATAGGATCAGTGAGGCATTCTATTATGGAACATCTCTTGAAAGATAGTCACAAGGCAAGATTAACAAAAGTGAAGAATTGTAATCCCTTATGAGGCTTAATGAGTTTTGTAGACCCATCATGTCATTAATATCTAGGAGAGTTATTAAGAAATCGATGGGATATAGCCTGCTCACGTTTACCATTTGATGTGTAACTTGGGGTATTCAGTCGCATTTAATACCCAGCTTTATCAAACATCAATCCTGGGTGTGGGAAATAATTTGTATATATGTTGTTGATTAGCTACTTAATAATACTTACTGCTTTTGTTTAAAACTGAGGAATCCTAGTGCTTTATTTTTGGAGCAAGTCCCCAGAGTTCATCTTTTGTTTACTTTGAAAACAAAGGTCCCTAACCAGATCAGAACATAATTTGGTGATTCTTATTCAGAATCACAAAATAAAGTTGGCAGTCTGGTCTGGGATTATAACAGGCTCATTACTAAGCTTCCAGCCAAAGTCAAAATGGCACAGTGGTAAGATGTTGGCACATTTCCGACATCCATTGCCATTTCCTGCATAACTTTCCAAGGTTCCTGCAAAGGCTTAGTAAAAGATAATCATTTGTCAATTTTTTCTCAATTAAAATTTGCTGGTATAGAGTCATAGAGTTGTACAGCATGGAAACAGACCCTTTGTTTGAACTCATCTATACCGACCAGATATACTAAATTAATCCAGTCCTACTTGTGGCCCATCTCCCTCTAAACCCTTCCTATTCATATACCCATGCAGATGCCTTTTAAATGTTGTAATTGTACCAGCCTCTACCACTTCCTCTGGCAGCTCATTCCACACATACACCACCCTCCATGTGAAAACATTGCCCCTTAGGTTTCTTATAAATTTTTCCACTCTTACCTTAAATCTATGCTCTCTCGTTTTGGAGTCCCCTACCCCAGGCAAGAGATATTGACCATTCACCCTATCCATGCCTCTCATGATTTTATAAACTTCCATTAATTCACTCCTCAGCCTCTGACGCTCCAGAGAAAATAGCCCCAGCCTATTCAGCCTCTCTCCATAGGTCAAACCCTCCAACCCCAGCAACGTCCTTGTAAATCTTCTCTGAACCCTTTCAAGTTTCATGACATCCTTCCTATAGCAGGAAGACCAGAACTGAACACAATATTCCAAAAGTTGCCGAACCAATATCCTGTACAGCCGCAACATGACCTCCCAACTCTTATACTCAATGTACTGACCAATAAAGGCAACCATACCAAATGCCTTCTTCACTACCCTGACTATTAAATCTCAGTTTACCCATCATTGATGGGATTTACATTTAAAGTTTCAATGGCCACAATTTCTTTAAAACTCTTGGTGACCAGATCTTGACCGATTGTATGAACATACTGTTGTTTTCCTTGTGTTATAGCGACTGTATTTCCATCCAGAACCCACCCTCGGGCATTGTTTCTTCGAAGTACCATCATGCTTGAACAAACATTTGCTTGCATGGCAAATACTTCTCTTCTGACAGATGACTCATGCTGCACAGAAGAGAACAATTATCGGGAACGCATTGGTGCCAAAATGAGCAAAACGGGGTGTGTAGAGAAAGCTTTCTGTCATTTTTACTATGCAGAATGGGTGAGCAAACAGCCTTGTCTCTGATAACTATGTAGCAGTGCTATGAATTTACTTGTGCTTTGTTCAATGTTCTCCTTAACAGCTACAGAACACACTAAAACGTATCAACAGCTGCTATACTGGGCATTTGTTGACTGGTTCGGGTTATGTAAAAGGATGGATTAGTCCGGTATAAAATATGGTAGTAGGTGTTACTATTGCATATTTCCATTCTAAGCAGCTGAATGCGAACAGTTTATTCGCAAACATTCAACATGGGATGATGTAAATTTATGAACTCTTTTCGAGTGAGAGAAAGTTGTGGATGGAGATTTATGTTGTGAAGCGCACAAAGCGAAATATAAATCCTAAACAGTGGATGTGGGCACTCACAGCAAGACCAACATTCTCAATAACTTGAGAAAGCGAGCTGCCTTCTTTAACCATTGCATTACTTTCCCAATTTACTATATATCGTGGGAAAATCACAGTGGAGTGAAAGCTCTCATTGAATAAGGTAGGGGCAGATTGCTTATCTAGTGTCGTACTATGTTTCAATTATCTGAACGTCCAAAATGTTTTCTCTTCTTTATTCTTTCATGGGACGTGGGAGTTACTGACATTTATAACCCATCTCTAATTGCCCTTGAATTGAATGGCTTGCTCGGGCATTTCAGAAGGAAGTTAAGAGTCAACCACATGGTTTGTTTCTAGGGCAGCATGGTGGCTCAGTGGTTAGCATTGCTGCCCACAGCACCAGGGACCTGGGTTTGATTTCACCCTCAGGTGACTGTGTGGAGTTTGCACATTTTCCCCGTGTCTGTGTGGGTTTCCTGTGATTGGTCTTGTTTCTTTCCACAGCCCAAAGATATGTAGGTGAGATGGAGTGCCATGCTAAATTATGCCTAGTGTTCAGGGATGTGCAGGTTAGATGGGTTAGCCATGGGAAATGCATGGTTGTGGGAATAGGGTCTAGGTGGGATGGCCTTCAGCAGGTTGGTGTGGGCTGAATGGCCTGTAGAGATTCTATGTAGGCCAGATTTCCTTCATTAAAGCACAGTGGTGAATCAAACAGGTTTTTACAACCATGGATGATGATATTATGGTCATCATTATTAAAACTAGCTCTATATTTCAGATTTATAAATTTAATCTAAATTCCATGGTGGTATTTGGACACTAACCCAGGCCTCTGGTTTACTTGCCCAGTGATAGCACTAGCAGCCTCTTCACACACTTGTAGACCATTTATGTGGAACCAATAACCATAACTGAAAACAGTTTCAAAGATGCACAGTCAATCCACTAGCTACCTAGTTCTCCATGAAGATACAGGAGGCAAAAACTTCACCTGGGATGGTACAACATCCATTCTCTCGATCATTTTTTAATTTAGACTTTAAGTGTAAAAAAAGTTAGTTCAGAAGGTGTCCAATTTGCCGTTTCCTTTTATATTTCTAAATTGACTCTGCAAGAATTGCTGTTTCTTCACTCGTACCTTCGACACAATTAAGGAAATCATCCATTTAGGCAACCCAACTTCAACAGCACCTTACAAACACTACCTGGATGGACATGAATAACAATAGATGGAAACCGCCATTACCTGCAAGTAGCCTCATATTGGCCTGGAGCTATAACATAATTCCTCCATCATCAAGAAATCAATTTCCCTGGAGCTCCCTTCCCAATATCACTGTGCGTGTCGCAATACCACATGCTATGTAGTGGTTGACCACCTCTTCAGGACATTGGTGAGGCCCTTCAGGACATTATAGAGTCATACAGCATGGAAACAGACCCTTTGGTCCAGCCAGTCCCTGCTGACTGTAACCCCAAACTAAACTAGTCCCACCTCTCTGCTCCTGGCCCATACCTCTGCAAATCTTTCTTATTCATGTTCTTATCCATATGTCTTTTAAACGTATTAACTGTACCCTCATCCACCCTCCCACAGGAAGTTCATTCCACATGCAAACCACCCTCGGCATCAAAAATTTGCCCTTCATGTCTTTTTTTAAATCTCTCTCCCCTCACCTTAAAAATGTGTCCCCAAGTCTTGAACTTCCTCATTCTAGTGAAATGACAACTACCATTAACCTTAATGCACAACATTCACTACACTCTTAGGCAGTAGATTTCGGCTCCTGACCACTCGCTGCCTAAAAAGCTTTTTCAACATGTCATTCTTCAGCCAATGTCCTTAAAGCTGGGCCCTTTGGATCTCAAGCCTTCTATCAATGAGTGCAGTTTCTACCCCTCCTCTCTGTCCAGCCTCATGGTGATTTTGAATTCCTCTATCAAATCTCCCCTTATCTTCGCATCTCTAAAGATTCCTATGGATCAGAAAGCAGCAATGTGCAGTCTTGGCAGTAAATCAGGAAGGAGATGATCATAACTGCAGTGATCTTGAGTGAGGACCTAAATGAAAGTGAGACCACTGACTGATTGCTTTTAGTTTTAACCTACATTCACGCACACACTTGTCAACCACTTAATAGGACAAATTGGTAGAACAGAAGTACAAGCTATAATTAATTGGAATATTCTACGCCTGGCACAAAAAGGCTGCATTGAAGCTGAGCTATCCTAGGTTAATGATTGATGTTAATTTAGCCTTCTTCTGTTTTCAGGCTCATCAGCTTCTGAAATATCCACTGACGTCAGCAAGAATTTAGTTTAAACAAAATCCAGAAATAGACCAGAATGGTACAATTAAAACATTTGCAGTTGATTTTATTTTAGAAAAGATCCTCTGTAATATTGCACTTACTGTAATATTTGCTCTTTAACAGTTAATGGATGACATCAAGAATTAAACTATGCAGAACCGCAAACGTCGGGCATAGAACGAATAATCGGCAATAACTAATGAAAGAAGTGTATGGGATTCAGCCGGCATTGTCCATACAAGAAAGACATTGAACACTCATTGTGAAGAGATTCTGTTTGCTCAGCTCTCAATTAATATCAAGGTTTACAGGATTGTAAAAATCAAATAAACTTTATAAGCTGTCAATTTAAATCATTTGCAATTTATTCTAGTAAATCAGACCAAAACGCTTTCAAAATGCCATCACTTTCAAGCGATTTTTTATTTTATCACATATTCTCAGTGCATGGGAGCTGCTGAGATGCTCTTTCCTGTTAATTTAACCAATCTTGTGTTTGAGTGATAAAGGGAGTATTGATGAGCTGTCTTCCTGAGCTGTTGCAGTATTTGTGGTGACTGTGAAGGGAAAGGAATTGTAGCTTTATTCCTAAGAGTAAGTACTGAGTATGGAGAAAGGGAGCTATGTCATGGATCACAGGGAGCACGAGCCAGAGTGAGTCAATCTCCAGAAAAAGAGTCCTCCCTCGTGATCTTCTGTGTATAGTTGCATTCAATGAAGCAGGTTAATGTTGACTCAAGTGCAGAATGACCTCAACTTACTACATGGTAGAAGCAGTGGAAGCATAGAGCCAAGGCAAGGGGTTAACAGCCAGAAGTAGGGGAGATGCCCAAATCAAAATGAAGCTCAGTGATAGAAGCGGACAGCTAGAAATCTTGAGGCATGTCTATGTATTGATAAAGAGAATGGAGAACACCACACAAAAACTGAAGAACGTGCTGGAAAAGATCCAGGGGACGAGCTAAGCAACAGGATTGTCCATTGGTACAGTATTATGGAAATCAATAGTACTTATAGAGATGGAAGAGAAATGGGTACTCACTAAGTACATTAATGGCCAGACAAGAAAGGTCAGGGCGTGATCCAAGCCATGAAGGATCTCCACCAGTGGGAATCCAACTTGGGCAGGGTTATCACAAGCTGGGGTGCAAGTGTAGTGCCAAGGATAAGACTTCAGCAGTAGCACAGAAAACTAAGTGCAGACTGCAGCATTCTGCTGGAATCCCAGAAGCAGGGACCACACTGTGTCACAAGGAACTGTTCCTAGGGATATGACAAGCTTACTGTCAGAATACAACTTCTTTGACAGTACGGACCTGAAGGTTGAGTTCTGATACTCCCAGATGAAAGTAAAAGGACAGGAAATACTTTTTAATTTGGATACCAGAGCTGGACATTTCATGCGGAATCTTACAGGGGCCAGAACAATGTGGGATGTGGTGAGAAATCCAGGAGCATTGTGAAAGTTGAGCGAGGTCTATCTTGACATTTGGAACGACATGCAGCATTTTCCAAGAGACATAGATGTCAAGTCCAGATTCTCACCAACTCATTAAACCTAGCCCTAACACTAATCCTAACCCTGACCTTAAGCCTAACACGAACCCTAGCCCTAATTCTAACCTTAACCCTTACCTTAAACCTAGCCCTAACTTTAACCCTAATCTTAACCCTAACTCTAGCTCTAACCTTAACCCTAATCCTAACCTTAACTTTAACCCTAATCCTATAGCAGTGGCGAGTTGCTTATTAAGGGGGATTATTGCTTGTTATCGCCCTCATTAACTGCACATTTTACCTCTTTAATATGTAACTTCCTACCCAACCACCTGCCAATGGGACACAGGATTCTGAGAAATCCCGATGCAAAACTCTGAGCACGTACCTGGTTGACGCTTGCTCCTAATGACGTCCATATTGGTCAGCCAGTTACCAGCTTCTCAGATCATAGGCCATGGGCAGCAACTATCCACAAACAACATTCATGGACCTTAGCTTCAGACATTTACCAGGCCCCTCCCCATCATTACGGCACATCTTTGATCCACTTACAGAATGCTTTCACACTTAAAAGCTGCATTTCAGGATACGTCAGCAGTTTTCATGGCACCCTTAACCCCAAAGTTAACCCTATTGCTGGTGGACTGGTAACCAGCTGACAGTTTGGACCAAGCTGCATCTCAGGGCCCCTAGCTTGCATATTTAGTGCTCACTTACTTTGAGTCTATCCTGATGTTCACTGTATCGCTGCCTTACCTTTTTGCGCTTTTCCCCTTCAGCTAGAGATACCAGACTCAGTACTTCTGCCTTTCCCTGCCATTTAGTGCAGATACAAAGCCAGGAAATGTGTCATAGTTGTCTTAGTCACATCAAGGGAGAGAACTTTCAGGGAGGGGGTCCCAGCACAATAGGTCAAGAGCAGCCTCCAACACCATCCAGGGGCTCAGACTCAGTCAGTCAGCCTCTTGGGGTGGTCAGGGGTCAGAACGCTCTCCTCACAAGGGATGAGAAGCTGAATGTCAGGCAACCATGCCCTGCCTTAGCTCTTTCTGCCCTTACTGCAGGCTGCTTTCTCCTGGAATGAGAGAGGGGGAGGTATTAAGGAAGATGAAAGTGGCTCAGATAGCTGCTGGTGCCGATGCAGAATGCGGGGAGGGGTGTTGTAGATTGTTGAGTTGTCCGAGCGAGTGAGTAGGCAGTGCAGAGACCATGCAGGATGAGTTGAGATGGGCGAGAGGGAACGAGGGAAGATGCTGCAACAATGAGAGAGGTAGAGCATGAACCTCGGTGCACTTACAGAGATAGTGTATGAGGTATTACAGAGAAGATGGTGGCACCTACACTTCCAAAAGGATCATTGACCTTCCTACAGTTTTGGGCATTCCTCCAGGTGGCTGAGACAGCACAAGTGCACTAGGCTGGCAGGGTCTGATGTTGTGTTCCCCTCTGGCAGTCCTGGGGCAAAATTATGGCTGTCCTCAGCATCTTTCCATACAGAAGGACCTCCAAGTCCTTCCCCACAAAGCTGGGCACCAGATTCCACTACCCTGTCACATCCAGGAACAAAATAAGCCCAAGGTTGTTGAAGTTTCGAGCACAATGGAATGTACAGATCGACACAAAAAGTTGACAGAATCCCTACAGTGTGGAAGCAGGCCATTCAGCCCATCGAGTCCACACCCAACCCCCAAACAGCCTCCCAACCCAGATCCAACTACCTCACTGTAACTCCCCATTTCCCATCGCTAACACACCTACCCTGCACATCCCTGGGCACCATGGGCAATCCACCCTAAACTGCACATCTTTGGGCTGTGGGAGGAAACCAGACCACCCAGAGGAAACCCACGCAGACACAGGGAGAATACGCAAACTCCACACAGACAGTTGCCTGAGGCTGGGATTGAATCTGGGTCCCTGATGCTGTGAAGCATCAGTGCTAACCACTGAGCCACCATGCTGCCCTCTTACAGTCATAGAGTCATAGATTTGCACAGTATGGAAACAGACTCTTCGGCCCAACTCATCCATGCCAACCAGATACTCTAAATTAATCTAGTCCCATTGTCTGCATTACATTGCTGCAGACACACAGAGAGAACATCAATGTGATATGTCTTATATGTTAGGAGAAACCAAACAGGAGTACAACAACCTCATGCAGCTAACAAATAAAAAGTTATCCAGTGGAAAAGAAATCCCCAAGTCCAGAGAGGATCATGTTAATATTCAATAGCTGGAGAATGGACGTCCAATCCCTCTACACCTGCATTCCCCATGCAGATGGCCTAAAGGCCCTCTGCTTCTTCCTGTCCCACAGGCCCGACCAGTCCCCCTCCACTGACACCCTCATCCGCTTAGCCGAACTCGTCCTCACCCTCAACAACTTCTTTTTCAATTCCTCCCACTTCCGACAGACAAAGGGGGTGGCCATGGGTACCCGCATGGGCCCAAGCTACGCCTGCCTCTTTGTAGGTTACGTGGAACAATCCCTCTTCCGTACTTACATCGGCCCTAAACCCCACCTCTTCCTCCGTTACATTGATGACTGTATCGGCGCCGCTTCATGCTCCCACGAGGAGCTCGAACAGTTCATACACTTCACTAACACCTTCCACCCCAACCTTAAGTTTACCTGGACCATCTCTAATACCTTTCTCCCCTTCCTCGACCTCTCTGTCTCCATATCGGGCAACCACCTAGAAACCGATATTCATTTCAAGCCCACC
>NC_063367.1:10877385-10910846 GCF_021869965.1 Rhincodon typus | reverse complement strand
GTGTTCATCCAGCTCTACACCTTGTTATATCAGAAAAATATATTGATGGGAGAGAAAGCCTTCTTGTTCAGAATGTTCACAGCATTTCAAACACAAGGGTGAGAAGCTGCTAGCTAGTGTTGGCTCAGGTCTCACTGCTCTCCATGGCTTCAAGAAATCAACTCCTGCTGCCTCCAGACCAGCAATCCGACCCTCGGCCTACACAGTGCTGCTTTCTTGTTGTCCCACTCTAGGCACACGCTTCCACTGAAGTCCATTTCTTCTGGCCCAATTTCAGACCATTGTTCTAAACGTCTAGCTTTGCACTTTCTGCTCTGAAAACCCACTACTGTGTACCAGCCATGGACATCACTGCAAACCGCACCTGCCCCACCCCCAACCCAAAGGAGCCCATATTGTGGGATAGAGGTTGGGGCAAGGAATTTCCCTCTCCAACATTTCCCTATCCAGAATTTCCTGCACTAACCCAGGGGCCTGAACACTCACCATGGCAACCGTGGGGCCTCCTTCCAAGTTGGATAGACAACAACACCACCACCTTACACTACGGATAGCCAGTGGCTAAAGGTTCCTGAAACTGCAGCAACTTACATCATGGAGGATTCCCCAGTTTAGGCAGGAACAGGAGGAGGCCATTCAGTGCTTTGAGTCATTTTTGCATTTCAATGAGGTCACAGCTGACCTCCATCTCACCTGAAACCAGCTCTGAAGAAGAGAGAGAGTAGTCTCGAAACGTTAACTTTATTTCTCTCGCCAGACCTGCTGAGTTTCTCCAGCATTCTCTGTGCTTGTCTCAGGTCTCCAGAAGCCACAGTATTTTGCTTTTCTTCCATTTTACCTGTATGTTTTTAAACTTTAATTTGGCCTTCAACACGCCTCTGCAAGCTGCCAGTGAGTTTCACTCTTTTTCTCAATAAAGTGGATTGCCTGTCAGTCCTTTCACAGTGAAAACAAGACACACAGTGATGCTTTCAGATCTTCCATTTGCCACACTTCACTCACCTGATTACCTCTTGTCTACAGTTTCATTTGTACTTGATGAGTGTAGGAGAATCTACCCTTTATGTCAACAACAAGCAACATTTCTACCCAAAAAGGAGAGCAGCAGACTGTGCCAGATTTCAACCATATTTATTTTGGCTATACTCTGAATGAATTAATCCATCTTACCTGTCAGTCATTGGTGTGACTCTGCTTAAGATACCAGGACTAAAATGGCAATGGAGTATGGGCCCTGAGCTGGAGCTCTGAATGCTTTTCTAATTTTTTTTGGTCTTTTTTCTTGTTTTTATTTTCTAATGTACTGACCTCTTGAGCTCAGATAACATCGGAGGGTGGGTGGGAGGCTGGGAGAGGACCCCGAGCGAGCCGTGGAGGCAACGACAGCGACAAAGCCTGGTAGCAGCTATGGCCCAGCACAAGCCTAGAAGGCAGAGCGACGAGCGGTGATTGGTGGCCGGTGGCGAAGGAGGGTGGCAGCAGCAGTCAGCGAGAAGGCAGTGGTTGGAGCTGAAGCCTCACGGGTGGCCGCAAAGCCTGGCGTGTCCTGGCAGGGGGAGAGCGTGCCCTATTGGGGAATGCCTGGCTCGGAGCATCTGCGGTCCCATGGCTTAAGAAAGGACTGTAATATTTGACATTTTAATGTTATTTCTTTATTTATCTGCTTTTGTGCTAAGAAGGCAGTAATGCTGAACTTCTTAACTTATTTGTCTACTTCTGTAACTAAGATTAATCATAGATCATAAAATGTCTACAGTGTGGAAACAGGTCCTTCAACCCAACAAGTCCACACTGACCCTCAGAGCATCCCACCCAGACCCTATGCTTAGGTACTTTGTACCCAAGATAGCACCTTGTGTGGTGACATTGCACACTTTTCCCTGTGCTCTTGTAGACCATACTTGAGTACACATGACAATAAAACCTAAATCTAAATATTGTGTACAGTTTGAATTGACACAGTAGGGAAAGTGCCATGTTGCTATTGAAACGATACAGATTGAGGAGAATCAGGTTATGAGGAGCAAATAGGTAAAATGTGCATGTTTTCGCTGGAAATAGAAAACTGAGTAGTGCTATCAGTGATAGGAATCTAATGGGACCAGATGGTGCAGCCTAGAATAAACTGTCCTATTTTGTCGAGGCCAGTAAAATCAAAGGCCAATCTCTAACATTTGCATGGTTCCACCACATCATCCCAGCTTCAAAATCAGAGGAGAATGTGCACGTCCCATCTTACTCTTTCTCATTGGCAAGGACATAGGGAAAGGTAGGGTAGGGAATTCAAAAGGAAGTTATCACAGATCCAATTGTAGCTTGAAGTTTTTTCCCCTTAGGGGACCAGGGGTAAAATCTACTACACTCACAGGTGAGGTGAATATATCAGAGCTTTGAAGGATTTTTGTCAAAAGAAAAGATAATTCCTTTTTCTTCCAACAATGTCACTAAACGCGTAACTACATTAAGGAACAGCTACTCAAATTATCTTGCTGGAGAAGGATATAATTTTCCCTTCATAGAGTTCAATGGAAGTGAAGGTGTTGTGAAATTTAATAATTGGAGAGTGTATCACAGTTCTATTGTACAAAGTACAATTGGAGTACCAATTGTTACCCAGACTAGTGATAGAGGGATAAATAATAAATTACTTGTGGATGGAGTGGACTTACTGCTGGATAATGCTTTGGACAGACTGAGTTTTATAGTTTCACCCCGAATCACAGAAAGTCCAAGGGAGGTTAAAGAGACTGAACTGATACAGGAACAAATTCCAGGCATTTTCCATTGAATGTGGTGACCAGGGCAATGGCTAAACAAAGTCCATCAGCAGATGTCAAAGTCATACCACAGACAAATGCTAGAGTAACGAAAACTTTCCTCATTGGTAAGGATAATTCAAAGAAATGTTTGGCATATCTTCCTTAAATGAATCTAAGGAAGCATATCCAGATATAAATAAGTTACGACAAGCAGTTCACACTGAAGCTGAGGTTAAAGGAATTCCAGAGAGCTGTTATGTTAAGAATGAAGTTATAATGAGAAGTTAGAGACACCTTCACAGACTGGGAATGGATAGTTGTTGATAAGGTAGCAGTAATGCTCTGATATCATAATGAGATGTTGTGAGTAGTACATGAAATTCCTATGGCAGGATATGTAGAAAAATTCAAGCATTGCTAAATAGGCATTTTATCTGGCCAGGACTTCATCAGGATGTCATGCAATTCTGTAAAAATGTGCCACACATGTCAGGTATTAGGCAAACCTCAGTATGTAATCTAACCAACATCATTGATACCTTTATAGGGAGGTGACATCCTAATGGTATTATCACCGGATTGTTAATCCAGAAAAAAAGGTAATGTTGTGGGGACCTGGGTTTGAATCTCACCATGACAAATGACAGAATTTGAATTCAATAAAAATTAAGAATTGAGGATCTAATGATGACCATGAGACCATTGCTGATTGTTGGAGGAAAAGCCCATCAGATTCTGTAAAGTGCTTTAGGGAAGGAAACTGCCATTTTGGTTCTGCCAAAGCAACGTGGTTGACTCTTAATTGCCCTCTGGATAATTATTGGCAGGCAATAAATGCAATCCAGCAATGCCCTTATCCCATGAAAGGATAAAAAACATAAAGCAGTATTTGAAGAACCATTGAATAGAGGTTGTGAGTCAATTCAGAGGAAATATCTAATTGTGATCACAAAATTAACATTTTATTTGAAAATAGGGAGAGAAACACGAAACACTAAATAGAGGAATGTGGAATGCATAACCCCGTTATTACAAAAGATAGGCATCAAAGATCTGTTCAGTCCAAAGGCTATAAAACAATTGTGCAGTGCCAAGAGAGGATTTTCTTTTAACTTGAGTTCATCAGTCTGGTAAATTGGGGCTTTTGGATAGTTTATCTAAATCTTTTCACTTTTGCAGTGACTCCTGGAATAGTAGGGCTTGATCTGCAGTAAGTCATGGCACTCAGACAGAAAGGGACTATACTGAAATTTACCTTGTTGCTGTTAACATTGATACTAATTCTAGCTGCACATATCCAGGGGATGATCGCTATTGTATATGGTCAGAGTTGAGAAGGTGTTAACAGGAGCGATATTATCTTTGTGTTATTAATCCAGACAGACTGATAATGCTCTGGGGACAAAGGTTCAAACTCACCACTTCAATAAAATCTGGAACTAAAAGCCCAATGATAGCCATGAAATTATGTGGGTTGTCAGGAAAAATAATCCCCTTAGAGAAGGAAACGTGCTGCCCTTACTTGGCCTGGCCTACACGTGAGTTCAGGCCTGCCTCTTAAATGGCCTAGCAAACCAATTTAGTTGCATCAACCACGAACAAAAAAGGGAGCAAAACCAGAGTGATCGAACCAGGCATCAGGAACAGTAACATCAAACACAGCTCCATCTACCCTGCAAAGTTCTCCTTACCAACATCTGGGGGCTGCTGTTAAAATTAGAAGACCTGCCTCATGGGCTAGTCAAGCAACAGCTTGACATAGTCATGCTCATGAAGTGATACCTTACAGACAATGCCTCAGATGACAATATTACCATCCCTAGTTATGTCCTGTCCTACCAAGAGGACAGACTAAGCAGAGATGGTTATGTCCTCAATCAGGAGGAGTTGCCCTGGGAGCACTCACCATTGGCACCAGAGCTCATTACATCTCATGGCATCAGGTCAATCATGAACAAGGAAACCTCCTGCTGATTGCTACATACTGACTACTCTTGCCTCCTTACCTTTGGCTATTGCTTCGGTATTCCTCCACACTGCTCACCGCTTGCAAGAATCATTGAGGGAGCACTGTAGTTGTACTTATTGCTGCCTTGTAATTGACCTGCTTGTTTTATAAGACCAATGCCTTGTCTATACTGTACAGTGATATATCCTCTAGCACTAATCACTAGTTATGCCCAAGACAAAGCAAAGACAAAGGAGGATTGACATCAGTGAACTAGCTCAGACAGCTCTTACTGAATACCACATAGGTGGCAAAAACCTCAAGATACCAGGAGCAGTCATCTGGTAAAAAAAACCACAACTTACAGCCTTTAACTGCCTCCATCCCCTACAACCAACATGTCCATTTTCATCATGCCAAACGCTCCCATTGTCAATGAAAAGTGAATGCGCTTTCATATCCAAATAGTTGACTGTCAATCAAGCTGCTTTCCACAACCTCCAATCACCTCCTGTCTCCAAAATAATTAAGATTAGAAAGCTAAAAATTTCAGAGAGTTTACTTTTATGAAAATAGTTTTTCACTCTCTTTTTCTCTTGGGTTGCATGCAGCAGTCCCCTTGCTGCATTCTTGGAAACTCCAGGCCATCCTGGAGAAACGCAATTTTCTGTCCCCTGGGATTTCTGTTTGGGTTTCCCAGCTCAAGTACCCGTAGTATTTGCTTTTCCTTCCCCTCTGTACCTGATTGATTAATGTTTTACTACTCATGCAAAGCACTTTGCTCTGGGGTGGTTTGGAGAGCTACCCATTTACCTTGTTTAGCTACTGCATAAGGGTAGACAGTGATATAGTGGTTCTTTCACTAGATTTGCGCTCCAGGTTAACGTTCGAGGAAACTATGGGTTCAAGTCTCACAACAGCAAGTGGTGAAATCTGAATTCAATAAAATTTTGTCATTAAAAACCCAGCCTTTTGGGAAGGAAATCTGCCATCTTTACGGCTCTGATCTACATGTGATTCCAGATGCACAGCAATATTGTTAATTCATAGCTGTATGCTGGGCAGCCAGGGATGGGCAATAAATGTTTCCCAGACCAGTAATACTCACATCCTGAGAACATTTTTCACGATAAATCCATCGACTTCAGTGGGTGTTGCAAGGTGGGCAACGATTTATTGTCCTTCCCTAGTTTCCCTGCACTGCAGTCCACACACTGTAGGTAGAACACATTGCCCTTAGGGAGAGAACTCCAGGATTTTGACCAATGACACTGAAGAAAACTTTCAAGTACTTCCCTAATTTGCTTCGGAAGGTTAAGATAAAATTTGTTTCCAACACTCTTTCAGGCAGCGCATTCCAGATTACACTTAGTCTGTAGCACTCCAATTTAACTGAATTTCTTAGATTCTTAGAATAGATCCATTTATTCGTGTCATCATGGCTTGAGATGATGATCTTGGCTGTGCTTTCCTCCTGCTGTATATTTTGGTACACGCTACATTACCCTTTCCCCCTCAAGCCTACATGCTCCACCATGTTTCACCAGGGATACTTACAGCTCTTGTTCTTGGTGGACAATAAAAATGCTTGTTGAGGCAAATGTTTAACAAATTTGATGACACACACCCAGGAGGCTTTCATCATCCATCTCCAGGAATGTGGCACTGGTCCAGGTAAACACTGTACATTCTCACAGAGGCTTTCAGACAGGTATATGTCAATGATTTACAAATTCTCTATACCTCCCACCAACCATAGCAGCAAGACCAAACTCTTTCCAGAATCTGTCTCATGCGTTCCATAAAAACCGATAGATTTTTCATTTGATCACATTCCTATGTATATATGACCCTAGTCCTCACTGAACCCCACCAAAGCTGTTTTGAGTTTCCATCATTATCCAAACAAGCTTGTCAAATCTATTCAGCACATTATTCATAAGAATCCCTACTGCGCAGAAAGAGACCATTCAGTCCATCGAGTCTGTACCCTCCGAAAAGAATCCCACCCAAACCCTCCCCCGTACCCATTCCCCTTAACCCCACATTCATAATCCATCTAGCCTGGAGACTACGGGAGAATTCAGCATGGCCAATCGACCTAACCTGCACATCTTTGGACTGTGGGAGAAAAAGGGAACCTGGCAGAAACCCAAGCAGACAATGTGCAAGCTTCACACAGCCAGTCACCTAAGACTGGAATCGAAGGCAGGTGCCTGGTGCTGTGAGGTAGCAGTGCTAACCACTGAGCCAATGTGCTTCCCAGAATTTCCCTCCCGTATTAAACATTGCCATCCATATATTGACAATCTGTCTTGGAGCAGAGGTTTACCTGGTTCTCCAGATTCTAAAGTAATTTCAACTTACAGGTACATAATGCATTAACACAGAGGATTGTATCAAAATTCTTTGCGGGGCTATGATATAACCAAAATGAACTGAGCCAAAAAATGATATGTTAAGATCTGAAGAATGGTCACTGGACCCAAAACATTAACTCTGTCTTCTGTCCACAGATGCAGTCAGACCTATTAAGTTTCTCCAGCAATTTTTATTTCTGTGTCAGATCCAGCATTGGCAGTTTTTTTTTAATGTATCTAGAGGGGTGGTCTAAGGCTTTGTCAAAGAATTGGTAGGAAAGGAAGAAAGTTAGAAGAGTTCATGGGATTAGGAGTTATGAGGATTGGGTGGGATTAGTGATAGAAGTTCTGATTTTACTTGAATGTTGGATGTTTCCCATCATGGATGGTTTCTGGGTCTTATACCCTACTCCTGCTTTTAATTCTTACATGCTCAAGATAGGGGCAATTGTGACAATATTATGGCTTTAATAGGTGTATTGTGCCCTAGGTATTTTGAAGGCAGGCTTTAAGTCAAAGATGCCCAGCTATCTATTGAGAGCCTCTAAAGTAAACAGCTTGAGAGGCCTTGTGATTTTTTTAAAGTTAGAACAATGGATGCAGCCTGGCTGGGTGTGGTCAAGGTCCCAAACAATCAGCATTTTTAGTTTTAGTTTTTCAGTAGCAGTTCCTGAGGTCTTGAAGCTGGATGGAAGCTGCAGTACATCTCTCCCTGCTACTCTCACTCTCAGAGTTTTCTCTTGATGTCTTTCTCCTGGATAGGAGAATTACCTGAGAGACAATCTACTTTACTGAATCTGCCTTTGTCAAGGATGTATCAATGGGATACATTGGAACAGTCACTGTTTAGTAGTAAAATAATCTATTATTCTAAGTTTGCCAATAGAGTTAAGTAATTCCAATTTCTTTTTTCTTTCGTTGTATTTTAACTACAGTGTATGAATAAAGTATATTTTGCTTAACATCAAATAGTTTGACCAATCAAATTGCATCTGGAACACAACACCTTACACTTAACTTTAAAATAAAAAGTTAGGTTCTAAACTATCTTCTTAATGTATTTTGAGAGGGTTTGGTCTGGCCCATAATACATTTGGGGACTGGATGGCTAGAGGCAAGGCTGATGCAGCAAATCATGGGGCAAAGAATGATAAGGGGGTTCCAGATTTTTTTCCCAGCATGCACCAAGTTCTGGGATAAATGATGGAAATTTCCCAATTAGATAAGAGAGTGGTGGCTGTGTTGGACACTGGGAAATTGATGATTCTCCACTCATTATTTTCCATAAGTGATCTTTGGGCTAGACTTTTAATGACCTTAAACTGCTTACACACATAACAATGCAATAACTTTTAAAATATGAGAATTGGTGTATTAAAATGTAATTACGAATGTAATGCATTGGAAATCATTACAGATGTCATTCATGATCTCTTTTAAAAATACGTTTCACTGCAAGAAGATTAACCAATTTCACACAGGCACATCCTGGGGCCATGAGGGCGTAGAAGGATGGGTTAGTAAATTTGCGGGTGACACCAAAGTTGGTGGAGTTGTGGATAGGGCGGAAGGATGTTGCAGGTTACAGAGGGACATAGATAAGCTGCAGAGCTGGGCTGAGAGGTGGCAAATGGAGTTTCATGCGGAAAAGTGTGAGGTGATTCACTTTGGAAGGAGTAACAGGAATACAGAGTACTGGGCTAATGGTAAGATTCTTGGTAGTGTGGATGAGCAGAAAGATCTCGGTGTCCATGTGCATAGATCACTGAAAGTTGCCACCCAGGTTGATAACGTTGTTAAGAAGGCGTACAGTATGTTAGGTTTTATTGGTAGAGGGATTGAGTTTCGGAGCCATGAGGTCATGTTGCAGCTGTACAAAACTCTGGTGCGGCCGCACTTGGAGTATTGCGTACAGTTCTGGTCACCGCATTATAGGAAGGATGTGGAAGCATTGGAAAGGGTGCAGAGGAGATTTACCAGGATGTTGCCTGGTATGGAGGGAAGGTCTTATGAGGAAAGGCTGAGGGTCTTGAGGCTGTTTTCGTTAGAGAGAAGAAGGTTAAGAGGTGACTTGATAGAGACATACAAGATGATCAGAGGATTAGATAGGGTGGGCAGTGGGAGCCTTTTTCCTCGGATGATGATGGCTAGCACGAGGGGACATAGCTTTAAATTGAGGGGTGATAGAGGTAAGACAGATGTCAGAGATAGGTTCTTTACTCAGAGAGTAGTAAGGGCGTGGAATGCCTTGCCTGCAAAAATAGTAGACTCGCCAACTTTAAGGGCATTTAAATGGTCATTGGATAAACATATGGATGATAATGGAATAGTGTAGGTTAGATGGGCTTCAGATTGGTTTCACAGGTCGGCGCAACATCGAGGGCCGAAGGGCCTGTACTGCGCTGTAATGTTCTATGTTCTATGTTCTATGAGGATGTGCATAAAGTCATAGAATTGCTATAGCGCAGACAGAGGTCATTCGGCCCATAGTACCTGCACAGCTCTCTAAATGAGTAATCCACCTGGTCCCATTCTCCTGCCTTCTCCCAAAGCCCTGCATATTATAGCTTTTCAACTAATAGTCAAATTTTCTTTTGAATGCTTCAATCAAACCTGCTTCCACTACAGTCTCTGGCAGTGACTTCCAGATCTGAAACAATATTGAATAAAGAATATTTATGCATATCAATTCTGCTTCTTCTGTTTTGGACTATTTTTCAAAGGGAGACAAATTGCATTGGTGCAGCAGACTTTAGCTTTGGGATTAAATATGACGATAATTACCAGTTCGCTAACTCACTTTGGAGAACATAGAGTAGATGTGAAGTAAAGATTTCACCTGGAATCCACTGTCAGAAATGATGGTGTGGGTAGACTCAATACTCACTCTCAAAAGAACAACTGGATTAACATTTTGAGAGGAGTTAATTTGCAGAGTTATGGAGTGAGAATAGAGGGTGTGGGAATAATTGAATAGTTCCTTCCAAGAGGCATGAATGACTGAATAGTCTCCTGTTCTGTATGAATCCATTTAATAAGAAGCATCCAATATAGCCAGTCCGAATTACAACTTTGTTTTCTCTTTTATACCCAAAAGTATTCTTAAACATAACTGGACATTTCTTTTTCCCATCAACAAATCACCTTTTCATTTTCTCCATTTATTAACCACATCAGTAAATCACCCGTATTTTCCAATTGATTATTTCATGCAAAGCTGTTCAAGGGCAACGCAGATTATCAAAGGTCTTAGAGTCATAGTATCATACAGCATGGAAACAGACCCTTCGGTCCAACCAATCCATACCGACCATAATCCCAAACTAAACTAGTCCCACTTGCCTGTGCTTGGCCCATATCCCTCCAAACATTTCTTATTCATGTACTTACCCAAATGTCTTTTATATATTGTAACTGGACCAGCATCCATCAATTTCCTCTGGAAGTTAATTCCACACACAAACCTCTCTCTCCGGTAAAAAAAATTTGCCTCTCATGTCTTTTCTAAATCTTTCTCCTCTCATCTTAAGAAAAAGGTGAGGGAGTTGTAGGGAAAAGGGGAGGGAGTAAAATTAAATAGAGTTGGAAAGGGGAGTTACAACTTACTTGTGCCTGTATGTTATGCATTTTGCTGATAATTTATTTTTAAAAATAGATTATCTATTCAGTTAACATCAAACTGGGTTTGATCGATCAAGGTTGGGAACCAAACATTGCTCCTTAATGAATCATAGAATTCCTACAATGCAGATAGAAGCCATTTGATTCTGCACTGAACTTCCATAATAGTCCAAAACAGAAGAAGCAGAATTGATATGCATAAATATTCTTTATTCAATGCTGTTTCAGATCTGGAAGTCACTGCCAGAGACTGTAGTTATAAAGTTGTGTTATAAAGTTCTTTTGAAGGCTTACCTCTCATATAATGTTTCAACCAAAGTTTCAGTTTGAAGTGACAATAAAATACGTCATTGAGTCGTACAGCATGGAAACAGACCTTTTGGTCCAACTCTCCATGCCGATCAGTTTACCTAAATTAAACTAGTCCCATTTCCCTAGTGCCATATCCCTCTAAACCTTTCCCATCCATGTATCTGACCAAATGTTTTTTAACTGTTCTTGTGGCAGTATTGGCTGGCATGCAAACATATGTAGCAATGTCTTCTGGGGACGTGTTAGCTTGAAGTCATTTCAGCGGGCTAAACAGACGAAACGGAAATTCTTTCTGACATGTGCAATTTGTACATTAATGTTAAATATTGCAAGTTCCTACCTCGCCAGACCTCCTAAGGTTATTAACCCTTTTTTCCACTCATCTGTTGTTACATCCTTTGGCTGCTGCATGCAGAATTTATTCTACCTATTGCAACAGAACAGTGAAGAAGATGTGGAGCTTTGGGTTGTATCTCCTGACAGCAGCTCAAGGGTCCACAAACTCAGATGGGTGGCTCAGTGGTTAGCACTGCTGCCTCACAGCACCAGGGACTCGGGTGTGATTCCAGCCTTAGGTGACTGTGTGGATGTTGCACGTTCTTCCTGTGTCTGGGTGGATTCCTTTGGGTGCTCTGGTTTCCTCCCTCAGACCAAAGATGTGTAAGTTAGGTGGATTGGCCATGGGAAATTGCCCATAGCATGCAGGTTTGATGGATTAGCCATTGGAAATGCAAGGTTACGGGGACAAGATGGGGCACTCAGTGCAGAATCAAATGGCCTCTATCTGCACTGTAGGAATTCTATGATTCATTAAGGAGCAATGTTTGGTTCCCAACCTTGATCGATCAAACCCAGTTTGATGTTAACTAAATAGATAATCTATTTTTAAAAATAAATTATCAGCAAAATGCATGTGCGTTCATAATGATTTTGTAAAAAAAATCTTTAAGATGTTGTTAAAATGTTTAATATAATGTTAAAATATTTTTCATGACTAGTGATATTTATATTTTCAAAAACAACCTTCAGCACTTCCTTATTTTTGTACTGTCCCAAAATCGACAAACTGTGAGAACTTCTTATTTGGCCTAAAGGTTCCAGCTCAGATATCAATGGCACACAACAACTTGGGTACCATTCCACCAAATGTGATGCACCCTTATTAAACTACTAAGCAAGGAGGTTGGTTAGCTCATTTACTGGGTCACCAGTTTGTTACGCAGAGCAACACTAATAAAGCGGGTTTAATCCCTGCACAGGCTCAGGTTACCATACAGGACACTCTCCCTTCACCTGAGATGTGGTAAGCCTCAGGTTAAGATTTGAGCAGTTCTCCTTCTCTCTAATGAGGGAATAGCCCTATGGTCTGTTTGGGCTGTGGTAACTTTTACTTTTGAATACTCACAAAGACACTGGCTAATTAGAAATCCTGTGAGTTAGGTGGTCAACACATCGGACAGATGTCCTGGTAGATCTTCTGCGCATATGAGCAGATTTCCCTGGAGCGTTGGAGGCTGAAGGGTGACCTCATAGAAGTTTATGACATCATAAGGGGTAGAGATAAGGTGAATAGTCAAGGATTTTTTTCCGCAGGATAGGGGAGTCTAAAACTAGAGGACGTAGGTTTAAGGTGTGAGGGGAAATATTTAAAAGATTTAAGAGGCAACATTTCCACACAGAGGGTGGTGCGTGTTTGGAATGAGCTGCCAGAGGAAGTGGTGGAGGCTGGTACAATTTTATCATTTAAAAGGTATCTGGATGGGTACATGAATAGGTTTAGAGGGATATGGGCCAAATGCTGACAAATGGAACTGGATTAATTTAGGACATGTGGTCGGCACAGACGAGTTGGACTGAAGGGTCTGTTTCCGAGCTGTACATCTCTATGACTCTAGGACAATGCCGTTGTACCTGCTACAGTGACAGATTGTTCCCAAAATCTTTATTTTTATCTGCTCCTTGAAAACAGTGTGGGCCACATAAGATAATGCCTGATTTTGGCCCATTTCATTGTTTATTTAATTATATCGCCACCCTGCTTGAAACGATTGTTAGAAGTATATTCACTGCATTCTTTTCAAGATAGTGCTTGAATAACACCCCTATCAATCTCCAATTCTAGAGAGAAGGAAGCATTTTTATGGCCACAGTAGTCGTGAGGCTGCTGTTTCCTCACAGCTCTAAGATAGTTTTTAAAAAATTTCCATTGCAGAGCAAATTTGTGCCTTGACCAATATTTTACCATTCTGTCTTTCTGTTCTCAAGACCGAAATGCAGTTCTTTGTTCAAACTGTCAATGTCTCCTCTGATATACGATTCTACGACCATAAGACAAGGTCAACACACAAGACTCCACCACAACCAGCTTACATTCATTGATATGGAATAAAGATAAGAACATTTCCCACCTTGAGTGCAACTAGTGACAGGCAACAAATTGCTGGCCTGTCCCACGAGAGAGAATAAAATGAAATATTTACATGATTCAATGTGATTAATACAAAAATAAACATAAGAACTTAAGAACTAGGAGCAGGGGAAGGCAATTCATCCCTTCAAGCCTGCTCCACCAGTTAATACAGTCATGGCTGGTCTTACCTTGGCCTCAGCTCCACTTTCCTGCCCACTCTCAACAACCCTTCAACACATTACTAATTGAATATCTGTCCATCTCTGCCTTACATCTACTCAATGTCCCAGCATCCACCACAATCTGGGGGAATGAATTCCTTAGATTCATGACCCTTTGAGAAAAGTAATTTCTTCTCATCTCTGTTTTAAATCTGCTACCCCTTATCCTAGAACTATGACCTCTCCTTCTGGATTGGCCCACACGAGGAAACATCCTCATGACATATAATTTGTTAATTCCCTTTAGCATTTTATACCTCAATTAAATCTTCCCACATATTTTTTTTCTGAACTCCAGAGAGCATAGGCCTAAACTGCTCAATCTCTTTTCATAAGCAAAAAACCCTCACCTCTAGAATCAATCTGGTAAACCTCTTCTGAGCTGCCTCCAAGACAGCTACATCCCTCTTCAAGTAAGGGAATCAAAATTGTAATTGTAAAGGATGATGCAGAAACAGAGACTGTTGGAGAAACACAACCAATCCGGGAACATCTGTTGTAAACAGCAAAGAATGCAGTGACTTACAGAGATTGTGTGTGTGTGTTTGTGTTTGTGATTGTGTTAGTGAGTGTGTGTATGTGTTAATGAGTGTGTGTGTGTGCATTAGTGAGTGTGTGTGTGTGTGTGTTAGTGAGTGCGTGTGTCTGTGTGTTTGCAAATGTATGTGTGTATGTATGTGTGAATGTGTGTGTGTTAGTATATGAGTGTGTGTATCTGTTACTGTGTGTGTGTGTCAGTGTATGAGTGTGTGTATCTGTTAGTCTGTGTGTGTGAGCATGTGTCTATATATGTATGTGTGTGTGTGTTTGCATATGCATGTGTGTATGTATGTGTATTTGTGTACGTGTGAGCATGTGCGTGCGTGTGTTTGTGTGTTAGTATATGAGTGTATGCATCTGTTACTGTGTGTGAGCATGTGTGTATATGTATGTGTGCACGTGTTAGTATGTGAGTGTGTGTATCTGTTAGTGTGTGTGTGAGCATGTGTGTATACATGTTTGTGTGTGTGTGTGAGTGTGTGTACTTGTTTCTGTGTGTGAGTGTGTGTGTGTACTTGTTTCTGTGTGTGAGTGTGTGCAAGTGTATATACATGTGCTTTGGTGTATGTATGTGAGACATTGACTCACAAGACACATCATTTGTTTACTTCTAAGTCGGGATGCAGTGGCTACATCCCAACCAGGCAACTTCAATTTATGATTGGGCTGAAATGGAAATGCTGCAGTGGGATCAATATTTTTATGTGATCAACATCTGTAAACTACTTTAACGATGAAAGTGCATGGCAGTTAGTGGGCCCCAGCCTGTCGGACATATCTGCTTCGGGAACAAGTTAACCAGCTGCATCGTCAACATCTGTCAAGCTGCCCAATATTTATTAGCATTTGTTAAGGATGTTGAAAGATTAAATTCTGAAGAATAATTGCATGGCAGTGTGAAAGATTAGAAAATCAGCAAAATGTGAGAAGTTAATGAATCCCACATCTGGAGGATGATGCCTCCATATGCCTACAGTTCACAGGGGAAGAGATCTGTTGCGGGGGTGGGGGGTGGGGAGTGCGGAGTCTCTGAACTGATCATCTGTTAGATGTGCACAATCGGAGTCAGGTTGTTTTAGGAAAAGAAGACAATTTTAGGCTGTTTTGCTGAGATCGTGGACAATTAGATTTCCTCAGTCTCTGGCAGATCCGCATTGGGCCTACGATGTTTAAGATTCCACCTCCACAGCTGGTGAACAGTGCCAAGAGTAGAGGAAGGCAACAGAATATTTTTCTATTTTCTTCTGGAGATACAGGTAGTGCGGGAGTGTGGGCATATATTAACCATCCTTGGTTTGACACAACTGCTTTGTTTGTTCGCCAGAAATCAGCTGATTTGTGTTGCCCTGGAAACACATACCGATCAATTCAGATAAAGGTAGCAGGCTTCTTTCGCTTCAATTTTAAGTCTGGATGAAAGAGCAGAGGGACCTTGGTGAAGACATGCACAGATCATTGAAAGTGGCAGGACACATGGAGAGAGCAGTGAGCAAAACATGCAATATTCTTGTATTTATTAATAAGGGGATTGAGTACCAAGAACGAAGAGGCGATGTTGAACTTGTATAGGACATTTGTTGGGTCTCAGCTGGAGCTTTGTGTGCAGTTCTGTGTGCCACACTGCCAGACGGACGTGAACGCATTGGAGAGAGAGCAGAATGAATGTCCGTGGATGAGGAACTTCAGTTGTGAGGATAGAATGAAGAAGTTGGGATTATTGTCTTTAGAGAAAATGTTAACAGGAAATCCGAAAGAGATTTTCAAAATCATGAGCAGGCTGGACAGAATAGATATGGGACGACTGTTCCCACTCATAAAGAGAACAAGAGGGCAAAGTTTTCAAGTGGATCTACAAAGGAAGAAGAGTCAAGTGAGAAAAAAAAACCTTTTCACACAGTGAGTAATTCAGGTCTGGAATGCACTGCCTGGAAATGTGGTGCAGACAACTTCAATGGAGACATTCAGGAGGAGCATTGGATGTTTATTTGAATAAAAATAATATACAAGGGTCTTGGGGGGAAAGCAGGAGACTGGCATTAGATAATGATGCTCATTCTTTTAAAAATTATTCACAGGATTAGTGCATCACTGGCTAGGCCAGCATTCCTAATT
This sequence comes from Rhincodon typus, assembly GCF_021869965.1. Classification (NCBI taxonomy): domain Eukaryota; kingdom Metazoa; phylum Chordata; class Chondrichthyes; order Orectolobiformes; family Rhincodontidae; genus Rhincodon; species Rhincodon typus. Next base: position 10,894,563 of record NC_063367.1, on the reverse strand, counting down.
ACCCAGAGTGGTTCTAGTAAAGACTGGTTCTAGAATTAGTTCTAGTTTATCCAGAGAGGAAAAAAATGACATTTTTACAGGCGTACTTTGTCAAGTTCTACCACAATACAACATATTTCAATGAAACTACTGTTCACTCTTCTACATGCCCATTCCAACTCAATGTCTCCTTATCAGATAAATCTTGTATCCCAGGTATCAATCTAATGAACATTTATTGCACCCTATATAAAACATGCATATTCTCTGCACAGAGAGACTAGCACTCTGTATGGTACCGTAGGTTTGGTTTCACCAAATCTCTGTACAATTGCAGCAAGTGCTCCTTAGTCTTGTATTCCAACCCCTTGCAAAGAAGGTTAACATACCATTTGCCTTCCTAATCACTTGCTCCTCCTGCATGTTAACTGAACAGTCCATAATGAGTCTTTCAAATGCAATTTGGAGTTCTTTCATAAAGCAACACTGTGAGCAACACTATTTGAGCAATTTGAGATGTGATAAGACATACGTTCAGTGTAGTATCCTTGGGAGGAAGTGAGTTCTTTGGAACCAATGGTTTCAAGAACTTTCCACCTATTGGGTTTTCTTTATATTAAACCTGGGTCATTGTGGACCAATTAAAAATGAATAATTATATTGATGACTCAACAATGCCATTGTCATTGTATTACGTGATATTGGGAGAATTAAATAAACAATTGTATTTCCAACTCATCAATTCCTAGACATGTTATATTCCAGGTGCAATGGGTAAAGGGGCAAATTATTGTGTTATGGACCAGACCAAACCTCCTCAAAAAATTCAGAAGATAGTTTAGGCCCTAACTTTTTCTTATTTTAAAGATAAATGTAAGATGTTGCAATCTAAGGTTTTGTTGCATTCCAGATGCAATCCAATTGGTCAAACTACTGGATTTAAAGCAAAACACACTTCATTCATCTACTATACACAGAGGGTGAATCATGTGTGAATTAACTTCCTGAGGAAGTGGTGAATGCAGGTACAGTTATAATGTTTAAAAGACATTTGAATAAGTATATGAGTAGAAAAGGTTTGGAACGATATGGGCCAGGAGCAGGCAGGTGTGATTAGACCCTTCAGTCGAAGCAATCCATGCCGAACATAATCTCAAACTAAACTATGTTCTATGTTCTATGTTCTATGATACGGGCCACGTAGATTATGTTCGGCATGGACTGCTTGGACCAAAGGGTCTAATCACACCTGCCTGCTCCTGTCCCATATCACTCCAAACATTTTCTATTCATTTACTTATCCAAATGTCTCTTTCCATGCTGCATGACTCTATGACTCTAAGACTATAGTTAAAATGCTACAAAAGAAAGAAGGAATTGGAATAACTCTACCGGAAAGCTTAACAGAATAATAGATATAGATATAGTAACTATTACTAATTAACTGATCCAATATAGTAACATCCCATAAACACACTCTTGGCAACAGACAAAATTCAGAAAACAGATTGCCTCACATAACTTCATCAGACCAGGGGGGGAAAGAAAATCAAGAGAAAACTCTGAGAGAGAGTAGCAGCTGGTAGAGATTTACTATAACTTCCAACTCTGTGGACACCACAGAAAATTAAAACTAAAAGTTTTGGTTCTGTGAGTGCTTGATCACAGCCATCCAGGCTGCTTCTATTGTTCCAACTTTAAAACAAAAACCCAGGACCTCACAAGTTGTTTATTACTATAGTAAACAGCTCAATACCTTTGTCGTAAAACCTCTCTTCAAAAAAACCAAGGCCAAATTACACATCTTAAAGCCGGAGTATCGTCACATTTTCTTAAAATTCACTCTCAGAATGAGGGCATCGCTTACCAGGCAGAATTTATTGCCTACCCCTAATCCTTGAGAGTCAACCACATTGCTGTGGATCTGGAATCATATGTAGGCAGTTTCCTTCCCTAAAGGGCATTAATGAACCAGTTGGGTTGTTCCTTACAATTGACAGTGGGCTCATGGTCACCGTTAAATTCTTAATTCCAGACTTTTTATTGAACTCAAATTCCACCTTCTACCTTGGCAGGATTTGAACCTGGGTCCCCAGGAACATTACCTGGGTCTCTGGATTAGCAGTCCAGCGATAATACTAGTAGACTATTGCCTCCCTTACTGTTTGGGTAGGGTGGCGAGCAAATGCTTGATTTTAGCAGATTACTGACGTGATCGCACACTGAATTCTGGGATTGTGACCACCCAGGGAAATTTCAGCCTCCTTGGGGCAATGTATTCCACAGAACTTCAGCGGGTACCCAATGTCTAGCATCACCACTGGAGCATTCAGTTAATGCATGTGCAGAGAAAGTGATGATATTATTCAAGTACACCTGAATTTCTATTTGCCTGTATCGGTTCCTAAATCCATCTGCATTAACGCATGTACAAATATATATAAAATGCTAGCATATCCTGTTCAGTTTAGCATGCAATAACTGTTATAGCTAACAGCCATTTTGCAACAATAACGTGGAGAAAATTTTACATTCAATAAAAACCGAAAGAACTGTGGATGCTGAAAATTAGAACCAAAAACAGAAATTGCTGGAAAAGCTCAGCAGGTCTGGCAGCATCTGTGGAGAGAAATCAGAGTTAACCTTCTCAGGTCCAGTAATCCTGCCTCAGAACTGAATTTTATGTTCCTCTGAGAATAGGTTAGTTGGAGGCAGGGGTGTATAAATTCGGTGTAATTGCATGAGGACAACCTCCTGCACTGCCCCTAATGCAATTTACCCAAGGCAGAGAAGGCTTTAGGAGGCCCACCTGCTCTTGGGTCATTCGATGTTCCAATGTGAACAATTAAGGGCCTCTTTCTGTCCTGCCACAAGTTTTCCCATGCTGTTGAAGGTCAGAGCAGAGTTTGAAGCTCACCAGGCCTCATTCCTCAGGCTGCTGATGGTAAAGTGGGATGTTCTAACTTGAAGGTCTCCCTAAGCTGACAGGTGGCCCTAACTTCAAGGTCTTGCCCAATGCCCTCCAAGAGGTGCCTACACCTCATGCTTCCACACCCCTGCAAACCCTCCCCACCACCCCCCCCACCCCCAGTAGGGCCTCCTAACCTGTCCTCACCATAAATGAACCCAATTTACCTACCCATCGAGCTCTGTGGCTTCTCACCATTGGAAACTGGGTATAGTCCCACCAGTGACCACAACTCTTGATATTTCCAGAGACCTGCCATCCATTTGCTTGACTAATTGAACACGAAGGTGGGATTTCATCCTGAGATTTGACTGGAAGTCTCATCCTGAGCCAATTAATGCCCTAACAAGCTAAACCCACAGAGGAGGGTACAGCTCTACAATTTACTCCCAGTGTGGAGATCCTGGCACATGATAAAATTCTGACTGTGGTGTCTAGTGACAGATTATTTCACATTCCATGAAATTCCATTGGCAGTTCCAAAATTGCCCACAATCATAATGAATTGGCTGAGGAATATCTGACATTATAATGTAAATCACAAAAAAAAATCACATCAATGATTAACACGATGTATGCTGTATTCTTTGAGGTATCTGATAGCCACTGGTCAATTGGTAGCTCTTTTTGTATGGGGGTTCAAGTCCGATTGCAAAGATTTAAGGACAAAGCTAGCCAAGGTGCTGGTGCAGTGCTGAGGGAGTGCTGTGAGGAAGAAAATAGGTTTTCATGCTGCCTGATTTTAGACAATGCTAGCTAAAATCCACTACTTTCCAATAAAATGGTCTTATTAACATTCCACACATTTAAGGAATTCTGGCTAAGCCTCTTAAAGGTCAAGAAGACCTTTATGATTTGGTTACAGAATTTTTAGGTATCAGCAGTTTTCAATCTCTCGACAAAGCTGTGAATAGTCTTTCTTTTTAAAATTCCCCATTAAATGCATCAAATGTTCTTTCCTTTTCTGGTGCTCTACCAAATGTTTTGCGCTTTTAGTTTTTTTTTGTTGTCGCATATGCCGAGGAAAATACAGTGAAAAGTGTTCTGTTGCCACAATCCACCGCCATTTTTAGGTACAAAGGAATAAAAAGAAAGTGCTTCAATAGAGTTCAGCTTCATTGCCCGGTGTCCCAAACACGGCTCCAGGACTTCTGCAAGATCCCTGCTTCAGGTGTACCGCTCCACCACAGCTGAAGCCCCCACTGGCATTCCAGGAGCCCATATGTCGGACCTAGGAAGCCAGGAGTCCCTGTTCCACCATCGCTGCAGCTGACAGCTCCCTCCCAATTGCAGGAGTCTAGGCACTGGGCCTACAAAGCCAGAATTCCCCGTTATACAAGAAACATGAAAAATAGGAGCAGGAGTAGACCCTTTGAGTTTCCCCATTCAGTGTAATAATGGCTGATCATGCAAATCAGTTTCCTGTTCCTGCTTTTTCTCCATACCCTTTGATTGTTTTAGGCCTAAGAACTATACCTAATTCTTTATCGTAAACATTCAATGCTTTGGCTTCAACCACTTTCCACGGCAGAAAATTCCACAGGCTCACCACTCTCTGGGTGAAGAAATTTCTCCTCATCTCAGCCCTAAATAGCTTACCTCATGCCCTTAGACTGTGACCCCTGGTTCAGGACTGCCTACATGAAACATACTCTCACTTCCATCTTTCAGCCATGTAGGCATTAATCATTAATCATTAATCAGACAATCGACTGAGGCTCAGCTGCGGTACCCTTGGCTCTGAGTCAATCATAGAATCCCTACAGTGTGGAAGCAGGCCAATCAGCCCATCGTGTCCACACTGACCCTCCAAGGAGCATCCTGTCCAGAAAGGAGAGAGATTTTAAAAAGACATAAGGGGTAAATATTTTACACAGAGGGTGGTTTGCATGTGGAATGAACTTCCTGAGGAAGTGGTGGATGCGGGCACAGTTACAACATTTGAAAGACACTTAGATAAGGACATGAATAGGAAAGGTTTGAAGGGATATGGGCCAGCAGCAGGCAGGTGGGACAGTTCTGAGGAAGGGCCACCGGACCCGAAATGTTAACTCTGTTTTCTCCTTCATAGATGCTGCCAAACCTGCTGAGCCTTTCCAGAAATAGTAGGAACTGCAGATGCTGGAGAATCTGAGACAACAAGGTGCAGAGCTGGATGAACACAGCAGGCCAAGCAGCATCATAGGAGCAAAAAGGCTGACGTTTCAGGCTAGACCCTTCATCAGAAATGCTTTAGAAAGCCTTTCCAGAAACTTTGTTTTTGTTCAGCATATACTAGTTGGACTGAAGTGTCTGCCTCTGTGCTGTGTGAATCTATGGCTTTATGATGCATGATTATGGCTCTATAAAGATCTTGAACACTTCTTAACAATTTATAGACAAGTCAGGATTGAAAGATTGTCATAGAATGTATTCTGACTCAGGTTAAAAAGTTAATTGCATTTGATTGTCTGTGTGCCTACCACTCAAAGCCATTGTCTATGTCAACTTAGTTGACTGAATGTAATAAATGGATTACATTGCAACGGTATTTGTTTTGTCAGATTTGAATTGTTTTAGACTTTCGCCATTGCTATTGGTCTTCCTCCTCTTAGGCTTTTTTTTAAGTTGAACACATTAATGCTTTTCTGCCTCAATTACTTTCTGTTTCTTCAGCTGAAAATTAAGAATGTTACTGCAGAGGAACAACCAAGACCTAATTCATTCACCCCAGCTTTAGAGATTGAATAGAATCTGACAACTTCTATCTCAAGGCAAGACGCATCTACTGGATGCTGAATAATTTGTATGTGGAAGGAAAGGCAAATGGTTCATTGGTTCTTATTAACTGCTTAGCAACTGATCAAATAGAAAATGCCTGCAAAATTTTATACTGATTTTGAAAATCAGGATCATTATTGGACAGAAGGTCAACTTTAATCTCCACACATTCATCAATATTCAATACACTTCCTGCACCTCCAACACACTGTGGCTTCAATTTGCAGTACTGGTACTGTCTACAAGGTGCATTATCTATAAGGTGTACTATCAGGCATTTTATCTACAAAGTGTACTATAGGCAATCATCAAGGTTTTTAAAGCTGCTCCTCCCACTATGACGACCTCGAACTGGAAGAATGAGGAGCAAAAGCAATTGAGAAAACAAGCACTTCCATCACCCTCCAAGTGACACACAAATAGACTTCATTTTCACTCTGGAAATTTCTGGAGGGCTGCCCTGTATTATGAAAGAGTGGGGGACATGTCCGTGGATTTTCACAGCCAGCAAGGGAATAACAGCTTGGTCTAAAACTACTGGGCCTGTCTTCACACAGTAATCAATTAATATGATAAATTGAGCAACAATTTCAGAAAGACCCTCTTATCCAGGCCTTCAGCTACCTCTGAAACATACAGTGAATTGTTTCCATGTGGATCTTTGGAAGTGCAGCAGTGTGTGGATTTGAGTGTTCAGGGGAGGGGTTCAAGTAGAGGGCACACCAAGGATTATGGATTCCTTCCAAAGAATCAACGTTAAGTTCCTATTCCATCTGGACCTCTCGAAGTACGCACACATGTCAAGGAATTCTGGGCACTGGTTGTCAATTTCAAATACAGCCCCAACTGATTGAAGAGCACCTGATGGCCAGATCTCAGCAAGGCAACTGTTTCAAATAGGCCGCAATCAATTGTCGTCTTCAAAGCAATCAATAATTGAAGATTATCCCTGATGTCAAACACAGCACATGATCAAATTATAAGTATAAATACACAGCACAATCAGACCAAGGCTAGGAGAAAGGAGGCTGAATATCAGATGTCTGTTTTCCAGTCTGAAAATACCATCCACAGGGACCTGCTCTCTATGTGGAGTGAACATATGTGTGAGAAGCAAGAGGAGATCATTTGGCCCCTCAAGCCTGTTCCACCAGGACAATCTGTGCCAGATCACACCACTACATCCTGTTTCCCCATGACAAGGTCAGTGTTGCAGTCCAGGCAGGTAGACTTTACCAATATAGTGGGCACTCCCTTAGGTTAAGGGTGCTACAGGCACCTATTGGGTTGAGTGCACTATATAACAACAGGGCTGACTTCATCAATAGAAAATGGTTCTATTCCATCAGTGTCCAAACCATCTGTGATCATCGGTCCCACATCTTACCAATTTGCGCTGGGTAATTTTGGAGTTGCTATGATGCTTATATTCTTGATAACGATAAGGTTTCTGCTTCTTTTCAAGGACTAAATGCCAATCCATTCTGGAGAAGGGTCAGTCAACCTGAAACATAAACTCTGATTTCCCTCCACAGATGCTGCCAGAACTGCTGAGCTTTTCCAGCAATTTCTGTTGTTGTTTCAGGTTTACAGCATCTGCAGTTCTTTCTGTTCTTATTTATGCAAGGCAATCAACTGTACTTGATGACTCCGGTACACAAGCCGCAATGCAGCACATTCTTCAATAAAAACTGTCATGGAGCAGACGTTAGCCTTCCCAAAGGTGAAGTTCCAATACTTGGATCAGCATGGATGTCCTTCATGTACAGTCTCGACAGAGTATGTCTCATGATCCTTGCATGTTGTACTGTGCACAATTAGAGCAGGCAAAGGCGGGGATGTGATGCAGACTGAAGATCTGGATCATGGCAGCAGTCCTCCTCCTCCAAGGAAGATGAGGACATTGATTAGGAGGAACATTACCTTCACCATGGTATTGAACTGCCATAGAGTCACAGAGTTGTACAACATGGTAACAAACACTTCTGTCCAACACGTCCATGCCAACCAGATGTCCTAAATTAATCTTGTCCCATTTCCCAGCATTTGGCCCATATCCCTCTAAACCCTTCCTATTCATGCACCTATCCAGATGCCTTGGAAATGCTGTAAGTGTACCAGTCTTTACCACTTCCTCTGACAGCTCATTCCATACACACACCACCCTCTGCATGATAATTGACAGCCTCCTCCAACAGATCAAAGTTAATTGAAGATCTCATTCGCTGACTGTAAATTCACTGCTGCTCCAAAATCAAGGTTACCATGTAGTGTCCCAAAAGGAGAGAGAGCTTTAGTTGTTGTTCTACCTTTGCTCCTTTTTTCCCAATTTTTGATAAGTGTGAACATTTACAACTGTTTGAAGGCTTTACAGACATCAAATGCTCTGACATCCAACGATAATGATAATGTGTGCCACGATGGACACTAAGGAAAGAGTAGAACTCCTTCAGACAGGATTCTATTGTTGTGTGGGGCTACAGAAGGGCACCCTCTGTAGTTTTACTCTTATAGCTGCAGCTAAAATTACAGTCATTGCAATTGCATAAGAGTTGCTTTAAAGAGCTGATATATTTCCAAAGGCGATATTCCATTTCCAATGACAAGTCATCTGTGCTCACAGCAGATTTTCTTTCTCCTTGCCCTCCCACTACGTCCAGGAGCACTCATGGGACCTGCAGATGGGGCGGAGGGAGCCTGCCCTTTAGCAGAGCTTGTTGGTCTTGAAGGTTGGGTGGAAGACTCTGAGAACATTTGTGGTTAGAGTACACAGATATGCTGAGAGTGAGTATCCTGCCCAGATTTAAGTTCACCATCCACAGCCACAGCTTCTACTGGGTTGGATATCACATGTAGGGATGTTGGGAACGTGCTTCCATTGGTAAGAGAGACTAGAACCTGAGGGCACAGGCTTAGAGTAAAGAAAAGACCATTTAGAATGGAGATGAGGAGAAACTTCTTCAGCCAGAGGGTGGTGAATCTATGGAATTGACTGCCACAGAAGGCTGTGGAGGCTAGGTCATTGAGAATATTTAAGGCGGAGATAAATAGTTTCTTGATTGTCCGTGGATCAAGGGTTATGGGGAGAAAGCAGAAGAATGGAGTTCGGAAACTTATCAACCATGATTGAATGGTGGAGCAGACATGATGGGCCGAATGGCCTAATTTTTGCTCCTATGTCTTATGGTCTTATGGTAGGGTGGAGAAGGAAGGGTTGGGCATCTCTGCATTGGGCTGTAAGGAGATGTCTGGTGATGGTCTTTATGTGGTTCCTCTTTCACTTGGGTGACGGCTGGCACCTCCTTGAGAGGAGGGGGCAACTGAAGTGAGGTCAAAGTCCTGATCACCCTCTCACCTTGCTGTAGCTATTGAACGATGGAGTGCAGCTCTGGGACCATACACAGCAGACGCTGAGGGTTCTGATGGATTGGGGTCTCTATGGCAGCCACCATTTGTCCACACAGATAGTCAGACACACACATGCCAGAGCCAGGATGGTATTGATGTCACTTATCGATCACTTCAGTCTAGTTTCTCACAAATCCACCTGCTGCCTCTGTGTCTGTTTCTGTAAGTTCACAAAGTTAATAACGGCCAACACCCATGGGACCCTCTCCTGGCTGGGGTTTGAGTACATGCCCAGTCTCCAGAAATGCTCTGAACGCCAGTGACCAGGGCACATCTTCCTTGGCCAGATGTGGAGAGGTTTCAGTGACCACCAAAATGTGCTGTCGCTGCTCAGTTAAAGTACTCACCAAGTACCTGAGCTGCTGAATGGTGTGGGGGAATGGCTTGGGATGCGATGGCCTGGTAGTATTATCACTGGCCTGTTAATCCAGAGACCCAAGTAATCATTCAGGTTTTGGGTTCAAATCCTGCTGCAGCAGATAGTGAAAATTGAATTCATTAAAAATCTGGAATTAACAGTCTAATGGTGACATGAACCCATTATCATTGGTCAGCAAAACACATTTGGTTCACTAATATTCTTTAGGGAAGGAAATTGCTGTACTTACCTGGTCTGGACAAGGTGGGTGACACGGTGGCTCAGTGGTTAGCACTGCTACCTCACAGCGCCAGGGACCCGAGTTTGATTCCAGTTTTGGGCGACTGTCTGTGTGCAGTTTGCACATTCTCCCTGTGTCTGTGTGTGTTTCCTCCACAGGCCAAGATGGGCAAGCTAGGTAGACTGACTTTGGGAAATGCAAGGTTACAGGGATAGGGTCTGGGTGGGATGCTCTTCAGAGAATCAGTGTGGACTTGATGGGCCAAATGGCCTACCCCAAATTGTGAGGTTCTATGACATGTGACTCCAGGCCCACAGCAATGTGGTTGACTCTTAACTGCCCTCTGGGATAGACAATAAATGCTAGGCCAGCTTGTGAATGAACATAAATTAAAAAACGCCTCGCAAATATATTTTTCTGAGGGATCTACAGCCTCTTCCTCAGAGGTGGAAGAAGGAACTGACGTCTGGAGGGGCTCGTCTCTTGCTATATGAAGGAAGGAGGATTTTCTCCTTGCAGGGGGAGGAGACAGATGTCAGTCACACCAACGCCTGTCTCAGCTTTTAGCCGAATTATGAGCCCTTTTGTCCAGCAGTGAGGCAAAGGGAAGGATTGCCTGAGACGGAAGTGCCTGGAGGAGTTGTTAGAGTTTGAGAAGGAGCAGGAGATTTAGGCAGCTATCGTGCATGAAGTTGCATAGAGTTGGTAGTTTGGGGGTCAATTGGAGGACAACATGAGAACCACTGAGGGAAGATGCTGCAAATAATTGTGAGAGTGGTAGACTACCAGCCTTGGTGAGTGCTGTGTACAATAGAAGAGATAGAGTGAGTGTGAAGTAGCAGAGAGAGAGGTGGTGGCACTTATCCTGGCACAGCATCCTTCCTGCATTTACCGTAAGATAGAGTAGCATAGGGGTGGCACAGCGGCTCAGTGGTTAGCACTGCTGCCTCACAGTACCAGGGACCTGGGTTCGATTCCACCCTTAGGCGACTGTCTGTTTGGAGTTTGCACATTCTCCCTGTGTCTGCGTGGCTTCCTGAGGGTGCTCCAGTTTCCTCCCACAGTCCAAAGATGTGCAGGTTAGGTAAATTGCCTGTAGTGTTCAGGGATGTGTAGATTAGGTCGGTTACAGGGGAATGGCTCTGTGTGGAATGGTCTGAGGTTCGGTGTGGACTTGTTGGGCCAAAGGGCCGGTTTCCACACTGTAGGGATTCTATTCTATGATAATTAGACCATTCAGCTCATCAAGTCTGCTGGGCCATTCAATCATGGCTGATATGTTTCTCAACCCCATTCTCCTGCCTTCTCCCCATAACCCTTGATCCCGTTACACATTCCTCTGGACTGTGGATACCAGGTCATTGCCTCACACCAGACTTTTAGTATCGGTGCCCATGCTCTCCTCTGGCGCTCTCGGGTAAAGAGAAACACCCTCCTCATTCCCAAGGCCCTCCAAGTCCTTGTCAGCAAAGCAAAGTATCAACTCGCCTCCCTCAGCCAGATCATTTTGACTTGCACAGGGACACAATTAATTGTTCAAAGTGGTTTAAGTATGCCACTTGCTGTGCGAATGCCAGGAAGTCCTGATTCCAGTGAGCACTTCCTCCTCTGCTGACCGCATGCTGGCTCGAGATAAGAGCTACGGATGCCGGATGTGTGACGAATGAGGTGAACAGCACAGAACAGCACTAGAAATGTCACCAGCGTTGGGAAACTCGCCATTGAACTCCCCTGAAACTGACCCTCAGCTAAAATATGGGAAATGTCAGTCCCATCGCTTCTGCCGTCCTAATATTGAATTGGATGGCATTTCAATACTGGATAGGCAGTCCGCTAATTTAGCCACAGTGGAAGAGGCGATGGTGGAGTGAAGTTGGGCATTTGTAAGCGTACATGTGAAAAGTAATGCTGTGCTTTCCGACTTATAAAGAGACATATTAATGAAAGACCTTCCCTCACAACGACTCGTGAATTGAGAGAGGGGAAAATTCACCTCAGGTGATAGCCAGCTTGGGATCACAACACTTTGAAAAAGTATCTCCATTGTGGCAGCAGTGAGAGGCTAAAGTTCAAGGTAAGCTAACATCATGAAAGTGACAAAGCACAGTCCAAGTTGAAGATTGGAAGCAATGATGTTCTAATGTTGCTGTGGCAGTTAATAAACAGATATTATTTCTGATTGTACAATCATTGTGTTTATGTTACAGGATGACCCAGGAAATATTTTCAATAAATAATTATTGGCTCTCATTTACTTTGAGTCCATTTGTTCCCTGCAAGAAAAGTATGGCAAATTTATCAAGAACCTTTAAAAGCATAACAAAAATCACAAAGAGTTTCACAAATAGGCAAAAGTGAAAACAGAGTTGGCCAGGTTGGGAGATATTACAGGATGACTGAAAGTGTCCCAGAAAACACTTGAGAATGGAGAGGAAGGAGAAAGTGTGTAAAAACAGAGTGGGGCCAACCTAGTTAAAGGTTCTGCCATGTAAACAAAGTCCTTTATCGAGGAATCATTTAGTCCCTGACCATGTTGATTTCTGAAAACACTTGGTCTTGGATTCGGTTGGAACTGATTACGTTGTAAAAGTGCATTCCTTGTCAAATAAATCATTACATTGAACAAGTTCCCCTCCGCATACTGTGTTAATAGGAATGAGTGCACACACAATGATCCCAGTGTAATGGATACACAGTCTATTAGCAGACAGTGGCTACACTTGCTCATTGTGTGGCTAAGAGAGAACAACGACAAGCGTCACGTCCGGTTAACTCTAACTTACAGCTGATGCCAGCTGCATTTGAAACTCTGCAGGACGTTTCGATGTGGTGATCGTAGCAGCTCCGTGAGACCGAGGTACCAGTGATGTAGTTGATAGAGCTATCTGCTATCTATACTAAATCGTTATGTATAACCATGGTTTCAGTCTTGACTCGGTAGATATCACTTTTGCCTCTGATTCAGTTGAGTGTAGGTTCAAGTGCCAGTACAGAGATGTATAATTCACAATGGATCAGCAGCTCTGCTGGTGCAGGAGAAATTGCCTTGCCTCTGAGGCAGACATTCTTGGTTCAAGTCCCACTCCAGGACCCAACAAATAATTAAAGTGTGTTTACAATGTGCAAAGACTTAATGTGTGTCAACCTGCCAACCCTTCCAACTCATGCAACGGCAGGAAGTAAGAGTGGGAGAAATTCCTGGTTAGCCATGTGATGAAAAGGACATTGGAACCTTGACCACCACTATCCATGGCTCCACAAAACAGCAGCAAGTAGAAGTGAAAGTTGTCATAGCAATGTGGATTCTCTAAATGAGTTGTAATGCAGCATTGACACTAAGGGTGTGTTACATTGTCACAATTGTCCTCATTTGGACATTAATATTAATCAAAGTTTTGTCTGCCCCCTTGGGTCACTGGATAAAGGAGTTGATGGCTTAGTGGCAGTATCACTGGACTGTTAATCCGGAGATCCAGGTTCAAATCCTCCCATGGCAGATGGTGGAATTTGAATCCAATTAAAATCTGGAAATGAGAGTCTAATGCTGACCATGAATCCATTGTCAACTGTTGGGGAAAAGCCCATCTGATTCACTAGTATTCTTCAGGGAAGGAAACTGCCGTCCTTACCTGGTCTGGCCTCCATGTGACTCCAGACCCACAGCAACGTGGTTGGCTCTTAGGGATAGGCAAGAAATGTTGGCTTAGCCAGTGATTTCCTCATCCTGTGAATGAATGTTCAAAAAAATTATGATATTATTTTGAAGGACACAAGGTGAATTCTTCCAACAAATCAGGCTAATAGCCATCCCTCAATTGGCTTATAGAATCCCTACTGGCATCTTCCTGCCATTAATGGGATGTTGTAAATTGATTCCTGCATTTTCAATATTACAAAATATACTTTATTGACCGTAAAACACTTTAGAATCTCCAGGACCCGAGAAATGTTTCATATAAAATGTTCCTTATTTTTACCTGCTGCCACTTTTCGGTAATATCGTTTGGAATTTATAATCTTGAAATTAAGTTGCATAAAGATTAGCATCTATGCACTTAATGCATTCATACAGTCTGTTTAAAATTAGTGGGTTGATGTCTCCGCAGAGAACAGAGAATAAGTGAATTGCATTAAAATATGTTGTAAGCTTGTGTACTAATTTTCACTCCTTTCAAGAGCCATCCACTGAGAAGACGTATTAAAAGGAAAGGTAGACAAATCAATGAGGTGGAGAGAGATGGAGGTACATTTAGAACACCTTCCCAATATTGAATTGGATGAAATTTCAGGTTGTGCAATACTAGATGCCAGTAAGCAGTCCATTAATTTAGCAACAGTGGGAGAGTTGATGATGGAGTGAAGCTGGGCATTGTCAGTGTACATGTGAAAAGTAATGCTGTGCTTTCCTGCTGATAAAGCAACATATTAATGAAAGACCTTCCCTCACAACTACTCTTGAATTGAGAGAGGGACATATTACCCCAGGTGATAGCCAGTTTGGATCACAACACTTTGAAAAAGCATCTCCGTTGTGGCAAAAGAGAGAGGCTAAAGTTCAGGATAAAACAAACATCATGGAAGTAAAAGTGAGGAGCAATGATGTTGTAACGTTTCTCTAACAATCAATGACATAATAAACCAATATAATTTCCGATGATGCACCCATTATTGGGGTGGCATGGTGACTCAGTGGTCGACACTGCTGCCTCAAGACGCCTGGGATCCAGGTTCAATTCTACCTTCAGGTGACTATCTGTGTAGGTTCCCTGCAGGTTCCCTCTGGGAGATCTGGTTTCCCCCCAGAGACCAAAGAAGTGCAGGCTAGGTGGATTGGCCATGCTATAATTGCTCATGATGTGCTGGTTAGGTGGATTAATCATGGGAAATGCAAGCTTACAGTGATTGGAGAAGGGAGTAGGATGCTCTTTGGAGGGTTGGTGTGGACTTGATGGGTCAAATGGCCTGCTGCCACACATTAGGAATTCTATGTTTATGTTATAGAATGACCAAGGAAAGATTTCAGAAGAAACATTTTGGACAAGACTCTTGCATTGGCATGGACCAGCTGCACTGAAATTTATTCTGGCTGTACAAATCAATATAATGGGCTCAACAGCTGCTCTGTCTCATTTTTGTATGTGCCATGCTGGAGCTGTAAAGCTAACATTGCTATTTCTACATCTAGGCACGTTGTCAAACCCGGACACAGTAGAGAAAAAGTCATATCAGTAAGTGAGCCAGTCCAATATTATTTTATATGCTGAGTTCAGATAGTTGCATGTGTGATTAGTCTAGTTAGGAGAGATTACCAACTCTTCAACAGCTTTGAGAGGCAGCTTGGTGGTTCAGTGGCTGGTACTGCTGCCTCAGAGTGCCAGGCACCCGGGTTCTATTCCACCTTTGGGCAACTGTGTGGAATTGGCACATCTTCCCTGTGTCTGTGTGGGTTTCCTGCAGGTGCTTGGGTTTCCTCCCACAGACCAAAGATAGATGAATCAGCTATGGGAAATGCAGGCTTACAGGGATTGGCTGGATCTGGGTGGGCTGCTCTTCAGAGGGTCAGTGTGGACTTGATGGGCTGAATGGCCTGGGCCCCTGTTAATTGTCCCTGACAAAATCTCTGTCCTGGGTGAGGATATGGTAGTCTGTGTAGAGAAGCTTTATAGGGATAATATCAGCAATGCTGAGTGTACATTTCAGGAAAGGACTGACAAGAGTAAGGCTCTTTGCATTTGAAAGAGGAAGGCTGAGTGGTGTTTTAATCAAGCTTTTCCACACTGTAGGGATTTTATGAACTATAACCACTGGGATATATAGTAGGATGGACTTCTATTTCAACCGTCCATGAAACATTCTCCAAATTCCACTATTAAATCAATGAAAATCCTCCAGAAGTGGTGCTAAAGCCGTCAGCACTTCAGGTCTCTAGATCAACATATTTCTTCTAGCAAAATTTTGTAAAGCCACTGTAAAGACTGTCATAGAGTTATAGAGTCATAGGCTCATACTCATGGAAACAGACCCTCGATCCAACCAGTCTGTGCTGAACATAATCCCAAACTAAACTAGTGCCACTTGCCTCCTGCTGGCCCAGATCCCTGCAACCCTTTCCTATTCATGCACTTATGCAAATATCTTTTAAATGTTGTAATTCCATCCATGTCCACCGCTTCCTCAGTAAATTCATTCCACGTGTGAACCATCCACTGTGTAAGAAGTTTGCCTCTCATGTCTGTTTTAAATCTCTCTCCTGTCCCTCAACAAAATAAATTATATAATCAGGATAGTGGAACAATAAACTAGCCCTTTGTGTGCTGGCCAATATTTACCCTTCATCCAACTTCACAAAAACAGATTATCTGGTCATTACTACATTAAATTGGCTGCTGCTTTAGCTACATTACGATAATGACTGCATCTCAAAAGTACTTCATTAGCTGTAAAGCACCGTGGGACATCCTGAGGTTGTGAAAGCCACTCTATGAATGCAGGTCATTTGTTTCTTGGAGCTATTTTTTCCAAAATCTGTAGTAAGTGCAGACAGTGTAATTATAGCTCATGGATCACATTTTGTATGTCACATCTTTTCTAATGCAAATCTCTTCCCAATGAATGCCTCATAATTCATATTCATAAGAGCACGTGGCAAAACTTTAAGTATACTCAGTGGGGAAATTAATTAGGTCTGCTTTCTATTGGTTCAGTCGCTCAATATGTTTCTTTTGGATGTAATTCTTTTATCTTCATGCTAAACTATTGCATACATTACAGATTCACAAGTCACTAAACAAAGTGCCACAAGTTGGCAAGACTGCAAAAAAGCAATACAGGCACTCGAATTGAAAAGTAAGGAAGTTATGCTGGAACTGTAAACAGTCTTGTTTAGACCTCGCTTCCAATTCTGTGTATGATTCTGATTGTCATTGGACCCAGGGGCAGAAATCAGTGAGCCTAACACTGCTGCTGACCCAGGTTCTCAAAGCCTGACCTAAGCAGAACTGCCCCAACCATTGACCCGAGCACAGTTTGCCCTGAGCCCTGACCCAAACACAGTTGCCTGCCCTCTAACCCAAGCAGAGTTCCCCTGAACCAAACACAGTTTTTATTTTAATTCATTCATGGGATGTGTGCACTTCTGGCTTGACCAGCATTTATTGCCCATCCCTAATTGCCCAGAGGGCTGTTAAGAGTCAACCACATTGCTGTGAGTCTGGAGTCACATGTAGGCCAGGCCAGGTAAGGATGGCAGATTTTCTTCCCTAAAAGACATTAATGACCCAGATGGTTTTTTTCTGACAATCGGCAACGGATTCATGGTCATCATTAGACTCTTAATTCCAGATATTTTAATTGAATCCAAATTCCACCATCGGCTGTGGCAGGATTCAAACCCAGGTCTGCAGAACACCAGAGATAACAAGGTGTAGAGCTGGATGAACACAGCAGGCCAAGCAGCATCAGAGG
>NC_063367.1:10858210-10872385 GCF_021869965.1 Rhincodon typus | reverse complement strand
TACCATCCTTATGTGGTCTGGTCTACATGTGACTCCAGACCCACAGCAGTGTGGTTGACTTTCAACATTTCGGGACAGGTAATAAATGCTGACTCAGCTAATGAATTAATACTTTTTAAAAAAACAGGCTAAATATATGTTTGGTCTCATGTTAAACTACTGACATATGTTGAAAATGTTATTAGCGTACTTCAGAATATAAAACAGAGCTTATACACAATTATAGAATCCCTTAGGATAGTTGGCCATTCAACCTGTCAAGTCCATACCAACCCTCTGAGGAGCATCCCACCCAGAGACACCTCCGACCCCATCCCAGTAATCATGAATTCACCACAGCTAATCCACCTAGCCTGCACATTATGGGACAATTTAGCACGGCCAATTCGCCTAACCTGCTCACCTTTGTACTGTGGGAGGAAACTGGAGCACTCAGGGGAAACCCATACAGACACGGGGAGAATGTGCAAACTCCACACAGTCACCCAAAGGTGGAATCGAGCCCAGGTCTCTGTCCGTGGGAGGCAGCAGTGCTAACCACTGAGCCAATGTGCCATCTGAAATCAAATCCTAAGGAAATTACCTTTCTTCATAAAGTCCACTTGCACTTCATAAGAATTTTCAAAGTAACTTTTGAAGTCTCACACCATTGTTTATTCATGGAAATCACATAACAAAAATGTAACTGTAAACGTTCTCTTTTCATTACAACAGAATCGGGTACCATACAAAAACTTCACAATGCAGAAGAAAAATCAACAGCTGGTTTCAGAAAAGCGAGATTAAAGAGAAGAAAGGAAGTCATTAAAAAATGTAAGAAGTAGTGACAGTGGGTCCTCCTACACCTCAGAAGCTCTCAAACTCTCAGATCTTTTGTGTGGGGACAGAACTATATTTAAGAATGAAGAAGATTTTCAATAAATGTAACTCAACAGCAGCACAAATGATTGAAGAAATTCACAAGTAGTTATATTTCAATGAATTCCAGCCATGGGTAAAATTCATGCTCATTTCCTTAACAGAAGAATAGCACGACTCCTCTTGCACACCATAGTTACATGAAAACTTTGCAGGAATGTCTATGCCCCATTTCTTGAGGAGGAAGAAAAGTTTGAACCCAAAATCAAACTCAGAGATAAACATGATGCCACTAATCCAGTGCTGACATCTTATTGTAGGATAGTCAGGTCTAATTGGTCAAATACAGTAAGTAATTTGTACAGAATAAGGTCCTACAAATAAACAATGGGATGAATGAAAGGCCAATTAATTGGTTTCGTGAACAATCAGCAATTGTTAAATTGAGAGAACACTTCTTCGGAAAAATATTTTGGGATCCTTTAATTGTCCCATGTGTGCCATTAATGGTCTGAAGTTACATTCTTTCTAAAACACAGCACCTTCAACAATACACCTCTCCCTCAGTACTGAAACGCTTGCATAGATGAATGGAGCAGTGACAGGTATGAAGCTTGAACTAGTTTTCTTTAAAAAAAACATTCAACAAAAGAGCTGAAGAAAGGACCTTCCAGTCAAGGCCATGTGAAATTCAAACATCAATAAAATGCGTTTTGTAAGGAGTGCTCCCTGATGTCCTGACCAATATTTATCACTCAGAACATCAGAAAAGGATAAGGTGAATAACCAAGAGATAGTAAGAACTGCCGATGCTGGTGTCAGAGATAACACAGTGTGGAGCTGGAGGAACACAGCAGGCCAGGCAGCATCACAGGAACAGGAAAGTTGACATTCTGGGTCAGGTAATTTCAGAATTTCTGAAGAAGGGTCCCGACCCGAAATGTCAACTTTCCTGCTCCTATGGTGCTGCCTGGCCTGCTGTGTTCCTCCAGCTCCACACTAGGTAAATAGCCAAGATCTTTTTTACCCTGGGGTGGGGGAGTCCAAAACTAGGGGACATGGGTTTAAGGTTGGGGGGGAAAGATTTAAAAGGGACCAAAGGGACAACTGCTTCACACAGAAGGCGTTGCGTGTATGGAATAGCTGCCAGAGGAAGTGATGGTACAATTACAAGATTTAAGAGACATCTAGATGGGCACGTGAATAGAAAGGATTTAGAAGGATATGCTGGCAAGTCGGAGTAGGTCAGTTTAGGATATCTGGTTGGCAAGGACAAGTTGAACCGAAGGATCTGTTTCCGTGCTGTACAATGCTATGGCTCTGTGATAGAATTAACCAGCATCTTTTTCTTGACTTCTCTGGCAAAAGGCACTGTGATTTCTACCACCAATTAGGGAAAGGAAACAAGAATTCATCCCAGCCAGAATGGGGATTGAACTGCGTGCCAACCACTCCACTGCTCTAATTCCATTTTCCCGCACTTGGCCCATAGCTTTGCATGCCTTGTTAGAAACCAGCAGAACTAAGTATCCGAGTCTGAATCTCACCCCTGTAAGAACAAACTTGAGTAATTCACCACCTAGGTCCATATTACACAACCTTTTCTCTTATTATTATTTTTCTCTCTATTTATACATTTTTGCCAATTCACTAATCTAAAACTTGCAAAATTGTGAGTAAGATTTGAGGGTGTGATAAAGAAAGGAAGCTGACGCACGCTTTGTGGACCTGAAACTACAACAGTTGGTGTTCATCTGGGAATGCCAATAATGTTTTCCTTTTGCCAAGGTTGTGCACATGATGCCTCGACAAATATCAGCAATCTGCGAGTAATTAGAGGCATAAGACACCCCCTAATCAGCAGGCTTGAAGCCACGAAGCTAATAACTTGACAGTTCTGAGCTGCGCTGCAGTTCCTTAGAGATAAGTGCTTTTGCTTTAAAGAACCCGAATTTCTTTGACTGAGGTAAAGGTTAAGGCTCTCAATTCTACATTTGATCATGTTCAGCAAAGGCAAACAAAAACATAAGGCATGGGAGTCGCTATAATTCACTGTCAGTCATGGCTTTGCATTTTGGGTTTGAATCAACATCAGTGAAGTGAGACAATTGATTAGGATTGATGTTTAAATGCACATTAACATCTTCAGAATTAACAGCCTTGGAATGATCATGTGTAGCTGTAACGTCAAATGGTGTATCTACCACAACATCTTTTCTAAGCATGATGGGAAATGCCACCAGGGTAACATGGTGGCTCAGTGATTAGCACTGCTGCCTCACAGCGCCAGGGACCCGGGTTTGATTCCACCCTCAGGCAACTGTCTGTGTGGAGTTTGCACTTTCTCCCCGTGTCTGCGTGGGTTTCCTCCGGGTGCTCCGGTTTCCTCCCACAGTCCAGGCTATGTTAATTGGTCATGCTAAATTGCCTGTAGTGTCCAGGAATGTGCAGGTTAGGTGGATTGTCCATGGGGAATGCAGGGTTACAGGGATAATGTAGGGAGGTGGGTCTGAGTGGGATGGTCTTCAAAGGGTCAGTGTGGACTCAATGGGCCAAATGGCTTCCTTTGCCATTGTAGGGATTCTATGTAGTCAATAATGCAGGAGTGATAGGATATGGAACCAATTCTTTAGGAACCTCAATAAGTTTATATTTTGAACTTAAGGATGTTGACAGCTAAATCAACAATTTCAGAGTGAACAAGTAGGAAACAATTATTTGCTCATAGTAATAACTAATATTATGTAGTTAATGAGACCATGAAAGGGACACTTGCAGAGCATGCGTAACCTTGTTTAATGATAAAGATATGTAAAGTAAGTGCTAAGATAACTGAAGACAATTGAACTGTAAAAGAAATTGGAATGAAATGAAATAATGAAGACTATAAATTGCCGTGCAGTGGAGTGGGCTTAGTGAACTTTTACTGACTATGTTTCCTAGCAAATGCTTGTAGAATGAAGTCTGTAATTGCTGAACCCAAGAATCAAAGTGGTTTTTAAAGCATTGTGTTCAGATTAAAACTAATCTGTTATCACACAGCAATGCTGTGGGTTACAGCTTCGCAACACAACTTGTATTTATGTGTGCCACCTTTGATATAATGAAATGGTCCAAGGAATGTTGCATGAGCTTTACAAAGTAATGTATAATGCTGAGCCTCATAAGTAGATAGTAGAGGTCAAAGAGGTGGGTTTTAAGGAAGATCTTAAAGAAGGAAAGTGAGGGAGAAGGGGTAAGGTCAAGAGAGTGAATTCCAGAGTTTAGGGAACAAAAAAATGCTAGAAATTACAGGACGTCAGGCAGCATTCTTGGAGATAGAGTAAGTTAACATTTTGAGCCGCTCTGATGAAGAATCATCTAGACTTGAAACTCTCTCTCCGCAGATGCTACCTGACCTACTGTGATCTTCAGTACAGATTCCAGCATCTCCTTCAGAGCTTAGGGTCTAGGCAACTACCCATGGTGGAGAGAAACAGTGGAAAAAGACAGAATTAGAGCAGCACAGATATCTCGTTGGATTTTGGGTCAAGGAGATAGGAAGGGTGATGTATGTAGCAGGATTCTAAACAAGGTTGGAAGTGTTAAAATCAAGATGTTGCTTAGCAAGCAACCATGGGCAGTGACCACAGTTGTGATGGATGATGGGGGCTTTGCTGCAAGTTAGAACCGAACAGTAGAGTTCCGATGGCTTTTCCCATCAGCAGCACTTATACTAAAGCTGGAACAAGAAGAATTGCATGACCCCTATGCAAGGACGACATGCAAATTCATGAAGGGTCCCATTTTTTTGCGGAATTGGTTAGATTGGCCTGCTGATTTGTGATAGCAACAGTGTGGGTTCAGTTCTTACACTGGCTGAGGTTACCATGAAGGACTCTCCTTCTCAACCTCTCCCCTCGCCTGAGGAACGGTGACCCTCAGGTTAAACCACCATTAGTCATCTCTCTCTAATGAGAGAACAGCCCAATGATTGGGTAGGACTATGGTGACTTTACCTTTCCCATTGAAAAAGGTGACTTTTTTTAAAAATTATTTGTTCATGTGATGTCTGCATCGCTGGCCAGGTCAGCATTTTTTGCCCATCCCACATTGCCCAGAGGGCAGCTCACAGAAGTGTTACGACGCAAGAGAAGGCCATTCACTCCGCCATGCCTGTGATAGCTCTTCCAACAAGTATCATTATCTAGAGTTTTTTCCCATTACTCTTGTACACTCTTCCTATCGAAATAATCATCCAATTCCCTCTTGAATGCTCCAATTGAACCTGATCCCACCACATTTCCAGGGAATGCATTCCAATACTAACTACTCACTAAGTGAAATGATTTTCTCGCGCTACACCCACTTTTCTTTTGCAACATCTCTTTCCATCTATGCCCTCTTGCTCATTTTTTTTTTGCGTTTAGAAGTGAGAACAACTTGTTTGTTTCTATTCTATCCATCTCGCCCCGATTCTGAAAACCCTTATCGAATCTCTTCTTCAAGGACAACTCCAATTCCTTCAATCTATTGTCAAAGCTGATGTTTGTCATTCCTGGAGACATTCTTGTGAATTGCTTCTGCACTGAATCAGTTAAGAGCCAACCGCATTGCTTTGGGTCTGGAGTCACGTGTAGACCAGCCCAGATAAAGCTGGCAGATTTCTTTTTCTGTAGGAAATTAGTGAATCAGATGAATTTTTATGATAATTAACAAGGGCACATGGTCACCATTAATACAGGTCTTCGCTGAATCCAAACTTCACTGAATGCCATGATGTGATTCAAACCCTCTCTCCCAGAAAATTGGTCTGGGTGATAGGCATTACCACTACATCAGTGCCTTCCAGTACGTGATACATAACCAGCTGGTTAAATCTCCAGCTCTTTATTTGGGTTAATTTCTTTTCTTTTAGCTTCTCTTGGAATCTGGGGTCTGTTGGCAAGCATTTGTTTTCCATTCCAAATTGTACTTCACCTTGAGAGGTTTGCTAGGTACATTTCATTGGAAACAGAGGCCGGGACTTTTTCCACTGAAGCACAGGAGATTGAGAGATGACCTTGCAGACCTTTATAAAATAATGAGGGGTATAGTCAAGGTGAATGGCAGGGTGAGAGATCTCAAGAGTAGGAACCATATTTTTAAGTTGACAGGAGAAACATTTAAAAAAGACATGGGGGCAATTTATTTTCACTCAGAGAGTGGTTCGTGTGTGGAATGAACTGCTAGAGGAAGTGGCAGATGTGGATACAGTTACAACGTTTAAAAGACATTTAGATAATTATCTGAAAAGGAAGGGTTTGGAGGGATATGGCCAAGCACAGTGAGGTAGGACTAGTTTAGTTTGAGATTATGGTTGGCACAGACTTGTTAGACCAAAGGGTCTGTTTCCATGCTGTATGACTCTAAGACTCAGCCATATTGCTGTTGTTTGATTTTATTTTATTTTAATTTCAGTTTGGTTTTATTGTCACGTGTACTCAAGTACAGCAGCACAGTGAAAAGTGTATAGTGTCGCCACACAAGACGCCATCTTAAGTACCTAGGTACAGAATCTTAAGAACAAGTTAGAAAGAAAGAACAAAGTTAAAAGTTATTTGTAGGACATGGGCAAGGATGGTAGGTTTCCTTCTCTAAAAGACATTAATGAACAAGGTGAGTTTTTAAACAATGAATCAGTGATAGGTTCATGATCAGCACCATTAGGATTAACTTTATATTCCAGATGTATGCATCGAATTTAAATTCATCTATGGTGAGATTTGAACCCATATTCCCAGAGCAATAGCCTATGGATTTCTTACCCAGTGATAGCACCAAAATGTTACCATTCCCCCTGAATAATATTTGTGTGTAAGTAGTTAATCCTTCGTCGTTGGCAGCTCAATTCAAAAACTATTCCATCTCCACAATATTTCAACAAAAAAATTGTAACAAACTGGGTTCCCTCTGTAACACTTGCCTTTATATAGCACCTTTAACCGACAAATTGCTCCACCCCCGACACATTTCACAGACTCAGCATTATTGTTTCTAACTCAGAACATGGGAGGTGGGTAAAGCCCCAACCCAGCAAATTATGAAATTGAATCCCATTGTTCATTAAAAATTGGGCATAAAAGATTAAAAACCGACCAACTCAGTGATGTTTCTTTTAAATATGGAAACTACCATTTCCATCCAGTCTGACCTAAACTGTTGTCCCACTTTCTCAACATAGGTCATGCTTAATGCCCGCAGATGTGAGCTCGAGAGCCTTTGGGTTGCCGGGGTAATTAGAATGGACAATATTTTCTGACGTATCACTCATATTCCAAAAAGAAATGATACAAGCCTTAAACCATGGCTTCCCAAAATGAAGGTGTTGGGGAGGGGATTTGTGACCCTAAGATGAAGATCTAATGCACAATGACCTCTGTAGAGATTTGACTGACTTACTACAACTATGTAGTTCGATCACATTTGGAATACTGCGTACAGTTCTGGTCGCAACATTACCAAAAGGATGTGGATGCTTTGGAGAGAGTGCAGAGGAGGTTCACCAGGATGTTGCCTGGTATGGAGGGCGCTAGCTATGAAGAGAGGTTGAGTAGATTAGGATTATTTACATTAGAAAGACGGGACCTGATTGAGGTCTACAAAATCATGAGAGGTATAGATAGGGTGGATAGCAAGAAGCTTTTTCCTAGATTGGGGGACTCAATTACTAGGGGTCATGATTTCAAGGTGAGAGGGGAAAAGTTTAAGGGAGATATGCATGGAAAGTTCTTTACACAGAGGGTGGTGTGTGCCTGGAGCGGAGGTGGTAGAGGCGGACATGATAGCGTCATTTAAGATGTATCTAGACAGATACATGAAGGTGCAGGGAGCAGAGGGATACAGATCCTTGGAAAATAGGCGACAGGTTTAGATAAAGAATCTGGATCGGCACAGGCTTGGAGGGCCGAAGGGCCTGTTCCTGTGCTGTAATTTTCTTTGTTCTTTCTTTGTTATGCCCCAACTCCGACAGATGCCTCCCAGTCTCAGAGCAGCCCCCACCTCACACCAACCTCTCCCTACTCAAAGAGGGACCCAAAAATGATCAAGCCTCAAAATGGGATTGCAGCAGGAGTAAATTTAGGAAGAACTGCCTGAATCATAAGCAAATGTTTTACTCAGCGGTATAAATGCTAATAGTTTTTCTCTAGAGTCCTTTGTTTTGGAGTGCGTCTGGGCAGCACACTTTTAAAACGGCTCAACTGTACTGCGATTGTAAAGATTTCAGTCAAGATTGTTATCATTGATTGTGCAGTTTTGCACCAGAGGGGAATACAACTGAATAGCTTGCTGATCCAGAGAGTTGAAACAGGCACGATGGACTAAAGTGTTATTTGCAAGCTGTACCTCCCAAATGTGAATCTGAGGACAGTCAACCAGTTGATTATTGCAAGGAAATGACCACAGGAGAGCAAAGCTACTATTGATGTCAAATTTATCACTACAGTCTCCTTTGTGTAATGTTGCAGAGGTAATGAATCTCGGCATGAGGTGAAGCATTTGTAAAGCAGGCAAAAACAGTAGCATCATTAACTTTCACATTATTTAGAGCACCATATTTTTCATTTGGCATTCTTTTCCGCAGTTATCTTGCTGTACTGTTGAGTCATCAGTTGAGCTGCTTTCAATATCTTCTAAAAGTCAGGTGATGGTGCAAAACACCACACACTGAGGCAATGGACATCCATAGAATATTGAGACAGTCACCACTGAGCTGCTGTGGTCATGTAGCCCAAATGCCTGGCACTTGCTTGCTGAAGGAATCCGCTGTGGAGAGGTTCATTCTAGGATGTGCTTTCACGATATCACTGCCTTCCAATATGTGACATATGATCAGCTAGATTAATCACCAGCTCCTCATTCAGGTCAATTTCTTTTTAATTAATTTTTCTTGAAAAAGAAAAAAAAGAAGACATTCTGGTTGCCTCACTGAAGAGCTTTGGAATCAAATCCAAAGTGTGGGAGATGTTTGCATGGGATCACCAGTTGATTATTGCAAGGAAACTACTGCAGGACAGCAAAGCTACAAAGCTATTGTGCTTTAAGAGGGATTTGTCCTGTGCTATTTCTCTTGCAGAGAGGTATCCCCACAGTGGTGACTGAATGTCTGCTTCAGAAGTAGTGGGTAAACAGCTTTGAGATCCCTAAGCATTTATTTAATGACACAAAAGACGCATGATTGGGTGGAGTTAGGCTCACACAGACCCAGGTTTTTAGGTTTCAGTTGGGGTTTGGAGTTAGATATTGAAGCTGATAGATACAGCTCTCTCTCTATCTCTCTCTCTCTCCCTCTCTCTCTAGTTGTTTCTCTGCTGCTAGATTGTTTCTTTCAGTGTTCCTTCTCCTGTACCGAAGAAAAGGTAGCACATGAGGAAAACCTGTTTTGCTGAATTTGCCTTTGCCAAGGGTGTGTTTATGAGATAACAAGGTGTAGAGCTGGATGAACACAGCAGGCCAAGCAGCATCATAGGAGCAGGAAAGCTGACGTTTCGGGCCTAGACCCTTCATCAGAAATGGGGGAGGGGAAGGAGGTTCTGAAATAAATAGGGAGACAGGGGGAGGCAGATAGAAGATGGATAGAGGAGAAGATAGGTGGAGAGGAAACAGACAGGTCAAAGAGGCGGGGATGGAGCCAGTAAAGGTGAGTGTAGGCGGGGAGTTAGGGAGGGGATAGGTCAGTCCAGGGAGGACGGACAGGTCAAGGGGACGGGATGAGGTTAGTAGGTAGGAAATGGGGGTGTGGCTTGAGGTGGGAGGAGGGGATAGGTGGGAGGAAGAACAGGTTAGGGAGGCGGGGACGAGCTGGACTGGTTTTGGGATGCAGTAGGGGGAGGGGAGATTTTGAAGCTTGTGAAATCCACATTGATACCATTGGGCTGCAGGGTTCCCAAGCGGAATATTTTTGCTGTTCCTGCAACCGTTGGGTAGCATCGTTGTGGCACTGCAGGAGGCCCAGGATGGACATGTCGTCTGAGGAATGGGAGAGGGAGTTGAAATGGTTCGCGACTGGGAGGTGCAGTTGTTTATTGTGAACCGAGCATAGGTGTTCTGCAAAGCGGTCCCCGAGCCTTCGCTTGGTTTCCCCGATGTAGAGGAGGCCACAACGGGAACAACGGATGCAGTATACCACATTAGCAGATGTGCAGGTGAACATCTGCTTGATGTGGAAAGTCTTCTTGGGGCCTGGGATGGGGGTGAGGGGGGAGGTGTGGGTGGAGGTATGGGGGCAGGTGTAGCACTTCCTGCGGTTGCAGGGAAAAGTGCTGGGTGAGGTGGGGCTGGAGGGGAGTGTGGAGCAGACAAGGGAGTCATGGAGAAAGTGGTCCCTCCGGAAAGCAGATAAGGGTGGGGAGGGAAAAATGTCTTTGGTGGTGGGGTCGGATTGCAGATGGCGGAAGTGTCGGAGGATGATGCGTTGGATCCGGAGGTTGGTGGGGTGGTACGTGAGGACAAGGGGGATTCTGTTTTGGTTGTTATTGCGGGGACGGGGTGTGAGGGATGAGTTGCGGGAAATGCGGGAGACACGGTCGAGGACGTTCTTGACCACTGAGGGGGGGAAGTTGCGGTCCTTGAAAAACGAGGACATCTGAGATGCATGGGAGTGGAATGCCTCATCCTGGGAGCAGATGCGGCGGAGGCAAAGGAATTGGGAATAGGGGATGGCATTTTTGCAGGAAGGTGGGTGGGAGGAGGTGTATTCTAG
The DNA here is from genome assembly GCF_021869965.1 of Rhincodon typus. Lineage (NCBI taxonomy): Eukaryota > Metazoa > Chordata > Chondrichthyes > Orectolobiformes > Rhincodontidae > Rhincodon > Rhincodon typus. Next base: position 10,861,806 of record NC_063367.1, on the reverse strand, counting down.
GTAGCTGTGGGAGTCGGTGGGCTTGAAATGAATATCGGTTTCTATGTGGTTGCCCGAGATGGAGACAGAGAGGTCCAGGAAGATGAGAGAGGTATTAGAGATGGTCCAGGTGAACTTAAGGTTGGGGTGGAAGGTGTTGGTGAAGTGGATGAACTGTTCGAGCTCCTCGTGGGAGCACGAGGCGGCGCCGATACAGTCATCAATGTAACGGAGGAAGAGGTGGGGTTTAGGGCCAGTGTAGCTACGGAAGAGGGATTGTTCCACGTAACCTACAAAGAGGCAGGCATAGCTTGGGCCCATGCGGGTACCCATGGCCACCCCCTTTGTCTGTAGGAAGTGGGAGGAATTGAAAGAGAAGTTGTTGAGGGTGAGGACGAGTTCGGCTAAGCGGATGAGGGTGTCAGTGGAGGGGGACTGGTCGGGCCTGTGGGACAGGAAGAAACAGAGGGCCTTTAGGCCGTCTGTATGGGGAATGCAGGTGTATAGGGACTGGACGTCCATGGTGAAGATGAGGTGTTGGGGACTGGGGAATTGGAAGTTCTGGAGGAGGTGGAGGGTGTGGGTGGTGTCACGGACGTAGGTAGGGAGTTCCTGGACCAAGGGGGAGAAAATGGAGTCCAGATAGTTGGAGATAAGTTCGGTGGGGCAGGAGCAGGCGGAGACAATGGGTCGATCAGGGCATTCAGGTTTGTGGAGTTTAGTACGGAGATAGAAGCGGGCGCTGCGGGGTTGGGGAATGATGAGGTTGGAGGCCATGGGTGGGACATCACCTGAGGTGATGAGGTTGTGGATGGTTTGGGAGGTGATGGTTTGGTGCTCGGGGGTCAGGTCATGATCAAGGAGGCGGTAGGAGGATGTGTCGGAGAGTTGGCGTCTGGCCTCGGCGATGTAGATCTGTGCCTCCCTTGTCTGCGGGTTTTATAGTGAGGTTAGGGTTGGAGCGGAGGGCTGCACGTTCTGTGGGGGAGAGGTTGGAGTGAGTGAGAGGGGTGGAGAGGTTGAGGCGATTGATGTCTCGACAGCAGTTGGAGATGAAGAGGTCGAGGGAGGGTAGGAGGCCTTGGGGTGGTGTCCAGGAGGAGGGGGTGTGTTGGAGGCAGGAGAAGGGGTCAGTAGAGGGAGGGTTAGGTTCACGGTTGAAGAAGTAAGCGTGGAGGCGGAGGCGGCGGAAAAACTGCTCTATGTCCAAACGTGAGCGGTATTCGTTGATGTGTGGGTGGAGGGGGACAAAGGTGAGCCCTTTACTGAGGACTGACCATTCATCCTCAGTAAGGGGGAGGTCTGGGGGGATGGTGAAGACTCGGCAGGGCTGAGTGTTGCTGTCTCCTCTGGATTTGCTGGCTGTGGAGGTGGAACAAGTTGATGAGTAGCTTTTAAATGGTATACTGTTTTGTTAAGCATTTCGATAGAGCTAAAGTTATTCCAATTTTTTTTTGTTTGTATTTTAACTGTTGTAAGAATAAAGTTTTGCTTAAAGTCTTGTTGTTCGACCAATCGAATCTCATCTGAAACACACCACCTTACACTTGCCGTTAAATAAAATAAAACATTTGGGTCAAGGTTATCTCTGTTATATTTTGAAGGAGTTAGTTCTGGTCCATGACAAGTATAATATCCAATTGTATCATAAGGTATTTGTATCTTTTAGCTGTTATTGCATCTGCTAGCTGAAAACTTGCACTGTGCAATTATTAAAATACTTACACCGTCCAAATTTCCCTTTCAGTTCCTCTTGTTGCTGACACTATCTATTTTCCCTTTCCATCAGCAGTAAGGGCTGCAAAATTTGGGCTATTGTGACAAATAGCATCAGAACAAACACTGAAAGAAAGTATGAAATAAAGGATACTATCCAAATAGATGTGAAAACCTCCTTCTATTATTGTACAATTCTGTCATTTGGTGCTACAGCCAAAGATTTTTCATATCCTAGTCAACATATCATTTTGCAATATTCTTCCTGTGTCTCAAGTGCAAAGCACATGTTCAGTGAAAATATGGCTATCAGCACTCAATGGATTTTGTTAAAGAATGCAGATGTTGAGGGCTGAATGGATAATAGGTTGTTACTATTCATTCACAAAAGCTCAAGAGTTCCAACTTAAGCATTATAAAACAGAATTTATTATCATTGTTGTGTTAATGTTATGAATGGCCAAAAATAATTGCACAGGATAACTGAGTAACTCTTCAGCTCAATAGTCTCCTTCCCAATCAATATTAGACCACACAACCATGCTAAATTATGTAACATTGATTGAAGGCAGAGTAGAGTTGAAAATTTGAATTGGTGCAAAATTTTGAATGCTACCCTGAGGTGACTAAATCCTGGGGAAGCCATAACCTACATTTGGAGCTAAGATGCATCCATCAGGATGCAGTGGCAAGTTGAGATAATATTTATTATAAAACTGGCTAAAATCCAGCTCACATTTGTCAGTATAAATTGATCAAGTATTTAAGGTAGCCTAGAATTTAAACAATGCTAAAGAGAAACATGAAATGAAAACATTTCAGCTCAAGGTGTATAACTTTGAGTGTGGGCCTCTTTTTAACAATAACTTAAGTCACATTTTCAGAGCTACTGCTAGCTGATCCAGATTTAATCAACACCTGTTTGCGTCAGAATTTGATTTTAATTTTAGTTTTATTTTCTTCTCCCTCCCCATCACCTCCAATCTGGAGAGGAGCAGGGACCTCAGTGTCCTCGGAAATGTTTTGATGGACAGTTGACCATGAGATCCTAGTGAGGTCAGATGCAATGCCCCCCCACCCCAGAAGGCCCACAGCCATTGCCCATTGCCATGGTCACTTTGATAGTCACTTTAGCTCTGACAATACAACCAACTATGGTAAAGGTGCCCTCTGCCGGGGCATGCATCTATTCTAAAATCTGGACTGGTGACACCAAAACTCAAGAAACTAATTCGTTGCTGGAATATCCAATCTGGAGATTACCATCATCTTCATTTTATCCCTTGCCCCTTATCCAACAGCTTTGATTTGATTTATTATTGTCACTTGTACCGAGATACAGTGAAAAGTACTGATTTGTGTGCTAACCAGACAAATCATACCTTACATCACTACATCAGGGTAATAGAACAGATCTGTGGCAGTGGCATCAAGCTGAGGTCTCCTGGTGAGAGAGCTAAACAGAGGACCCATCAATGACATTGAACTTTTAACTTATTCCTTATTTTCCTACATTATATTAAGAAAGACTTTAACACTAACTATTATTTCTTTATTTTTCTACTTGTTCTATGAAGATCAAGCTTAACTCTTTAACATTGTTTCTCTTACTACTTTGTACATAAGTAATTTTGTACCTCAATACCTTGGTAACTAAGATGGTGCCGTGTATGGTGACATTATACACTTTTCACTGTACTCCTGTACTTCTTTGCTTGAGTACATGTGACAATCAAATCTAAAATTCAAATCTTGAATATAGTGTTACAGCTACAGACAGGTGCGGAGAAAGATCAACTCCAGTATATGAGAGGTTCATTTGTGAGTCTGATAACAGTTGGGAAGAAGCTGTTCTTAAATCTGGATGAACACAGCAGGCCAAGCAGCATCATAGGAGCAGA